>NC_044304.2:0-300000 GCF_007474595.2 Lynx canadensis | reverse complement strand
AAAAAATTAATTGAGGGGATTTCAAATACAGAGAAACATGTATAAAGGGCATGTTTTTCTCTAATATGGCTTGGTAAGTCTCTGTCCACCACCACTCCCCTCTTTGATATCTCCACCAGCCTAGGGGCATTTTGTGGGACCGGGACCACCCTGACCCCTACCTGGGCCCTAAAGGGGCTCTGAAAATGCCTGCCAGTTAGAGCAGCGGGAACCTGAAGGAGGCAGTAGGCGGGTTTCCCTGGGGAGAGGGGAGAGCTGGTGCAGCAATGTTTATGTTGTGCCGCCCCCTGGTGGCAGTGTGCATTTGCTCTCAGCCTCAACCCAGGATAACTGGTCGTTAAGTCCCTGGTTGTCTGGTGAGGATTCATTTATTTACTTTGTCAATAGCGACAGGAGTGAAGAGCCAACATTTTTCCAGCATTGACGGTATGCCAGGTGCCTGGTAACCCTCAAGATGTACCACTCCCCCCCCCCCCCATGAGGGCGCACAGGATCACTGAAGGTTTCCTGGCAGAGCTGGGACTTGAACCTGCGGGCTCTCAACAGTGAAGGGAAACTGAAGTCGCAGTTTGGGTCCTGGAACCAGCTGAGCCTGAAGCCGGTGCTACTTTGACTTTCCAGTTATACAACCCGCTAAATTCTTGTTTCGTCAAAGCCTGTGACCTGAGTTGGCTTCATTTTCTCTTGTGACCCAAAGCCCCCAGGGCCTCTGCCAAAACCAGTTTCAGTACCAACCCCAGCCACTGCTGGGCCGTCGTGTGACCTCTGGGAGTTATTTGACCTCTGATCTCTCGTGGCCTCAGGGGGTGTAGGTGGGATTAAATGAGCTGTGGGCCTTCACCAAAGCCGCAGTGTCACCGATTGTAGGGCCCACCGACATTTTAGGCTCTAGAGACTCAGGGCTTTCCCATCACTTGGAAGGCCCATCTCGTGAGTGTTGGAAGAGCGTTCCCGTGGTGGTGTGGGTGGAGAGGGTTCTCACACAGCGTGGTCTGGGGGCCTTTCCACACGCACAAGTGTCACGGGCCAGAGATCGGCCCCCAACGATACCAGATCCCAATCGCAGGAAACTGCAAATGTTACTTTATTTAGAAGACATGTCTTGGGGCGCCTGGGTGGCTCGGTCGGTTAAGTGTCCGACTTCGGCTCAGGTCATGATCTCGAGGTCCGTGAGTTCGAGCCCCGCCTCAGGCTCTGGGCTGACCCCTCAGAGCCTGGAGCCTGCTTCCAATTCTGTGTCTCCCTCTCTCTCTCTGACCCTCCCCCGTTCATGCTCTGTCTCTCTCTCTGTCTCAAAAATAAATAAACGTTAAAAAAAAAAATTAAAAAAAAAAAAAGAAGACACGTCTTTGCGGACGTGACCGGGGGCCTTGAGGTGGGCACGTTTTCCTGGAGGACCCAGGCGGGCGCTGACTGGCGGTACAGGGAGGGCTGGCGCCCCCAGCCCGGTGATGGCGTCCGGCCTCCAGGGCTACGGGGACGGGTCCTGATGCCCCGCGCATGGTGGCCCCGAGACACACACAGCAGCGCTCCAGGCAGCAGAGAGACGCCGGGGAGCGGCACCCACCGGCCACGCGCCCGGCCACGGGCCACGCCAGCTCCACGGCGGGACGTGTGGCAGGCGCCGCAAACCCCCCCGGACCCGCCCACGTCGCAGACCGGCACGCCGAGGGAGCGGAGACCCGGGTGGCCGCCCGCTCAGCGTGACCTCGCTTAGCGCAGCCAGTCGCACCGAGAACGCCCTGCTTCCGTGGAAGGTCACGTTCCGCGGTTTGGGGGGACGCGAATTTGGGGGGCCCTGTTTAACCCGTGACAGCAGCCGCCTTCGCAGAGTGGGGAGCGGACACCCTCAGACGGGAGGCCTGCTTTTCACTGTGAATTGAGTCCTGCTGGAGAGACTCGGCCCGGGCACAGGCTCAGGGGGTGTGACGCCCCCGCGGCCTGCAGCGCGCCCCCCGCGAGCCGCGGGGACCGAGGCAGGTGTGGCTCCATAAAACCCAGTCCACCCTGGCGGGAGAACAGGGAATTCTCCAGGCACGTGAGAACACCAGATTTTAGTGAAAATGCCCTGATGTTTAAATTTGGCAAATTCTTTGAAATTCTTGTTTTTTTTAATGATTTTAATTATTTTTGAGAGAGAGAGAAAGAGAGAGAGAGAGAACGTAAGCGGGGGGAGGGGCAGAGAGAGCGGGAGACACAGAATCCGAAGCAGGCTCCGGGCTCCGAGCTGTCCGCACAGAGCCCGACGCGGGGGCTCGAACCCACGAACCGTGAGATCATGACCTGAGCTGAAGTCGGACGCTGAACTGAGCCACCCAGGCGCCCCGAAAGACTCTTAAAATTGTAAAACACTGATGGCCGCGTAAGAGAAGCCTGTGTTCTCAATCCAGCCCTCCGGCCACCAGTGTGGGACCCCAGGGGTGAGGCATTCCTGCTCACTTCATTTCATCTGCCCATAAATCCTGTGAGCGAAGAGTTACCCCCCTTTTCTGACAGGGAAACTGAGGTTTGGACAGACAAAATGCCTGGTTAACTTATGGCAGCCCAGTGAGTAGCAGCAGGGGGTGAGGTTCGAGCCCAATCTCTGCCAACAGAGCCCACGCCCTAAACCCCACCTTAGGTCTTCTCAGGATGACCAGAATTCTGAGGTGGCCCAAGACCCCTGCCCCCCGTGACACACCCTGTGTAACTCCGTGAGTGTGGGTGGGATTTGGTAAAAGTGGGCGGCTTTTTCACATGTAATTAAGGTCCCCGAATCAATTGACTTTTGAGTTCACCGAAAGGGAGATCCTGCCAGGTGGGCCTGACCTAATCGGGAGAGCCCTAGAAAGGCCAGAGTGAAGCAACCAGTCAGGTTGTGAACTGTCTGTGAAGGGGCCTTGGGACAAGCACGTGCGTGGGGTGGCCAGCAAGAAAACCGGGACCTCGGCCCTACGAGAGTAAGGAGATAGTTCCAGCAACAGTCAAAGGAGCTGGGAAGCGGGTCCTTCCCCAGTGGAGCCTTTGCGCAGGCAGCCCCGTGGGGCCCTGAGCCGAGGCCCCGACACCCGGTGCTGGACTTCCGACCCCCGCAGACCCTGAGAAATGGGCGTTGTTGTAAGCGGCTAAGTGTGTGCTGATTCGTTACCAACTAACACAGTCAACTCGATAACCAGTGTCTAGTTTTTACGTTTTGCACTGACGCATCCTGAGGGTCGGCGGTGAAATTTCCCGATGAGCCCCGTTCGTCCCTCCTGCCCCCGCTCCCTGCTGTGCTCACTCGTGCGTGCGGCCCCAGGCCCGTCTTCAAGACGCCGGTGCCCTCCGCTCTGGCGACAGTGCTTTCTCGGGTCCTGGGCGAGCAGGGAGCTCCGCCCCTTTTCTCCTGCTCGCGCAAACCGCGGGTGCCTTCGCGCCCAAGGGCTGGACGACGTGGCGGCCCCACGTGCCCCGCGGCTGGGGCCTGGCGGCTCCGCAGTCCCCTGTGCCGCCTCGGGGCAGGGGCGTTTGAAGCGCCTGCACCCGGGGTGCCCTCTCCGAGGTCTCGCGGGGGAACCAGGAGGTGGCCAGAGTTAGCAAACAAAAGGACAGGGCATCCAGTAAGTTTTAACTTCGGGTAAACGATGAGCGATTTTCCGAAGCACAAGTATGTCCCCAATACGGCACGGGGCACCCTTCAAGTATGCCATTCGCCGTTGGCCTGAAATGCAAATTTAGCCGAGCGTCCCGAATTTTAGCGCAGCCGGGCGGCCACCCCCGCCAACAGAGCCCTGGCTTCACTTGCGTGAGCGAGGGGCCCCTGCACCCCACCCCCCACACCGGGCTGGTCACGGCTGCAGGAGTCCGCCCCGCTGCCCCCCCACCTCCTGGATGAGCCCGCCCCCCTGCCCCCACTCCTGGATGAGCCCGTTCCCCTGCCCCCCTACCTCCTGGATGAGCCCGCCCCCTGCCCCCCCTTCCCGGTTGAGCCCCCCCCCGTCCTCCCCCCATGGATGAGCCCGCCCCCTGCCCCCCCTTCCCGGTTGAGCCCCCCCCCCCGTCCTCCCCCCATGGATGAGCCCGCCCCCTGCCACTCCCCCCCCCCACAGCTGCTGGAGCCCGTCCCCTCCCCCCCCCCCCCCCCCCCCCCACGGAATCGCCAGCGCTGGGAGCAGCTGGAGTCTGAGCCACCACCTGCTGGGACGGTTGTTGCAGAGCAAACCTGGGGGATCCGCGTCCTCACCGCGGGCAAGCTGGAGTGGATTATGTAAGAGCGGCTCCCGACTCCCCCCCCACCCCGAGGCAGCTCAGAAGCCGGCTGGAGGGAGGAGCACGTTTTAGTTGGAAACGTGGTTTGTATTCCAGCCTTTCTAAGGGCCCCCCCTTCCGGGATCATAATACACGTGGGAGAACGTCTGTCCCCTTGCACGAGAGAATGAGGGGCCGCCAGGGACGCCTGCGGTGAGGTCGCCTCCCAGACAGACCCTCCCGCTTTGGGGTCCCACCGAGACTCAGGAGACCCGGCAGGGGACCGAATTCCCTCCCCGCCTCCTGAGGGGTCGGCCGTGGATGAAGAATGAAACACAGGGAGTCACAGACGCAGGACGTCCCGCCCACACCCGCGCCACCCAGAGTCTCGGAGGACGCGGCTCGCCGTCCGGTATTTCTAGTTATTTTAAGCTGGCAAGTTGTGGGCTCCTCTGGGTGGTTCCCAAGGGCCTCCGTGTGCTTTCAAGAGACTGAACACTTTTCCTTTAGCTTTTTAAAGATCTTGGCAAAATGCACACAAAATGTATCACTCTAACCCTTTCCGAGCACACAGCTCAGTGGCATCAAGCACACTCACGCTGTCCTGCACCCGCCCCCCCACCCGCCTCCAGAACTTTCCATCTCCCCAGACTGAGACTGTCTCCATGAAGCAACGGACTCCCTGCCCCCTCCCCCACCCGGCTCCCACCATCTACTCTGTCTCTGTGACGGGACTCCTCTGGGGACCCCCGTGAGGGGGGTCACGCAGGACGTGTCCTTCTGTGTCTGGCTCCTGTCACTGCGCACAGTGACCTCCGGGTCCCTCCACGCGGTGGCAGGTGGGAGGACGTCCTTCCTTCCTGGGGCTGGGTCACATTCCAGCGTGGGGATGGACACATTGTGTTTGTCCTTCATCCACGGAGGGACCCTGGGCTGCTCCCCTTTCGCTGTTGTGACTCGTGCCTCCGTGACCTCGGTGGTGCCAGTATGTCTTCAAGTCCCTGGTTCCCGTTCTCTTGGGGACAGGCCCAGACGTGGAACCTCCGGGTCACATGGCTGTTGTGTGTTTAACTTCTTGAGGAACTCGTGTTCATTTTGTCGATCAGGCTGAACACACAAGGTCTGCTTCCCCGCCCACATTGCGGGCCCCCCAGGTGGCCCTGGTCACCCAGGCAGGGGGCGGGTGGGTGGGGACACGGCCATCATGCACCCGTGGAACGTTCAAGTCTCTGCTCCACCTGGTGGCCCTTGGCTGGGGGAGCGGGACGCGGGTCTCCTGCGTGGGCACCGTCCCAGGGTCGGCATCGAGGGCGGATATCGCCTCTCGAATGGAGTGGCCCCAGGGGCTGCAGACACTGTGTCCTGGAGGGTCCCCTGTCCCCAACTGAGCCCCCGTGGGGACAAACGTGGCCCAAGGGAGCCGGCAGGTTGCAGAGGAATCTCCCGCTGTGCCCAGACCCTGGTCTGGATGGCAGGGTGGGGGGGCCCCACGGACGTGACCAGTGGCCCCGCCTCCCCACCCCCAGGCAGCGGGGCCACAGGCAGACCCACGCTGGGGAAGCCGTTTCTGAACCTTCCTCGTGGCACCCACCGGACAGAGCAGGATTCAAGGGCAGAGCAAGTATGTGGGGGGACAGACAGACCGCGTTGGGGGAGGACATCACTCCCTGCAGTGGCTCTCTCTGTGTTTTGGGGGAACCTTCACAGGCCATGGTGCTGGGGGCATTATGGGGGTCAAAGGACAGTCTACTGAGACCAGAGAGCTGGTCCCACCATGGGCGGGGGCCCTCTGACCTAGAGGACTCATGAATGTACCCCTCTGTGACATGACCTGTGTGCAGAGAAGCGCGGCCGGGCCAGGGGGGTTACAGAAGGGCCCAGGCCATAGGGGAGCCCAGCCCTCCCCACCTCAGCTGGGTGCCTTGTGCACAGCCTGTGCAACAGTCCCAGGAGGCCCTGAGCAGAGGCCAGGGAAGGTTAACCGGGACAGGGGACAAGGAGACTCCGTGTGGTGGGCAGCATAAGGTCCCCAAAGACGTCCCCATTCCTGGTCCTCAGACCTGCAGACCTGTCGCCTCACGTGGCAGAGGGGACCTTTGTCAAGGCCCCCGAGGAGGGGGTGACTCTGGGTGCCCTGGGGACCCAGCATCCTCACGAGAGGGAGGCAGAGAGCCCGGCGACCCTGTGCTACGAGGATGAGGAGGGGCCGCGGGCCCAGAATGCGGCGCCTCTGGAAGCTGGAAAAGTGGGGAGACGGGTCCCCGGGGTCCCGGGGGAACCGGCCCTGCCCATTCCCAGGTGTTAGGACTTCTGAGCCCAGAGCCATCGAACCAGTCATTCGGGCAGCGCCCCCACCCTGGAGGTCCCGACTCGGGGAGGGTGGTGGCAGGCCCGTTGGCACCAGGTGGCTGACCCGGCAGGAGACGGCGAGCCCCTGAGGCGCCTCCCTGAAGGGTGGGTGGGGCCCGCACTCTGACGCAGGACAGACTGTAGGAATCCCGGCCCAGGCCCTGCTTGTGGACACAGACCTCGCCTCCTCCCTCGGACTGGGGCCCTGCCTCCTCCCTCGGCCTGTCTCTGCTCTACCCTGAAGAGCCCCTCCCAGCCCGCCCCGGGCCCCCACGGCCCCACCCCCGCCCAGCTATTTCAGGCTTTTGCCTCCTGGGCTGGCGGGGGCGGCCGCAGGATTTCTGGAACTGGCCGCCTCGGTTTTCCCTGCAGCGGCCAAGGAGAGGGGGAGCGGGAGGGGCCTGGAGGCTGAGGCCGGCCATCCCTGTGCGTGGAGGGGAAACCGAGGCACAGGAGCTCTGGGGACCCCCAAGGCCACCCCGAGGATGGCTGCAGAACTAGGGTTTGGGTCCAGCGTCCACACCTTGCCCAGAATGATCTCGTCTCTCAGGTGGGAGGATCGAATGCACACAGGGCCCAACCAGTGACCCCTCCAACCTCCCCGGACACCAGGGACGCTGTTGGAGGGCCACACGGGGGACCCACTGGCCTCGCCCCCTGGACAGGCACTGACGCTGTCACTGCTGGGCCGCGGCGGGGTGGGGGGGGGGGCACAGAGCACGTGGGTCCCCTTCAGCCCTCTTCTCTGCCGGGGGCGGGGGGGCTAACCCCACAGGGCTGTAATTCAGAGATTTGCTGGGTGTGCCACGCGGGGGTGGGGTTGGGGGACAACACAGAGGCCCTCAGACTGGGTGCTCCTCCCTCAGACCTGCGGCTCCCCCAGGGACCAGCCCCACCGCCCTCAGACTAGCAGGGACAGTCACATCTGGACCTGGGGGTGGGGGGCGGCTGGTCTCCTCCCATTTGGGGCCCAAAGTGTTTGGCAAAGTCTTAGAAGCAGAATCCAGAGGCCTCCCGTTCCATCCCCAGCATGACACACAGAAAACACAACAACGTCTCCAGGAAGGTAAGAACAGGAAAGAGAACCATCAGGGCTGAAAACGCATCCGGCCTCGGGGCTGTCGGCCCTGATCTGTGGTTCTGGGGGGGGAGGGGGGTGGGTGGGGAGTTTAAACAGGCACCTGTTTCCTAAGGGAAGTGGGGCTCGGGATGGGCCAGCAGACCCCCCAGGGCAGGCCCGGGGCGCCCGGCTCAGCCCTTGCCCTCGTTGGCGTAGATACGGGCTTCCCAGCACCTGGCCTTGGCATTGGTGTGGCGGGTGACCCGTGTGGCCTCAAGGACCTGCAGGAGAGGCACAGAGTCCCCGTCAGGGTCCTGACCCCTGGACGCCGTCCCCCACCGCCAGCTCGTAGGAGAGATCTAGAACAGGAGGGAAGCAGGCCATCCCCTCCTCCGATTTAGACCCCCTCCCCCTGGTAACAGTGTCAAGGAGCGTGGTAGGTCGCCCTGAGACCCACGGCAGGTCCATGGCCAGCTCTGGCATTTTGGACCCAGTTCATAAACGAATCCACAAGGGCAGTAAAGCGGCCGCTCTCACGCACTGTCCCGTGAGCCTCCTTCTGGGTCTGGCCCGGACCCTCACTCCCCGGCTGCGGACCTCTCCCACGGTCTGCACCCACGGCAAGCCCCCCCGAGCGGCTCCCAGCAGAACCCACTCCGGCAGGCTCGGGCCGCACCGCCACGAGAAAGGCACCTGACGGCTCTGAGGCCGCGGCGGAGGGCCCAGGGGCACACTCACCTCCGAGTTGATGTGGTCGGAGGCGCTGAGGCTGGCATACTGTGGGAAACGAAGGCTCGTGAGCCCCGGGGCCCGGGACTCCACGCCCGGCCCCCTGGGCCCCCACTTGGGGTGGAGGGGAGGGAGCTCCTTGGCCACCGCGGCCCCCCAGACTCAAAGCTGTGCGCAGCCTGCCTCCCCTGCGCTGCCCCCTCCGTGAAGCCTCGAGGCTCTCTCTGCAAACTCGTCACAAAGGAGACGGCCAACGTTTACTGAGCTCCTGCAGCCCGGCCCGTCCCAGGGCTCAGAGGGGGCTGTTCTTACGACCACGCGCGTTTTGCAGAGGAGGGGACTGAGGGTCAGAGAGGATTTGCCCAGCATGACGGGCCAGCAAGTGGCAGGACCGGACTTGAGCCGGGTCCCTGGGCTCCCACGCGGTGCCCCGAGCCACCAGAGCAGGCGGTGAGGCTAGACGCGGCGTGGTTCCCCCTGGTGGCCCGGAGCCCCCCCGTCCAGGGAGGAGACGGCCTCAGGGGGACCACTGCGGGCGGCGGAGTCGGGTCTGGGCTGAGTCCCCGTGTGGGAGCAGCACCGCCTGACGCTGGCCATGGCGACTCGAGCTTTCTCTGAAGAGCGTGTGGCAAGACGGACGTGGCTCTGAGACGGTACAGGCGTGGCCCGCAGAGCCCCGTGCACGTCACCCGCACATGCTGCGCAGTGGTGACGGTATGACGGTGCTCATCAACTGTCACCGTCGTCCTCCAAGCAGAGCCCGTCCGTCAGACTGACTCAGGGGGACGCCCTCACGGTGGGGACCCGGCTCGGGGGCCTCCGACAGACAAAGGGACACGCGCTGTGCACTCCCGGGGGGAAGAGGCAGAGGCACGGCCACCCACAGGCAGTGAGGGCGTCGGGCTTCAACCCAGGTCCTACCCGCCTCTCGCTCTGCCCTCCTGTGGCCCTAACGGGCTCCGGACTCACCCGCGGCTCCTTCCTTTTCGTCTGCTTGGGAGCACCCGCCACGCCTGACAGGTGGATGGGGGTGAAGAAGTGGGACTCAGACACGGAGTAGCTGCCCGTGACGCCTGCGCGGGGAGAGGGGGGCGTCAGGAGGGTCCCAGGGACCCTCGACCAGACCCCAGCCCGGGAGGCTCCGAGTCTCTGCCCGCGAGGAAACGGGAGAACGGACGGACAGACGGGCAAAGCCCGGGCCGTCGGGGGGACGAACTGGGCAGCAGCGGACGGCGGGGGGCACGACACCCTCAAACCTTCGCACCCCTGACAAGGCGGAGTTGACGTCCGCCTCCAGAATCCGCAGCTCAGGTACAGAGACCGGCCGCCGGAGCCCCCCAGGTGTTCCCAGCCCCTCCGCCTCCCCCCCACCCCTCACCGGAAGCCGCGGAGGAGCTCCTGGAGCCGTCGGGCTCGTCGTCGTCGTCGTCGCCATTGGGCGGCGGGGAGAAGACCTCAGGAAAGAGGGCCTGCCTCCGCTCCTCGGCCACCTCCCGCTCGCGCTGCAGGACGCTCTCCACCTCCTTCTCCAGCAGCTCGGACGACTGGGACCTCTGCAGCGTCGACGCCAGGATCCCCCCGCCCTCCCAGCCTGGGACGCGGGGGGCCGCGGCCTGCAGGGGCCCGTCTGGGACCCTGAACCGCAGGGGCCGCAGGCAGAAATGCTCCTGTCGGATGACCCCTCTCTTGGCCGGCGGGGGCCCCTCGCGGGGCTTGGAGCACTGCGGCTTTGCGCCTGCCGGTTTTCCAGAGGATTCCAAGAGATGCCGCGGAGAGCCTGTGGCCTGTGGAGAGCCCACGGCCTCGGCCTCGGCCGCAGAGAGACCCCCAGGCCTGCCGGACGCGTGGAGCGCCGGGCACGCCAGCCGGGGGCTCCCGGGGCGCAGGTGCGGCTGGAGGGCGTCGGCCGGGATGCCGCGGTCCTCCTTCCTCCCCGCGGGAGCGGGGCGGGCCGGCCCGTCTTCCCGGGCCAGGCCGAGGACGGGGTCTGAGCTGAGGGCTTTCCTGGGTCCCGGCTGGGGACCCAGGGCCGCCCTGGCCGGCGCGGACGGCTCGCCCAGCTTCAGGCCCTCCCGCCGGTGGTCCTCCTCCCGCTGGGTCTCCCGCACCAAATCCCGCCGCACGTAGAGCGACGGGCGCCCCCTGTCCCGCCGCGGGGCCGAGGCCAGGCCGACCTTGCTCAGCAGTGGCCTGGCGGGCATCTCTACCATCTCCTGCTGGCTGGCCGCCTGCCGTAGCCCTCTCTGCTCTCGCAGGTCCGCCTCCCGCTCCTGGGCCCGCCGGATCTCCCGCTCGAGGGGCGTCTCCCCGGGGGGCCCCGGGGACCCCGCTCGGGACCGGGGGCCACGGCCGCCCGCAGCCCGGGCGCCAGGGGCAGCGGGGAGGCCGCCGGCGCCCCCCTTCCCTCCCGAGACCGCGCCCCTCCCCCGGGGCTTTGGGGGGACGGCACACCCGCTGGCCGGGGGCAGCCCGCCCGAGGCCGTGGAGGCCTGACCCACGGCAGGCGGGGCGCACGCGGGGGCCGCCCTGGCCGGAAGGTTCTGGGCGGCCGCTGCACCGGCCTGCTCCAGACTCAAGAACTGCCGTCTGGCCGCCGGGAAGTTGATCTGCTCCCTGTCGACCACGTGCTCCTCCGGGGGCCCGGACCGAGCCTGGCCGGGGCTCCCGGGGTCCCCGTGGGCAGGCCTGCCCTCCCTGAGTGCCTGGTGCTCCCGTTCCAGGCTCCGTGGCCGCGTGGGCCGGGCGTCCCTGGGGTGCCGACGGCGGGCCTTCGCCTCCTCTTTCTCGTCACCCTCCCGGCCGAGCCTCCACGGGGCTGGCCGCCCCAGGAAGGCACATGGGCTCCGGGACGCCTTCGGCCCGGCTGCATTCGGCCCGGCCTCTCGGTCGGCAGGCAGGGCCCGTGGCTTGTTCCGGTCCCAGCCGCTGGCCGCAGGCCCCGCGTCCACCAGCTCAAACGTGTGGCCGGTGCCCTCCTCCAGGCCCAGGCCACCCACACGGGGCGAGTGAGGGATGCCGAAGATGGGGTATCTGGTCACTCGGTCCATGGCCTGGGGGACTCAGCTGCCCACGGCTCCGGGCGCGGGTGCTCCGGGCTCACTGGGGGAGGAGAAGGGAACAACGGCCAACACGTCAGGGACCGGGACACAGCCCCCGGCCGCTCTCTTGGGGACACGTGCGATTTCCTTTCCCTCGAAGGCCAAAATCCTGGCCAAAGGGCCTCTATGATCACTTCGGGGATGGACGCGTGACCCAGCCTGCCAATGACGTGAAATTCTGGTCCTGAGACTTTGCGATTACCCTGGCAGATCGGAGCCCTCCGCCCCCTGGGCTTGTTACCCAGCAAACGGCTGGGGGCCGCACGTGCGCCCTCACGGACACAGCCTGCTTGAGGGCAGCACTGACGCCAACAGGCGTCCGTAAAAAATGCTCTGTGAACTCCTGGATCCAGCCGCACCTGTAGCTCACTCCCGTACTGACTCTCTCAACAGCTTGCCCCGTGAGCGTCTGACATGTTCTGGTGCCCCTGCCCGTTCGTCTCCCGGACTCCTGCTACTGCCCTCTCCCACCCAGCTCACGTGGCCAGACCCAAGGCCATCCCCAGGCAGCCTCCCTGGGCCCCCGTGTGCACGAGCGCACCTGCCTGTCTCCCAGGGTGCAACACATTCTGAGGTTCCTCTTGTAAGATTTCTTTCATCAGCGGGCCTGCCCCTCACTAAGGGATGTCCAGTGGGGAAACTAAGGCTCAGAGAGGGAGGATGGCTGGCAGAGACTCCGGTCTCCTGGTTCCCTCCCCTACACCTGCCTAGAGGGACACTTGGTCCCATCCCGGACAGTCCCCCGCCTCGGTGCCATAAAGCCAGGACGGGCTAGGGAACGCCTTGGACCTTGTCCTGCGGGGCCAGGTGAGGCCACGGAGCCTCTGGCCACACCCTGATCCAGTGCCCCAGGGGGCCCTGGCACCTCTCCAAGCCTCGGGGTTCTGCTGAGCACAGCTCTGGGAACCCCCTCCTGTGAAGGCACGCACCTGCTCTCCGGGGCCTCCGTCTGACCTCAGCACAAAACCCAGACTTCACAGGGGTCCCTACCCCAAACCCGACCCTCTTCCTCCTCCTCCCGCGGCTTCCTCTGCATTTGTGCTGTTCCACAGCCTTCCTAGCTGCAGCCCACAAGACACCTCCTCCAGGGAGCCCCCCCGCCCCCCATTGCCCCTGCTCTTGGAGCCTGTTGTCCGGGCATCTCCCGCTGCTTGGCCCAGCACCCAGTTTAGGCTTCACCTTTTTACGGCTGAGGAAAGGAACTGGCCGTTCCCAGGTCTTCAAGCAGCCCTTGTCCTTTTCCCATCTCCCAGTTCTATCAGAACCTGCCGCGTCGGGGCCACCTTGCTTGTGAAAGCTGCCGTTCTAAAGAGGAAAACGCAGCCCCGCCCTGAGCTGGACAGGTGGGGTCAGGCAACATAAAATCGACCATGGGAACCATGTTCTAACTAACGTGTACTAAGCAGGCGTCCGTATGTATCCAATACTGAGACTATAATTAGAAAGGCAACAGGTAAAGACAAGCAAGCCTGGGTAGTAAATCCCAGCCCTCGGGCCACGCCACTGCCCGGGACCACACAGCCCCCAGGGAGATGCCCTCCCGGAAGTCACGGGGTGGCTACGTCCTTGAGTCTCGTCTTCTGCCCCTGGAAGCCCTCAGCCCAGGACCCTCTCTTCCCGGAGGGCCCAGATGAGCACCCCCTCCTGCAGCCAGAACCCAGTATACAGCAGGGAGGTGATAAGGAGTGGCAAGTTTTCTGCAAACGCTGCTCGTTCCGGGTGCCCAGGACCTGGAGGTCAGGGTCATTTCTGCCACCGACCTGGCTGTGCCTCCAGGCCTCCCCTCCGGCGCCAGCCCGGTGCTGACCCTGAGGGCTGGGCGGGCCTGTCCCCACGCCCTGGAGCTCCCCGGGAAGGGGGGGGCGGGGAGGCAGGTGTGCGAACGGCGATGAAGGAGTGTTTGCCGAGTGGGCAGGTGGACGTACGCCCAGCAGGATTTATAGGCCACTTAGGACATTAACTCCGGGGAGGCGGTGGGGGGACCTGCCCAGAGGCTGTCAGTGGGCCTGGGTGGGGGCCCTGCCTCCTCCTTGGCCCATTCCTCTTGGGTGAGTCAGGGAGGCCGGTGGGCGGGGCTCAGGCTGGGTCTTGGGCTCAAGGCCCCGGGGCCCCGCCGGCTGGTACCTCCGGCCTCAGTGTCCACACCCGGACCGGAGGTAGAGTCCGCGGGACTTGGGTCCACCCTGGAAGTCTGCCATGTAGCCAGTATACAGTAGGCACCAGATACATGCTCTCACGGTGGCTGCTAATGGTCTTTACATGCTGGCTGGACCCACCACTGCTCTCGGGGTGACCCCGGGGCAGGCGTCCTCTCTTGTGGCACCCCAGTGTCCCCGTCTGCAAGCCGGGCCGATGAGGCCCCCACATGGGGCCCGAAGGGGTAGAGCCCAGGGGGTCAGCCTTTTCGGGGCCTCGGAGGCTCCGCACGAATGAGGGGTGGTGGCGATCACAGAGCCTCCCGTGTCTCCCGTGGCCCCTCGCACACAGCGCCGCACAGCAGCGTCTCATCTGCTCCTCGTAAGAGCCCGCGGCGAGGGGGCCGTTCTTGTCCCCAGTCAACAGCAGAGGGAACCGAGGCCCAGAGAGGGCAGGCTGTTCACCCGAGACCACACAGCCGGCCGCAGAGCAGCAGGTCCCGAGGCCGGAGCCTGCATTCCCAGGCAGCCGCCTCCTCTCCCGGGAAGCCCCCCTCCCCCATTGCCCCTCCCAGCCCCACCCCGTATCACGTCGATACCAGACTGAAACTGGGTTTATGGCCCCTGGTGCCACACATCTGCTTCCTCGGCACTGGCCTCCTGCCCTCGGGCAAAGGCCCGTTGGAAGGGCTAAGGCTCAGAGCAAGGTCACACAGCAAGGAGGGTCCTCCCGGGGCCCTGGCTGGGCACAGGCCCCAACGCCTTGAGACTCCCAGACTCCGCCCCAGCCGCACGGGTTCCCAGCCAGCCCCCTCACAGGGCCACCCCCAGACCCCCACATGCCCCCACCAGACCCTGCACCCCAGCCGGGCCCGGGGCGGGGCGGGGTGGGGGGGACTGAGGCACCTCTCTCCCTGCGCCCCGCGGATCCCACAGGTGAGCACAGGCTGCCGACTGACGCGTGAACGCTCGTCCCAGACACAAAGCCCAGTCCAGACGGGACCCCCACCCTGCCCCCATGCCGGGTCCCGACTCACATGCTGCCCCTGGGCCCCCGCAGCCTCTGGGCCTGGCTCTGGTGCCGTCGACAGGACAGAGACCGGAATCCCGATGCCCTGCCCACGGGTTGCCAGGGGACAGGGCCCCGCCTGGGGAAGCAGGGGCACCCCCCCCCCCGGCCCCCCCCCCCCCCCGGGCCCGGGAAACAAAGTCCAGAGGAGGAGGGAGAAAGGTGATACCCAGGCAGGGAGGACGGCAGGCGCCACGCCCACTGCCTGCCGGCCCCGGCCCCCAGGCCTCCAGCCCCACAGAGCAGGCACTCCCTGGAAAGCTCCTTCCAGCTGCTCTCAGGCCCTCCGGCACCCCAGAGAGGGGGCATCACGCCCAGAGTCACGCAGTAGGTCCTGAACCAGCCCCCCTCCCCGCGCTCCAGGCTCAGAACACCCTTGGGGGCTCCTACCCCAGAGAGCCCCTTTCTGGGGCTCGCCCAGCCCGCTAGCCTCTGCGGGGGGTTTCGCTGGGTGGGGGTTCAGATTCCACTTAGCCTCTCTGAGCCTGTCCCCTCCTCTGAAACGGGCACACGTCACAGAGCAGGGAGGATGCCCCGGCCACTTCTACATAAAGGACCCAGAGTGCCGGAAAACGTTGGCAGGGTGGGCAAGGCCCAGGCCCCCCTGACGGATGGGGGCCCCAAGGCTCAGCATGGGCAGCGGGGCCTGCCGGGCGCTCAGCCATCCAGCCTGATTCTCGGCCAAGGTGCAAGGAACTTGCCGGGGCCGCGGGACCCCGGCGTCTCTGGGGGCCTGGACCTATCGGCCTGGCGGTCAGTCTACAGGGCGGGGACACAGTGGACGGGGCTTTAATCCCCTGCTCTGGGGGGTCTGTCCTGACTGTCTCTCGCCTGGCTGTAGGGACCACCAGGTTCTTCGGATCCTGCCTAAGGGAGGAGGGTCAGTGTGGGACTCGAACCTGAGTCCCCCCCCCCCCCATCGTATGCTGCTCATACTGGGCAAGTGAGGCCCAAAAAGGGCAGAGACTGGATCACCCAGCATGTTGGGACGCTGGAGACAAGGACCCAACTGTCCTGCTCCCAGACTGAGGAGGCCTCCCACTCAGGGTTCATAAAGCCCATTGTATAGATAAGCAAACTGAGGCCCAGGGGAGGCAGCAACTTCCAAGATCGCCTAGTGAGACAGAAGTGCGGGGTGGCAGCCTCTGTAAACGCGTCCCACCGTCCCCCCGCCCCGCTCCCGGGGACCGGTTTCTCTGCAGAGCTTGGGGGCCCAGCACGGGCCTTGGAACCAGAGGACTCCACAGTTAGCAGGAAGCAAGTCCTGCCACCACCAGCTGCCCCCTTACCTCCAGGCCTTACCTGCCCAGGTGCCGCTCACGTGGGTGCAGGTGCGGTGGGCACTGGGCACGGGGTGAGCCCGAGGGAGCCCGGGGCTGCGGTGCAGAAGCCTGCTCCCTCCTTCCCGCCTCCTTTTATGGCCCGGCCGCCCTGGTGGGGCCACGCCCACCTGGCCACACCCCCCCCCCCCCCCCCCCCCCGTGAAAGCCAAGGACGCCACGCCAGGGCCTGGGGCTGTTCACACTGTTTATTTGCTTCTCTGGGAAAGTCAAGAACAACAAGGCCTTGTCACACATCAAAAGCAGAGGGGCACTTCAGCGGAGGCTCACAGCTCGAGGACTCAAGGAGGAAGAGGGGGTCCCACGGCCACTGCCCAGGGTCACCTCGCAGGGGGCCTCTCCCCCTGCCACCAAGGGGCAGAGCTGAGTCGGGGTCCGGGCTGCGACCAGAGGCGACCCCTGCGCCCGCCCCGGGCACCGGGTGGGAGGCCCCTAGGGGAGGGGCTGAGACGGGGCCTCACCGACCACAGCCCACACGGGAGGGTCTGCGAGCGTGTGCACGAACGCGCCTCTGGGGCGAGCGTGGCTGCAACCGGGGAGATGTGTGTGCACATCCAGGTGTCGGCTGCCCCCAGGAGCGCAACCCCTGTCCCCGCCCCCCTCCCGGCGGGAAGGGGACAGGCTCGCATCGGGCGGGGCGGCAGATGGGGGTCTCCTGCGGAGGAAGCCCCGCCCCCGCCCCAGGCTGCGTGCTCCCCACCACTGCCGGGAATGTGCCAAGCCCGCTGGAGTGGCAGTGGCCTGATCTCTGGGGTACGGTTGGAGGGGCCCAGCACCCTGGTCCAAGCAGGTCCCGGGCAGCCCCCCAGGGTCCCCCAATTAGCACCAGGAGGAAGAAGGGCCCAGTGGGAGTGGGAGCTCAGGACAAGAAGCGGCTCGCGTGGCCCTGGGCCCCGTGGCAGGGGGACAGCGCAGGGGTCCCGGACCCATCCCCCACGGGGGCGTGTCCCTGGGGCTCTCCCTTCCCAGGCTCCAGCATGCCGCCCCCCTCACCCCCGGCCACCCCAGAGAGAGCCTGGGGGGAGGGGCACACCAGGCTGGGGGTATCCAGAGAGCGGGGCCTGGCTTCTTTCCAGGACCCTGAACCTGACCTCCGACCCAGACTCCCCAAAGAAGCATGGCCTCACCCCAATGGCCTGGGTACGGACGCCACAGCTTCGGCCGGGAAACCCCATTTCCAGGGGCTAAGCGGGGACAGAGCGGGCCCCCGGGGGCCCTAACCCGGCAGGACGTCCCCTCGGGGACCTCATTGGAGGCGGCAGGAAGGCACAGGCAGGAGGCCCAGAGGGCGGCTGGCCGCCGGCCGCGGCTGCACCGAAACCCCGGCCGTGTCGTGGGGGGGGGGGGGGGAGGGGCGGGGGAGGGGGGTGCCCTTCGCGTCGGGAAACGTGGGTCCGTCCGTGTCGCTCTCCTACCAGGCGCAGGTGCAGGGCTCAGTGGCTCAGGGGTGTCGGGGGTGGCGATGGGGTGGGGGACCCCCGTCCCTCTCTTTCCATTGAAAGAACCCTCGGCGGGACCATGTGACAGCCGCGTGTCCGGGGCCCGTGACTGTGGGTGGAGGGCGGGCAGGCGCCGGGCCGGGCGGTGGGTGACTGTGGGTGGAGGGCGGGGCGGGGGCGGGGGCCGGGGGGCTCACATGATAGAGCAGCATTTACAACGCTGCTTCTTCGTGTCCAGGTCCTGGGGGTCGCTGGCGGGGGCCTCGGGCCCCACCTGGTTCTCCTCCCGGGAGGCGGCGGCCGCGGGGGGCTCGGCCGCGCTGCCGTTGGGCGGGGCGGGCTCCTTGAGCTCCGCGGCGTCCTCGATGACCACCAGCTCGGCCGTGATGGTGCCCTGCAGCCCCAGCACCTTCTGGCTCTCGGCCTCGTCCTCCACGTTCTGGTAGCCCATGAAGATCATGGTGACCGGGGGCTCCTGGCCGGGCTGGATGCCCGGCGGGCCCGACGTGGCCTCTCCCGGCTGGGCCTGCACGCCGGTGATCTCCCGCCTGGACGGGGTGCTCTGCGCCGCCTCCTTGGGCGCCCCCCGGGCCTCCGCCGCCCCCGCCGCGGACCCCGCCTCGCTCAGCGTGACCTCGTCGGCCTTGTGGATGAGCTCGTCTACCTCGGAGGAGCTCAGCGGGTGGATCCCGTTCTCCGCGGTGCCGTCCACAGCGTGGACCACTGGCAGGGGTGGGAGAGACAGACAGACAGACAGACGGAGAGTAAGCTGGCTCTCTCTGGGAGGAGGGGAGGCCTGGCAGAGCTGTGGGCCGCCCCCCAGGGTAAAAAGGAATGCGAAACCGAACCACGCATTTAAAACCAACGGGCATCGAAAGCTCCCTGTGGGCGTCCGTGCCCCCCCAAACTGGCGCACAGACGAAAATGTACAGGCACAGAAGCACCTGTCGGAGACCAGGAAAGACTGGAATCCAGCGGACGGGGCCTCTGTCTGCTTGCATCCTGCAGTGTTTCCCGGCGACTGGGTCCCACGCCGCTTCAGACCACGGACGTGGCCAGCCCTTGGTCACACAGCCGGCCGGGGCTGGACCCGACCGGTCTAAGTGGTCTGAGTGTGTTTCCCTCCCATGAGGAGTTTCGGGGACCGTGACTTCCTTCCTTGGGTCCCTGTGGTTGACCCCGAGTTAAAGTTTAGTCTGGTCACTCCCTCTCCTGACCACCCTGGACTCCGTCGCTCGCTGAGGAAGAAGACTGGCCCCTCTAGATACCCCCAGCCTCGTGTGCACCCCCCCCCCCCATGTCTGAAAGGAAGACACCTGAGTGCATACAATCTCCCTAAAGGCGTTCTCCAGATCTCTCCAGCTCCACACTGGTGTCTCTGATCTGGGCTGGAGTCCCCAAGGTCAGGGAGCAGTCCCCGAGGGCAGGGAGGGGTCCCGCCACACCACGGCGCCAGCCCAGCAGACTCCTGGAAACACAGCTGCCCTTCGACAGTGTGTGTGGGGGGGGGGGGGGGGACACACCCGAGGGACTTGCCTCCTCTGGGGTCGAGGGTCAGGGCTCCGGTTCCCGGTTTCTGGCCAGAAGGAAAGCGCTTTCTACTTTCGGTTTCCAAATCCGGGGGACGGGTGTCCACACCTCAAGGCCTTGCAGCGACTCTGGGCTGGAGGCCCGGAGGGTGGGGCGTGCCCTGGTGGCACGGGATCCAGCCGAGTACTTCCCACTGGCCACTGCCCCCGCGACGGGAATCCGAGCCCTTGGCCGCCATGGAAATGGATCACCTTCCCATCGCTAAGCAACCAGGGTCCAGAGTCCCCCAGGCTGGGCCAGGCTGTGCTCAGGGAGGACCTTCTGGGAGCCCGGGCATCAGGCACTGCCTCTGCCCTCAGCCCTGCGAGGTCACTCTTGTCCAGGAGCCAAGGCAGCTGGGACGTGCCCAGGGCCACACAGCTGGGGAGGGCTGGAACGGGGACTCTGCCCACCCAGGTCTACGTTCCAAACCACGACAGAGCTGGGCTGCGAGTGGGCCCCTTTCACAGCCACAGAGACCTCTAAGTCCAAGGGTCTGGGAATCAACACAGCGAGACATCATCTCACCACCGACACGATGGCTCCAGTAATAGTGATAGTAACTTGAAGAGGGACAATAACAAGTGTTGCCGAAGACGTGGGGAGCTGGGGACCCTTGTGCATGGCTAGTGGGAGGGGGAGATGGGGCGCCTGGGGGCTCTGTCGGTTGAGCGTCTGACTTCAACTCGGGTCATGATCTCACGGTTCGTGGGTTTGAGCCCCGCGTCAGGCTCTGTGCCGACGGCTCAAAGAGCCCGGAACCTGCTTCGGATTCTGTGTCTCCCTCTCTCTGACCCTTCCCCGTTCATGCTCTGTCTCTCTCTCTCTCTCTCTCTCTCTCCCTCAAAAATAAAGAAACATAAAAAAAAGAAAACACCCAGCAGTTCCTCCAAAGGTAAAACACAGAGTCCCCATGTGACCCAGAAATTCCATGCCTTGGTATCACCCAAGAGAAATGAAAACGTGTGCCCCTACAAAAACTTGTATAGCGTCCTAAAACCCAAAAGAAGGAAACATCCCAGACAGCCATCAACGATGACTGGATAAACAAAATGTGGTCCTTCCAAACAATGGAATATTACTCAGCCCACAAAATACGAACGCGGACGGACCCCGAACACACGGCGCTCAGGGAGGGAACCAGACACAAACGGCCACTTGTGTGTGATTCCACGTGTGTGAATCGTCCAGAACAGGCTCACCCACAGACAGGAAGGGGGTTACGTGGATGCCACGGTGGGCATGGGGGGTGATGGGGCTTCTGCTTTGGAGAACGAAAATGTTCCGGAATTAGAGCCCATAACATGGCGAACGAACCAAAACCCACTGAGCTGTGCGCTGAATTGGGTGGGTGTCCTGGACCCTTCCACTCCATACGCCACGTCTGGGCACAGACCCCACTGTGGACTTACTGACGGACTCTGGGCCGGGCGGTATAATTTTATCCCCGACTCAGGCGGCCAGCTCCATGAACTCCACGGCACGAGGAAAGCAAATGGTTTGCCTTAATGTTGAATACCACTTTTTAATGTCTTCTCAAAGCGTATTTTGTTTACTGAAGTGACCCGTCTCCTTTTTCCTACCATTGTAGTAAATACTGCCCGAAATTTCCCCTCCCTGGGGTTATTTATATACTATCCCCCACAGGCCATGCCAAAAACGAGCAAAAGTTTAAATGCCAAAATATTTATGAAATTGCTGCCTAAACACGGACGGATAACACGGTTTAAAAGAAAGTTTTTTCTTGGGCCGCCTGGCCGGCTCCGTCAGTTGAGCGCCAACCTCAGCTCAAGTCATGATCTCACAGTTTGTGAGTTCGAGCCCCGCGTCGGGCTCTGTGCCTGGAGCCTGCTTTGGATTCTGTGTCTCTCTCTCTGCCCCCCCCCCACCCCCACCCCCGCCCCGCTCTGCGTGCGCGCGCGCGCGCTCTCTCTCTCTGAAACATAAACATTTTAATAAATAAAGTGGGTTTTTTTTACCTAAAAACAAAAAGAGTGAATTTTATGGCTTATGACTTACAGAGAGAGAGAGGGAGAGACAGACAGGCGTGTTGGGGCTCTTGACCAAGGCTGCTGCTCATCAGCCTTCCTGCCGGAGTCTCTCACACCCTGTTTCCCTCCCGGCCGCCAGAGGGAACTCCCCAAACCAAACCAGATCTCGGCACCTTGGCCCCTGCTCGCCCCTCCCGCCAAGGCTTCACCTGACGCCTCCCCCCACTCCGCACCAGCCCCACAGGCTCCTTTCAGTTCCTCCAGCTCAGCAAATTCCATCCCGCCACAGGGCCTTTGCACATGCCGCGGCCTCCGTGAGGCACACTGTTTCCTTGTGCACCTGCTGTGCGTCCAGTGAGGCCCTGCTCACTTCCTCTGAGGAGCCTCCCCCGGCCCCTCCCCGCCCCCACTAGACGCCGCACCTCTGGGGGTCTTGTCATCTTTATCTCAACAATAATCCTCTAAATTTATTCGTGAGCTCCAGACTGAAGGGCTGCGCCCACGGGCCGAGGGGCTCTGCTACGACAGAGCCGCGTCCCTCTGTGATTCGATTCCCAGAGCCCAGCCTAGGACCCAGCCCTCAGCCAAGCTTCGGGTCAGGTTCCCGGAGTGAACAAAGACAGGGCTGCAGGCCCAGTACTGAACGGCCTCTAAGTCAACAGTGGGCTGTGGGGGGTGAGACCGTTCCCCGAGCGGCACCCACGTCGACGCAGGTGGGCTGCGGGAGGGGGGTGGGGTGGGGGCCTGGGGTGGGGGACGGGGGCCGCATACCTTTGGTCTCGTCTTCGTACACCTTGATGCCCTGAGGGAGCGGCTCCCGAGGGAGCAAGGTGGTGCTGGACAGCACCCGGGTCTCCCCCGTCACCTTGTCCTTCTCCACCGTGATCTCGACCGAGTACATGGCTGGCACGGGAGGCACGGGTTACCCAAGGCCACCTGCCCACGTGCCCCCCGCCGGCTGCAGCCAAGCCAGGGAGGGGAGCCGGCAGCGCAGAGCCAAGCAGTGGGGACGCCCTCCACGCAGCGCCCCCCAGCTCCTCGTCTGCCCACAGCATCACGGGCGCCAGCCTGAGGTCCTCTGCTCGGCATTCGAAGCCCACACTCGCATCCCACCCCACGTGGAAAGCCTTACGCTGCTTCTGTCTCCTCAGAGCCAGCGGGAGGCCATGCCTTGACCATGGTCACAGCCGAGATCTGAACTTGGGTCGGCAGGCCTGCGTTCCCAGCTGGATCTCCGCCCCGTCCTGGACCCCCCACCCCCGCCTCGGTGGTCAGCATGTCTGTGCGTCCGTACTTCGGTCAGCTATTGAACTGATCGTCTGCTCTTTCACTATGAAGAATGGGAAATTCCCTCTTGAAATAAATGAGCGTCATTACCCGTTAGAGCCATAATTCAACAGCCAAAATCCCGCCCCCACTGTACAGAAATCACCACCACAAAGACCACATGGGGAGCCTGGGTCCTAGCAGTGACCCCCGGGTGCTGACCACGGCCCCCAGGACCTCGCCCTGAATCCCAGTATCCCACCTTCCCCTCAGGGTCCCCGAGGAGCCCCCAAATCACCATGTCCAAGACTCCCTCCAATCTGCCCCCATAAGCTGCAATTCCCTCCTCCTCTGCCTCTCTCACCCCCCACCTCTGTCCATTTGTAAATATAGTGGGTGCTGCCTTGGGAACAGTTAGAATCTCAACCCACATCTCAACCTCTCCGTGTCCCCTGACCAGGTCAGCTCCCCATCTCCCCCCACCGCTCTGGGACCCACTGAAGGCCTCTCCTGCCCCCTCGCTGGCCTCCAGGCGCCGCCCACGGTCTGTTTTCCCCACTGCCACCAGAGGGCGCCAGTGAGCACTGGGTGGTACAGGTCCCTCCTCCCCCCACAGCCCTCCAGGGCTCCCCTGTGCTGTCCCAGGGTTAAGGCCTGAGTCCTCCCACA
This sequence comes from Lynx canadensis, assembly GCF_007474595.2. Lineage (NCBI taxonomy): Eukaryota > Metazoa > Chordata > Mammalia > Carnivora > Felidae > Lynx > Lynx canadensis. Next base: position 277,080 of record NC_044304.2, on the reverse strand, counting down.
CCCACGGGACCCAGCATGACTTGGCCTGCGCTCACCTCCTTCCCCTCTCCCCCCTAGCTCATTCTGCTCCAATCAACTCAGGCCTCCTGGTTATTCCTTCCCCAGGACAGGTACAAATCCAGCCCCCGGGCCTTTGCATGTGCTGTGACCTCCACCTGAGACACCTATCTCCCTGTGCCTTGCTCCTTCACTTCTTTTGGGTCCTTGCTCAGATGTCACCTACTAAGTTTGGCCTCCCCTGAGCCCTCTGATTAAATGTGCCCCCTCCAGCTCCACCCGCTGCCTTATTTTCTCCATAAGTTAACTGCATAGACATTGCCCTTACGAGAATGTCAGCCCCACCCCCCGCCCCGGGTTGTGCCCCTCACACCTTGCACACAGCAGGTGCTCAATAAGCACTTGCCAAATGACTGAACGAATGCCATTTAATCCACACCCCTGCACCACCTAACACCCTCATCTCCAGACACACAGTTGCGTGGGTTGTGCACTACACAAGGTCATTGGTTGAGGGACAGGGTGGAGCTGGTCTGACTGGCACAGAGGTCCTGAAGACACCTCCTCCCTGGCAAATGCTACCCTCCGTCCCCTGCCTCCTGGGGCAAAACTGCCTGACCCTGCACGAGACCCCGGGCCTCCCCTGTCACCGTCCAAGGTGTCCTGGCCACCCTGCCCCCAATACGGTCTTCACCTCCCTCTGTGGTTTCCTGCATCCACAGCTCACCCCAATACCAGCAGCAGCAATAAGGCTTTGCCAGCTGTGACCACCCGTCACTGCTCCCGGGTTGGGTCCCTGACCCTGGGCCTGCGGTCAGTATAATCCCGCTGCCCCAACAGGCGGAGACGGGGAGTCGCCTTGTGGCAGAGCGAGAACCTGAACCCCAACTCTGTGTGATGCTTAGCGCTAACCCTGTCTCTCTCGGCTTCCCAGAGGCGCAGAAATGCCCGAGTCCCAGCTTGGTCACCTCCGGGAACGGTGCGCTCGCTCCCTATCCTGAGGCAGCCTGAGGACAGCAGAGGAGGGAGGCTCTGCAGTGAGCACGTGCGGGCGTGTGCGGGGGGGGGGGGGGGCTGTGCGCCGCCCCACAGGCAGGGAGGGGGCAGCAAGGTTAGGGAGGACGCCGTGGGGAGCGCTGGGTTAGAGAGCGGCCATGCGAGGGGCCCCACCTTCTCAGGGAAGCTGGGCCAGCGCGTGACCAGGGTGCCAAAGCAGGGGGGCGGCCGGGCCCCACCCCAGGCTCAGGGCTGGGCCTCGGTCCGGCTGCCACCCCCATAACCACAGCTCCTGCTGAGGGCGCGTCTGCGTCTGCCCCGGCCCCTGCCTCTCCAGGCCCCCCGGGCCCGGCGCTCAGCCCAGGGACACAGCTGGGTGCAGGGGGCGAGGCAGGGGGCCGACCCACCTGCTTTCATCATGGTGGAGCCTTCGACCGTCCTCACAGGCGTGTTGCAGACTCCTTTCTCTGTTCAGGGAGTGAAGGGTAGAGACAGAGATGGGGGTCAGAGGAGGGACGGTCGCACAGACCCCCGGACCCCCCTCCACATACACCCAGACACCTCCAGCTGTCTCGACACCTCCCCACATGCTCACATACCCTCAGACACCCAGACACCCCCCAGACAACCCCCCGCAGATGCCCCCAGACACTCGGCCACCCCCCCAGATACCCAGACATATCTGGACACCCCCAGACACCCCCTGGACACCCCCAGACGCCCGGGCACCCCACCCAGGCAGCCAGATAACCCCGAGACATGTAGACACTGCCCAGACACCCAGACACTCCCCTCCACACGTGTGCACGTCCAGAACCCCCTAAACACACACCAGCCCCCAGCGTGCTTCCATCTCTCAGCTCAGATGATTTTCACAAAATCGCTGAGAGCCCTGGGTGGATTTTTTTTTTACTTATTCATTTTCAATTCCACAGTAAGACACTCCCCTGAATAATTAACATGCAACAAATCAGGCCGAAGACACTGGCCACCACCTCCAGTCCCGGCTGGTGGCCCTCCTTCCACGCTCCCACATGCGGATACTAGTTCAATATGTGCTTTAAAAATATAATTTATATCAAATAGTTTTAATATGGTTAATACTTTATTATATTTAACAATCATATTTGCAACTAAATCTACATTTAAGCGCCATACATATTTGTGAAATATTGGCAGATGTATATTATTTATCTGTGATCCTTTTTGAGGAAGGGAGTAAGAGAGATCCCACGTTTCAAACTTTTGGCTTTTTGTCTTTGTTTCCTGGATGGCAGACTTTCACCTGTGGGCGGGGAACCTCGTCCTTTAAAACAGCGCCCCGTCCCCCGGACTTGCTGAGACGCTGATTTCTTGCCCCCACAGATCCCATTGTATAGACGTGAAAACCGAGGCCCGCCCGCCCGCCGGCACAGGAGCAAGTGGACGTGGCCAGAGGCGGGGCTCCACAGAAGCGACAATAACCGGCCTCCGGCCTCCGTCGGCAACACCAGCCACCAGCCGTCACTTTCCAGGCACCCTCCCCAAGCCCACCACCCGCCTCCGGCCACCAGAGGGCGCTCGGGCCCCGCCCCTCCCCGGAGCCTACCTTTGGGCGTGCCCACCGGGGCCTGCAAGAAAGAAGGGACAGAGGTCAGGGCTGGGGCCCGCCTTCCCGCTGGGAGCAGTGGGGGGGGGGGGACCCCGCAGAGGGCTCGGCTTCGCAGCTGGTGACCCCATCACAGGTGCGGTCTCCTCCGGAAGGGACCCCCCCACCCCTGCCCTAGCCTGTGACAGCCAGATAATGTCCCGCCCTGCTCAGAAGCCACCGGTGGCTCTCTGTTGCTCCCCAAACGAAGACGAAACCCTTCTCGATGACCCCCAGGGTCCCGGGTCCACAGATTCCCTGCCCGCAGGCCTCTCCTCCCCCACCCCCCATGTCTGGCCAGCCTCCCTGTTCCTTGAACACATTCCTGTCCCAGGGCCTTTGTATGTGACGTCTCTGCACTCTGTATTTCTGCCTGGCTGGTTTCTCACTCTGCACCCCGACCACATCTTGTCACTGTCCCTCGAGGTACCGTGTCACGTACCCAACCAGTGTCTCGGTCTCCTTCAGGATGCGGGCATCACGACGACAAGGTCTATACACAGTCAACCTCGGTGCAAGGTCCCTCTCGTCTCAAGCCCAAGCCCGAAGAACTCCCGTTCCATTTCAAAACCCACCTCCTCCAGGAAGTCTGTCTAGGGCTCCCATGCATCAAATGCCTCCTCAGGGACTCCGCAGGACCCTGGGCTGACCCATCGCGGCCTGACCACCCTCCCCCCCGCTCTCCTGGCGTGATTCGGCGAGGCCAGGCCCCAGACCACATCCCCCTGGTCTGCCCCAAGCCAGGCCCCGGAAAGCAGTGAGAGCAGGGGACAGCTGACAGAGGAGCATGTGGAGAAGGGCCCGGACACACGGCAGGGATGCCGGCCTTCAAGACGCCCCCAGGGCCCCTGCCCCAAGGCAAGGTGCCGTCACAGCTAGGACACGAGGGGGGAACACGTGTCCCAGGGCTCCTGAATCCTACAGCAGCAAAGGTGCCTGGGAGATCTTGAATCTATGCTAACACACGGCGTCCATGAGCTCTGGGTCCAGAGCTCCAGGGTCTGGTTTCGTCAGACCCCAGAAACATGGCCAAGTCCGGTAAAGACCACCTCCTAGCAGTGTGGCCTCAACCTGTCCGGGTCCCGGAGCTTCTCTTCCACCCGAGGGGGGCGCTGTTCCCACCGGAGTGGGCCCACGGACAGGCGACGGCGGTGGCAGACTCGGTAAAAGCAGGGGTGACAAGTGGGGGTTTCGTCGAGAGCTGCCCACGCGCCAGGTCTCGTGCAAAGTGCCCGCGGTCCCTCCTGACACCCCAGCACGTGGGGGCGCTTAAGGGGGGTGGGGGAAACTGAGGCGCACAGCGGGAAGTGGCTCTGAAGTCTGAGAAGGGGCGGTGTCTCGCCCTGGGGCTGGCCCTGGTGGGCGCCCCAGGCGCGTCATCACCTCCTCACCTGCCGAGAATCGAGCGCCACCTCCGTCTTCTCGTCCTTGGCCGGGCTCGGGGCTGCGGCGCCCTCTCCAGCAGCGGTGGTGAGCGGGCCCGCGTTCTCCAGCACCTCAATCTCCTTCTGGAGCCTGGGGAGGGCGGGTGGGGGGGCGGTGAGCGCCAGCGCCACCGTGGGCTCCCTGACCCGATGCCCCCCACCCGCTGGGACCCATTTGCATCCTTCCCTCTCGCAACCGGGGAAACCGAGGCGGGCAGCCGGGCCGGGCTGGCCCGTCCCTGGCACCTTCGTTGCCTCCGGGTACTTGTCTGTTGGTTTGTAACCAAGTCTCCTGTTTTCCGTTCACACCCATTTATGTTTACAGGAAGCTTTCTCTCTCTGGGGGAACTGGGAAACCCACATCACCTTCCAAAGACTGCAGAGTAACGAGCACACGGCCCCGTGAGAACAAAACAGCGCCGGCCGGGGCTTGGGGCCGTGGCCCCTGATGAAGCGAGCCTAGCCCTAGGTGGACAGGCTGACCACAGTTAGGGTCAGCCTGGAGGGCTTCCTGAGGGAGGCGTCCAGGCAGAGCCACCTGAGCAGGGGGAAGAAAGCCAAGGGCCCCCAAAGCACTTGACTCGTGCGGGACACACGGCAGGGCTCAAGCGAGGCCCCCTCCCCCGTGAAGTCTCCTGAACTGGCCCGTGTGCCCCGCCCCGCCCAGGGCTGCACCCAGCAGGGTGGGATGTAGAAGCCGACCTCGTCCAGCCCCCAGTGGCCAACAATCCCCAGCAAGTTTCTGCCCTCTGCCCGTCAGTCCTGTCCCGCCTGAGTCCCGCCTCCATTCGAGCCCCCTGCTCTGGCCCCGGGGAAGAGGCTCGGACGGCAGGACAGGATCCCAGGTCTTCGTGGTGGGCGGGCCGAGCTGTGGGGCCCGGGCAGGCCCCACGCCTCTTGGACCTTCTCTGGCCAAGTGGACGCTTGGAATTTTGGCCGTCACTTCCCTCCACCGTGACCCTGCCGCCCTGGAGCTGAGCCTCTGCCTGCCCGGAAACCCCAGGCCTTTTGTCCCGGCCCGGGGCGGGAGGGGGGGGGCGGGGGGGTGGCTGGGGGGGGGTCACTTTCCCTGGGCCCGCCCCCCCCTCCCCAGGCTTCCTGCGGGCCCAGCTGCCTGGGCGTCTGTGGCCGCCAGCAGCACCAAGCCAGGGAAGGCTCACCGGCGGGGCTGGCGCCAGGAAACCCCCAGGGAGGCCGCTGCGGGCAACTCCCATCCTCCAGGATCCGCCCCGACGGTCACCCTCACACACCTGCACCGCCAGGCGCTGGAAGGAGCAGGGGGTCGCGCCAGGCAGCCCCCTGCCCCCTCAGGCCCAGCTCAGAGGCCCGCACGCCATCCATCAAAGCCGCGCCTGGACCGCACCCCACCCACCTGGAGATGGACCCCTCCAGCAGCCGCGCCCTCTGCTCGTCCTCCCGCATCTGTCTCCGCATATCCTCGTCCCCCTGTGATGCTGAGGACGTCTCCCCCAGCAGCCAGCGCTCCCGCAATGCCTTGGACTGGGGTTGATAGGGACCCGGGTCAGAGTCAGGGTCCGGTCAGCTCTGCCTTCCCACTCCCCCAGCCCCTGTCAGGGGCAAGGCCCAGGTCCTGGGGCCCGGCCCCCCCCCCCCCCAACCAGCCAAGGCCCGGGTCCTGGGGCCTGGCCCCTCCCCCACCAGCCGAGGCCTGGGTCCTGGGGCCCGCCCCCCCCCCACCAGCCGAGGCCCGGGTCCTGGGCCCAGCCACCCCCACCAGCCGAGGCCTGGGTCCTGGGGCCCAGCCACCCCCACCAGCCGAGGCCCAGGTCCTGGGGCCCCCCCCCCCCCCCCACCAGCCGAGGCCCGGGTCCTGGGGCTCAGCCACTTCCACCAGCCGAGGCCCGGGTCCTGGGGCCCCCCCCCCCCCCCCACCAGCCGAGGCCCGGGTCCTGGGGCCCAGCCACCCCCACCAGACAAAGCCCAGGTCCTGGGGCCTGGCCCCCCCCCACCAGACGAGGCCCGGGTCCTGGGGCCCTGCCCCCCCACCAGCCGAGGGGTCCCAGGTCCCAGAGGCTCTGCCTCCCCCCAGACGAGGCCCAGGTCCCTGGCCGGGCCGCCCGCTCAGGACCTTCAGGTGCTGTAGCTGCCGACGGTCGTCCTCCAGCTGCCGACGCTTGCTCTCCATCTCCGCCTGCCACCTCCGCTTCTCCTGACGGGGATGCACACGACGGGTCAGGACTAGGCGGGGGCCGCACAGACCCCACCAAACCCACTGGACGCTTTGCCCACACAGATCCTGCTTTACTGTGAATGGCACCTACTTGGCCGATCGGATCCCTGCCTGTCCTCCCCAGCCTATGCCCCGGTCTGACCCCCCAACCTGACCCCCCCAGTCTGAGCCCCCAGCCTGACCCCCCCGACCTGTACCCCCATCTCCAGCAGAAGGCTCCACTAGGAGGCCACGTTCTGAGAACTGAGGGGACCCCTTCATGTCCATTTCGCGGGGAGGCACTCAGGGTTCCCGTGGGATGCCCTGGTTCTGAGTCCCAAGGGCCCCGGGCTGGGTGTGGAGACCCGGACCCCCATCCACACCGTCTGAGGGGCAGGGGACTCACTGCAATGGCCTGGAGCCGCTCCTGCTGGGATGTGGTTTCTGCCGCCAGGACCCTGGGGGAAGAGAACGCACAAGGTCAAGGTGGGGCCCACCCCAGCCTGCTTTCAACAGATCTGGTCAGAACCCAGCCCTGTGCCTTCCAGCTTCATGGGACCCTTCCCTGCCCCCCTCAGCGGCAGCTCTGTCCTGTCCTGAGCCTCATCCCGCAAAGCTTCCGGCCCCCCTCAGAGCAGGGCCCAGGGACAGGAGGGCGGGGCTCTGCCTAGAGACTGGGGAAGGGTTTGGGGAGGAGCTGGGTCGTGAAGGATGTGCAGGAAAAGGCGTGCAGCCCCTCGCCCAGACTCAGAGACTGGTCAGGACAGCCCTCCCCTCGCCCTCCTACCCAGCAAGCACCTGTCATCCAGCGCCGGGAGGGACACACGGAGGGTGAAGGACCCCCGGCCCCCCTCCCAACCCTTGGACTTGCTACCCTGGGGCTTCCCCCGGAGTCTCCCGGGAGCCCCAGTGCTCAGAAAGGGCTCTCAGCCCCCTGGGAACAGGAAGCCAAGAAGCAGCAAACCCAGATTTCAGCCCCAGACGCCCTTTCTCATCCACGGGATGTTTTCGGGAAGCCACCCAGAACTGGCACGTAGCGGGCGCTGGATAAACGTCCGTGTGGCCAGGTGCAGCTGAAGGGACAGGCTTCCTGCTTCCGTGGAGGGAGGCAAGAGGCCTAGGACTAGATGGGGGCCTGGTTCTTGCCCTTCCCTCCCCACTGCTCCCCCAAACCCTCCACACACGGTGGGAAACAGCAGAACCTGGCCTCTCCTTTCTATGGCCTCTCGCAGGGCCCCTGGAAGCTGCACGCAGTAGGTGCTCAGTGAAATGTCTGCACGTAATAGGGTCTCAGTAGTTGTATACAGTAGGTGCTCAGTAAGATGCCTGCACGCAGGAGGTGCTCAGTGAAATGTCTGCACGTAGTAGGGTCTCGGTAGTTGTATACAGTAGGTGCTCAGTAAGATGCCTGCACGCAGTAGGTGCTCAGTGAAATGTCTGCACGTAATAGGGTCTCGGTAGTTGTATACAGTAGGTGCTCAGTAAGATGCCTGCACGCAGTAGGTGCTCAGTGAAATGTCTGCACGTAATAGGGTCTCAGTAGTTGTATACAGTAGGTGCTCAGTAAGATGCCTGCACGCAGGAGGTGCTCAGTGAAATGTCTGCACGTAATAGGGTCTCGGTAGTTGTATACAGTAGGTGCTCAGTAAGATGCCTGCACGCAGTAGGTGCTCAGTGAAATGTCTGCACGTAATAGGGTCTCAGAAGTTGTATACAGTAGGTGCTCAGTAAGATGCCTGCACGTAATAGGGTCTCGGTAGTTGTATACAGTAGGTGCTCAGTAAGATGCCTGCACGCAGTAGGTGCTCAGTGAAATGGCTGCACGTAATAGGGTCTCAGTAGTTGCATATAGTAGGTGCTCAGTAAGATGCCTGCACGCAGGAGGTGCTCAGTGAAATGGCTGCACGTAATAGGGTCTCGGTAGTTGTATACAGTAGGTGCTCAGTAAGATGCCTGCACGCAGGAGGTGCTCAGTGAAATGGCTGCACGTAATAGGGTCTCGGTAGTTGTATACAGTAGGTGCTCAGTAAGATGCCTGCACGCAGGAGGTGCTCAGTGAAATGGCTGCACGTAATAGGGTCTCGGTAGTTGTATACAGTAGGTGCTCAGTAAGATGCCTGCACGCAGGAGGTGCTCAGTGAAATGGCTGCACGTAATAGGGTCTCGGTAGTTGTATACAGTAGGTGCTCAGTAAGATGCCTGCACGCAGGAGGTGCTCAGTGAAATGGCCGCACATAGTAGGTGCTCAGTAGTGGCACACGGCAGGTGCTCAATGAAATGTCTGCACCTGAGCTGTCGTCCGTGAGGGGCCTGAGGATAAAGTCTGGCCTCCAGGGCCTCTGTGACAAGGCGAGGCAGGGAGAGGAGGCAGGGTCTTGAGCTCCAGCGTGGACCCCCCGCCTCCCGGTTCTCTGCCCAAATCCCCAGCGATCCCAGGGCCGCTCTGGCCTCACCAGTCTCACGGGGGCAGGGCTGGCGGGCACGGGGAGGGGGGGGTGGTTCTGGGCAGTGGGACCCGGATCCTCTTACAAGACCCTCATCTGCACAGGGACGAAGTCACAGACCGTCCTCCAGGTCTGCTTTCGCCCCGACCAGCCCTCAGCCGTGGGCCAGGAGCCACCCCGGGGCCTCCAAAGACCCTCCACAGACCCTCCAACCCCTCTGGGCCTTGGCTCCCCACCTGCACAAACAGTGGGTACAGACGCCCGAGCTCCTGTTGGGTGCCCCCCGCCCCGCCCGCTGCCATTCAGAAAGGAGACAGAGGCACAGTCACACGGTGTGTTGGGTGAGGTCCACCCCTGGGACCGAGGCTTCACCCACACCCAGGCGGCTGCTCCCGGGGAGATCCATCCTGAACTGCAATGCCCCACCACACACCCCACTCAGGCTCAGGTTCCTGGCCTTGCTGAGACCCGTGAAGTCATCTGGTTCTCACGCCCCGGCCAGGTGACCCCACCCAGCTCTTCCCTTCCTGGCGGGTGGCACCTGGCCCCTTTGTGCCTCCCAGGGACCCGACAACACCAGCCGCACCCTCTGTGGCTTCCCTCTCTCCTTCCTCAGGGAGGCTGGGTTCAGCTGGGTGAAGTTCAGGAAAGGCTTGATCCAGCAACCTAGCTTGGAGGCCCTCCCTGAAGGGCCTGATCAGCTACGTTTCTGGGTCTGCCACACTGCTCTGTGTGCCCCACGGAGGCCCGCCCTCCACTTCTCGCAAAGCTCACATTTCCCATCTCCGGCCTCGACCACAGCCTGTCACCTGCCTGCCCCCTGAAGGTCCCCTCTCCACCCACAACAGAGGCAGAACAAAAGTCAGAACCACTCATTCTCCTGCCCTTATATGTCCCTGGCTCCCATCACCCCGTGAAGGAAGTCCCAGTGTAGCCCAGCCCTCTCCACCTCTCCGCCCTCACCTCCCTGGTTCTCCCTCCTGCTTACTCCGTGCCCCAGACCCTTCGGGTCCACCTCAAGCGCCCCAAGCTCCTGATCCTGCCTGCTGTTCACTCCGCCTGGTGCACTCCTCCCACCGCTGGCAAGTGAAGCCCAGAGAGGGCAAGTCACTTGTCCACAGTCACGCAGCCGGGAAGCACAGAGCTCCGGGCCACCCCACAGGCCTACCCTTTCCCAGCTGCCACGCGGCCTCCAGGGACCCACCAGGAAGACGGTGGAGCGGGGCGAGGGGCATATAGCCACCGAGACCCCAGCGCGCACAGGGCCCCGCAGGGCAGAGGCAGCAGCGGCCTAATGCTGGGTCCGCACCCCAGCAGGCAGGCGGCCATTCAGGCCGGACACAGGGACACGGGGACGCTCTGCGGCCAGCCTGCCAGGCTGGAGACAACAAGGCAGGCAGTGTCCTCGCTGGGCGGCATGTCCCTGCCGGCTGAACCAGGTCAGGGGAAGGTCAGGCGGGCCCACTGTGGAGAGGCACACAGGCCCCGGGGAGACAATATCCATCCCTCCCTTCGACGTCCCTGTCGTCCCTGTCGCAGCCTAGAGGGCACAGCCTCGCGTGTCCCCTCGGCGCCCCTCCCCACGCCTCAGGGCGCCAAAGCCGCCCCGCCCCGGGCGCCGCCCCCCCGTGGGGCCCGCGGGAGGCGGTCGCCCTGGCAACCGCACCGTCCCCATGGCAACGCGGAGGCCGGCACGCGGGGGGCTGGGCCGGCGCGGAGCATCTCCCGCCCCCAAGCCGGGCCTGGGGGGCTAAGGGGTTTCCCGCCCTGGGCCTCAGGGGCCGCCGGGGAGGGTGCGATGCGGGGAGGTGAGGGGTCCGCCCTGCCCCGCTGCTGGGGGTGCCCCCCCTCTGGTGTCAGGGGCCGCAGCCCAGGGAAGGGGATTGTACCCCGAAGGCTCTGGACCTGCCCCTGGAGCCAGGGAGACCGAGGTAAGCCGGACAACGCATCGCAATCCGAAGGACAAAGTCTGACCGCAGAATCCTGATCAAACGGCCACGACGTAGGGACACCGGCCCCAGCGCTCCCCACCTTCCCCCCGCAGGGCTCAGCCCCATTTCCCAGGATGGGAAACTGAGGCCCGGGAGCCGGTGAGCATGTACAGGGCATTTGGGAAGCACCCTCCTGACGACGCTGAGAGGCGGGTGGAGCGATTCGGCCTGTTTCCTCAGTGGGCCAACTGACGCTCGATCCAGACAGGCGGGCTCCTGAGTGCTCCCCGAGCACAGGGCCTCCCTGAGGCCTGGCCAGGCCGCACAGGTGGGGGTGGGGGTGGGGGGACAATGGGACGGCGGGGACGCTCCTCAGGACCCAGCGAGGGACACAGAGGCCAGATGTCAGGAGATGCTGGGCAGAGAATCGAGCTTGGGCCAAAACACACGGTCGGGTTTGGACAGGTGAGAGCTGTCCCCGCCGGCCGTGTGGCCCAGGGCTGGTCACTCCCGTCTCCGGGCCTCCACTGGCTCTGCTGGGCAATGGGCCACAGCAGCTGCTGGTGGAGGGACAGACCCTCCTCCTGGAGGCCCACCCTCAGCACAGGCAGACTCCTGTCCTCGCCTGATTATTTTTACAGTGCTTGGAGCAAATTCTGGGCTCGAGCCCCGATGTGGGCGGCTCAGGACTCGAGAGGGTGTGGGCTGAGAGCGAATGAGATAATCCTGGCTTCAGGAGATGAGCTAATGAGGCCCAAACCTAAACGAGCCGGGCCCTGCAGAGGCCTCGGCTTTGGGAGGCGTTTATATTTTAAAGGCACCAGAGAGGTTACGCAACCTGCCCAAGGTCACCCAGCGGGCAGGATGAGCTGGGTCTGAGGCGGGAGAGGGGGGCGTGGGGGGGGTCACACACCGGTCCTTCCAGGCCCACGCCAGGCAGCTCCAGTGGAATGAGGGGTCCTGGCCCAGGCAGGCACGGAGCCCAACACCGGCAACATTCCTGTGCTAACTAAAAGGAAACAGCCGTGGTCGTGGCCGTGGCCACGGGTGCAGGGAAGGAGAGCAGAGTCTGGCTGAGGAAGGGGCTAAGGAAGGGAGCCCTGTGGCCCGTCCCCCCACTGGGGTGGCTGGAATGGGGGGAGTCCTAATCTCACTGCTGGTTCCCAGCTCCCTTGTGGGGCCTTTGTCCCCCTCCAGCCCCCAGAACCTTCCTCCCCGTGAGGCCCTGCACAGCCTGGTCACAAGGCTCAGCCTCTTAGCTGGTGTTCAAGCCCCCACCCTTCACCAGCTCCCTGCCTCCCCCTTTCCTTGCTCCAAGCTCAGAGCACAGGCAGCTGCCTCTTCCAGGAAGCCTTCCTGATCTTGTCCCTTCGCCAGGAAGGAATTCTCTTCCTCTGAGACCGTCGGCACAGGGGACAACTACAGTCTGTGGTGAGGTGAACAGCCCGTGAGGCATGGCCGGGTTTTCTGGAAAGCTCAAGGCAGAGAGGCATCACCCCCACAGTGGAAACTGGGATCAGAGCAGGCCACAGATCCAGAGGCACAGTTGTTGCCTATTAACCTGGGGGGAGGGGAGGGGGGTGGACCCTGCCCTGGGCCCCCACGGGGGAAGGGCAGTGGGGCATGAATGGCACCCAGAGGCCGTCTCCAGCTTAGGGCAAGCTGGGCCTCAATCCAGAGGCAGAGACCAGCCCCAAAGAGCTGTGGTCCCTCCCCACCCCTGCCTCGGATCCAGCCACAACCCCCAAACATTCCAGGCATGCTCCCACCTCAGGACCTTTGCACTGGCCGTGTCCTCTATCTGTCGAGCTCTCTCCCAGGACTCACTGGCTCCCTCGACGTCACCTCCTCACGTAGGCCTCCCCTGTACCCCCAACCCCTCACCAGCTCGCCACCAAGCAGCACCCTCATCATTTGTTTATTTCCCCACAAGGACAGGGTCTCTTTCTGTCCATACCATGTCCCCGGCCCCCAGTGAACGGCAGGGTTCAATGAACGTTCACCGGGCCAGCGAATCAGTTAGAGTCTTTACCTTTTCAGAGGTGGCCCCCACCCAAGGGTCCCTCCCCTGTCACATTCCCACCACCCTGAGGACCACTGTCCTGTGACCATCTCTCTTGGAAGAAACTCAGTGTCACATCAGACATTTATCTAAAACAGGCTCCCCGCCTCCAACAGAGGACAAGTAATAGGCCCAAGGTCACCCAACCACCTCAGAAGTGACTATACAAATTAATGCGTAAAACAACCCAGTGTCGGGCGCCCGGGGGGCTCAGTCGGTTGAGCATCCAACTTCCGCTCAGGTCGTGATCTCATGGTTTGTGGGTTTGAGCCCCGCGTCAGGCTCTGTGCTGACAGCTCAGTGTCTCCCTCTCTGCCCCTCCACGGCTCGCGCTCTGTCTCTTTCTCTCTCTCAAAAATAATAAACAAACATGACAAAAAATTTTTTTTTTAAATTTTTTTTTCTTTTTTTTTTTTCAGCGTTTTTTTTATTTATTTTTGGGACAGAGAGAGACAGAGCATGAACGGGGGAGGGGCAGAGAGAGAGGGAGACACAGAATCGGAAACAGGCTCCAGGCTCCGAGCCATCAGCCCAGAGCCCGACGCAGGGCTCGAACTCCCGGACCGCGAGATCGTGACCTGGCTGAAGTCGGACGCCTAACCGACTGTGCCACCCAGGCGCCCCCAAAAAATTTTAATAAAAAATAAAATAAATTTAGAAAACAACCCAGTGTCCATTGATGGATAAACAGATAGAACACGTCCACCACACTCAGGAAGGTCCCTCGGCCGCGAGCAGGAGCGAGGCGCCCACCCCCGCCGCCCCGCGGACGGACCCCAGACACACGACGCTCGGGGAGGGAACCCGACACGAGAGGCCACGCGGGGTGTGAGTCCGCGTGTGTGAAACGTCCAGAACGGGCTCATCTGGGGACAGGAAGGGGGCTCGTGGGGGCTGGGGGCTGGGGTGTGACTGGGGATGGGGAAGGGGTTGCTTTTGGGCTGATGGAATGTTCTGGAACTAGAAGGAGGTGGTGATCGAACAACTATGTGGACATACTGAAAACCACTGAATTGTATCCTCCTGACAGGTGGATTCTGTGGTGTGTGGGTTGCATCTCAAGGAAGCCGGTAGAAAACACACACGTGTGGAGTGGAAACAGCTGGGCTGGTGCCAGGGCCCCACCCGAGGGCCCCACCCGCCCCCACCCGCCCCATGGGCGGCGGCGGATCCCGCGGGCCCTGCCCGGGACTCTCGGGGTCAGGAGCGTCTGACTACAAACCGACCGACCGGCAGCGCCTTCTCACCGTGACAGAAGTTACCAGAGGGGACCCTGCCCGTCACTTGGCCTTCAGAGCCCAACACTGCTGCCCCCAACACCCACGGTCTGCTCACCGGGCTGGGCTCCCAGGCCCGGCCCGAGCCCGCCCCCACCCTTTTGTCCTGGCAGCGACTCCCCCTACTCTGATTCTCACCCGTCTTTCCCACTCGGCCTGGGCTGGGCTCCCCTCCAAATTCCCAGCCTGATCCGGACTGTCCCAGTGATAGGCTCAGGAGGTCCCTGAATTCCTGCTTTACACCCTTGAGAGCAGACAGACGCCCCAGGGGCGCCTGGGCGGCTCAGTCGGTTAAGCGTCCGACTCTTGACCTCGGCTCAGGTCATGATCTCATGGTTTGCGGGACGAGCCCCGCGTCGGGCTTGTGCTGACAGTGCGGAGCCTGCTTGGGATTCTGTCTCTCCTTCTCTCCGCCCCTCCCCTGCTTGTGCGCACGCTCTCTCGCTCTCTCTCTCGCTCTCTCTCAAAATAAATAAGTGTAAAAAAGTTGTCTGAAAACAAGACAGACCCCCAGGCCAACTCCACACACCGTAGACCCTGAGACCCGCCCTCAGCCATCGGCGCCACACGGAGACCCTGTGCAGTGTGGCCGAGGCGCCCGCCCTGCCCATCCAGGGGTCTGAAGTCAGGTCTCTGGCACCCAGTCCCGGGGTCCCCCCCTCCCCCCCCCCACGGTGACTGTCCACACTGAGCCCTGACCTGGTCCTCAGCTTCCAGATCCTCTTTCTAGCCTAGGTCAAAACCTCACTCCTCTCCTGCTTGGACACCGTCGGTCCGTGGCTGCCCGTGGCTCCCCTGCTGGGTGCCCCAAGCCTGGCAGGACCTAGCCCCGAGAGCACAAAGCAAACAGCACTGCTTTCTGCTGAGGCTTTCTTTTCCCACCCCCGGGCCTTTGCACAGGCCAGCCCCCCAGCAGGCACGCCCTCCGCCCACCTAGGTACACCTCTAAATCTCTCTCCTAGAGAAGGTCCGTGATGCGATGGAGCGGGGCCCTATCCCTACACAAGGCTCCGCGGGTGGGCAGGGAGTGTTACCTAAATCAACAGATCATAGGTGGATGGAAAGAAACGGGTTCCCAGACTTGGAAAAAGGGGGCATGATTTTTTTAAAGAACGTCAACCCACTTCCCAGCATGAAAATCTGAGACCCTTGAAGGTGGACCTCAGCACCTGAGGCAGAACTCCCCCCAGAAATACTTACAGCATCGCCCCCGCCTCTAGCCACACCCCTCCTGGGAGGGGGCGGGGAGGCACAGGGCAGGTGGTCCTAGACGCAGGGGTGAGAAGCTAATGTCAGGATACCTAGCCCCCCCCCCCCGCCCAGTCCATGGGACACAGGAAGGTACAAAGACCCCACCACCACCACCCCCAACCCTGGCAGCTGAAAGGACCCAGGAGCAAATCCCGGCGATGTGGCCTCAGATATATCAGGTCACCTCTCTGAGCCTCAGTTTCCCCACCTTGCAGGGCTTCGTAAGCATCAAGCACATTCACACGGACAAAAAGCCCCGTGCACAGCAAGGACTTACTAAACGTTACCCGCCTTCCCAAGTTCCTGCCACCACCGCTGGTACCGTCCCTTCAAGGGGACACTCACTGTTTCAAGGAACCCCCCTGCTTTCAGAAGGAAATGTCACCCCGTGGCCAAGACCGAAAACCAGACACCGCTCACGCAAACATCAGAGTAAAAACACTAAAAAATAGATAGGATGAGAATAAAAGCCGGTGATTACGTTCAATTATCACTAGACGCTGCTGCCTTTTAACTGGTTCGGCTCTCGTTAAACGGGGAGATTAGCAAGTGTGAGAGAGGCGTTAAGGACCCATTTTGCACCCGGTTGAGACCTTCTCCTGGGAAAAAGGCCCGAGCCTGAGGCCGGGGAAGGAATCTGCTGCGGCCCCGTCTGAGCCCATTCACCGGACTTAGGCTGCTCAGAGCTGCATAGCCGGGTGCCCTGGGCCAGGGGCCACGCGGCCAGCGCCCCCCCCCCCAAGGACAGGTACCCCACCCAGCTCCGTCGCTCCTCCTGTGCCCCACCCGTCAGCGGGGCCCCCATCCTGCTCCCGGCCTCCCTGGAGGTAGTCACTCAAGGATTTTGGTTAAACCCTTAAGTTGTTAAGTTGACACAAACTAACTTAACCTTTAATTTAATCCTTAAATTAACAAAATTGTGATAAATCCTTCAATTCATATTTCACCTCTCCAGCGGCGCCGTGAGCCACGACCATCTCTCTGACTCGGATGGCAAAGCCCGTGGACGGGGAAAGGGCAGCCGCCTCGGGCCCCTGGAATGGGACCTCAAGCTGGGCCACCAGGGCCGGGCGCTCCAGCAGGACAGGGCAGGATGGGGCCGCTCCCCACCCGCCCGGCCACCCAAGCCGGGGGCACACGCGCTTTCTCTCACGGCCACTCAGGCCCGTGAACGCCAAGCCGGTCCCACGTCTGCCCCCAGAAAACCCAGCGATCTAGCCAACGTGGGCAAAAGGCACTGGGGCAGGGCCGCAAGCGCTCAGGGGCCCTCCTCCTGCTGTGTGACTCTGAGGCGGCGGCTGCCCCTCTCTGGGCCTCAGTAGCACCTCAGCGGGGAACTGAAACAGGGTCCAACCGGAATATCCATCCTGGGCGGGCCTTTTCCTTGCTTTTCACCCCTCATCCCCCGAGGCACCCCCTCCCCACAGCTCAGGGTCTGCGGTCTGGAGGCCCAGAGGCTCCCCTCGGGCCTGGGGAGCAGAGCAGATAAGCAAGTCGGGGAACCTAATGCGGGCAGACACATCCGGGCCCTGGCTCCCCTGAGCCCCTGGCTGGGCTCCCGGGGGCCGGGTCGGGGAGCAGGCCGGGCCTTTGTCTGGGTTTTCCAAAGCAGAGGACATCGGGTGTCCCTTCCTGGGGAGGGCGGGCTGCAGCGGCCCCCACCCAGCCGGGGGCGTGGCAGGTCACGGGTGAATCCCTGGAGGAGAGTTGTCGGCTCAGAAAACACACCCAGTGGGAAGGGCAGGGGCGGCTGGGCGATGGGGGGGGCCTCCCTGTCCGGGCCTCCGCCCGGAGGGTGGGGAGGGGGGGACCTGGCCCCAAGCAAGACAGCTGCTGGCCTTGGCACACAGTGCGGGGGCTGCCAGGACCCGGACACCACTTCTCATCTCCCGACCATGTCAGCACACCCCACAACCTCAGTGCCCACCTGTGGGAGTGGGGCCTGGGGGTTACCCTGACGCCAGGAGAGAGGGGACTCTGTCTGAAACGACTGTGCACGCTCATCCAGCACCTTGTGCGAGAACCCTCTGCTGCTGTGGGCAGTTCCTCGCCCAGCCCCCGGGGACCCAGGCTGCCCCCCCCCCGCCCCGGGGACCGAGGCTGCCCCCCCCACCCCGGGGGGGACCCAGGCTGCCCGTCCCGCTTGCACCTTTAGCCTATGGTGAAGTGGCCAGGCTCTTCCTTGGCTACACCATTTGGGATCCCATCTTGGGGACGCCTTCCCTGGGAAGGGATCAGACCCAAGCTCGCCTGCTGGAAAGCACCTGGACCTCCAGGCTCACACACGTCCCAGACCAGGAAGGCTGCAGACAGGCCCCCTCCCTCCCTCCCGCGGTAGTCAGGACAGTATCTGCTGGCTGGACCCCCGCCCCAGCAGGCGCTCCTGACAGTGCTGTGGCCCTTGGGGAGGGCAGCCAGACAGAGGGAGGACTGCTGCGTCCAGGGCACAGGGAGCGAGTGCTCCGGTTGGAGGCGGGGGGGGGGGGGGGGGGGAGTGCGGTGGGAGGCTGAAGGCCAGTGCGATGCAATGGGGAGGGGTCCGTCCATCACCCCACGGCTCCCGCTCTGGGGCCCACAGGTGGCCGAGGGTCGAGGCTAGCCCGGGGACGCGGGCGGGGCTCGGGAAGAGACGCGGGCCTCCCCCTCCCCAGCGCCCCAGGCTGCGCCCCCACCGGCCGCTGCCGCCCCAGTCCCCACATGAGCCCGTGGGTCGCCGCCGGGGGTCGCGGATGGGGGAGGCCTCAGGGCGGACGCGGCCCAAGTGCTTCTCCGGCAGAGTTGGGAGGCCCGGGAGGCCCGGGAGCCCCTCGCCGCCGCCTTCCTCTCCGCGCGGGGGCCGCGACGCGCCCCACGGAGGGACGGGAGATGGGGGGGAGGCCTCGCCCCTCCCTCGCCCCCCTCCCCCGGGCCCCCGAGCCTTCCACCCCCGGCCCGAGCGCGCCTACTCACTCCATCTCCACGCCGAGGTCCGGGTGGGTCCGCGATGCTGGGCGGGGGCGGGCGCCGGGCGGGCGCGGGGGCGGGGGGCTCGGGGTGGGGGGCGGCGGCGGGCCGGGCAGCGGTGGGGGGAGGCCTGGCGGGCTAAGGCCTGGCGGCCGGGGCTGCGCGGCGCGGGGGCGGCGGCACCGGCTCGGGCATCGCCCCGCGCGCGGCTGTTTATTGTCCGGGCGGCGGCGGCGGCGGCGGCGGCGGCGGGCGCGGGGGGTGGGCTGGGCGCGCGCGTCGCCGCCGCCGCCGCCGCCGCCGCGCGTCTTGCGCTCGCTCCCCGCGCGCTCCCTCCCGGCTCCCGGCTCCCGGCGCCGCGCCCCCTGCCGGCCGCCGCCCGCAGCCGCCGCGCCCCCCGTAGCCCGGCGCACTGGGCCCCCCGCCGCGGTCCCCGCCCCCCAGCCTGGCGCCCTGGGACCCCGCCGTGCCACCCCCCACCCGCCCCCAGCCTGGCGCACGGCCCCCCCACCCCCGCCGCGGTCCCCGCCCCCAGCCTGGCGCCCTGGGACCCCGCCGTGCCCCCCACACCCCGCCCCCAGCCTGGCGCACGGGGGGGGGGGGGGCGGTCCCCCCCGCCGCGGTCTCCGTCCCCTCCTCAGCGCCCTGGGCCCCCAGCCGCCCCCCGCCCCCACCCCGCGCCCTGCATTCCGTGTCCCCGGGCGGCCGCCTCTCCGGGCCTGCACAGACAGGGTCGCCCCTGCCCAGAGCCCGGTCTGGAGGGCGGAGACGTGGATGGGGACACGCAACCCGAGAGAAGGAGGAGTGGGACCCGGGGAGGGGGTGTCCTGGAGGCTGCTACGAGGAGCTGACGTCTCTGCCGCAGCCCGAAGGGCCGCGAGAGGCCGGTTGTGGGACGTCTTAAAGAAGAGCCGCCAGGTGTAGGGCCCGTGAGAGCGCGAGTACTGGCGCAAAGGCGGCCAGACCGGGCCGGGGAGGGTGACAGCTGCGCGCTTCCCCAGCGCTGGGCCTGGTCCTGTGGCTGGAGGACAGTCGGTACGTTTAATCAGCCCCGCACCGCCCCCCCCCCCCTCCTTAGCCACACTGCAGGCCCAGGCGGCCAGAGTGAAGGAAGGGGCCGTTCAGAGACCACACAGAATGCGGCTTTGTCCTGGGGGCACTGGGGAGCCATAGCAGAGTTTAGAGCAGGAGAGGATTCAGCCTGTTTTACTTATTTTTGTGAAGGCCTTTCCTGCTGCCAGGAGGGGATTAAGGACAGCAAAGAGAGGGGGTTTGGAGGCTGGACGGATTCTGAAAGGAGAGCCAACAAGATTGCCACCAGATGGGACGTGGGATGACAAGTACTGGGGCCCCCCTGTCTTCTGGGGACCCCCTGGAAGGACACGATGACACAGACAGGGTTGGAGAGATGACAAGGGTGACATCGGGTGGGGTTCAGTGTGAGGCCCGGCCTGGGCTAGTGGTGGGGAGGCCTGGACAGGAGGATGTGGGGAGCAGGTGCAGGTGGCCCAAAGAAGCAGCTAGATGCCCCGCTGTCTCCTTGGTCCCCCGTAGTTTGTCTTGAGTCCTTCATGATGCCAGGTGGGCCCCACGGACCCTTCGCGACGTCACCGGGTGGGCCCCAGGACCCTTTACGATGCCAGTGTCACCAGGTGGGCCCCACAGACTGGGAGTGAGGCAGGACCTGTGCCTACCAACCTGCAGACCATGGCCCCGACTTACCAGGCTGTCACAGAACACTAGCCCCTGACCCTGAACACGTACTGGGGTCTGGAGTGGGGGGAAGTCGGTTCTTCCCTCCACTCAGCAGGGGCTCAATGAAGGGGTGGGTGTGTGCGTGTAGAAAGAAACAACCTTGAATGAGCTCTGAATGGGGAGGGACGTCGACACCTTTCCTTTTGTGGGTCTTTGCCTCTCTCTCTTTACAACGGATGTGCATCTGCTTAGCATTAAACCAGTGAGATAAAATAGCAAGCCTAGAGCAAAGAAAACAGTCCCGAGAAGCCTGGGAGCCCTGGGGTTGAGTGCCGGCTCAGCTCCGCGTATCCTGTGTGCCCTTGGGTCCGTTTCTTAACCTCTCTGGGCCTTATTTCCCCCGTCCTAGGACCGCTGGGAGGGTTGATGGAGCGAATATACACGATGCCTTGGAACAGCGTTGTTCCCACTCAGGCACATGCCCACTCAGGGCTTGGCACTTTTTCCGTAAAGGGCCAGGTAGTAAGCACTTTTCAGCATTGCAGGCCGATCTGTGTCGCAAGGACTGGACTCTGCCATCGCAGCGGGAGAGCGGCCAGAGGCAGCACACAGATGCACCCGTGGGGCCGTGTGCCAATAAAACTTTGCTTATGTAACAGGTGCCCGGCCGGCCTGACCCTGCGCTAGGGGCTCGGCAAAAGCGGGCCGTGCGTGCGTTCACCGCTACCCCCTGCCTCTGTGTCCGTCACGCCCCCAAACATGTCTCGAGCCCCTGATGCTGATAGGGTTAGGGTTGCAGAAGCCTTGTCCTCGGAGAGGGGGCGCTTTTTGTCTACTACGTAAATGATGCAAGCTTTGAGGTTTGCGTTTTGTTCAGGGACTGGGGGGAAAGGAGAGCGTACGGATGGAGAGGGGCAGGTGACAAGCCATTCCCGTCCCTCGCCAGCCCTAAACTTCCCAGGGTGCCCGCCTCCCTCAGATCGAAAGCAAAGTCCTCCCTGAGGCTCTCGGGGTCCCCAACAGAGACCCCGACATCCCCAGACCGCTTCCAGGGGGCCAGCCCGGAGGTGGTGCCACAGGAGACAGGGAGATGAGGCAGAGACGGTGGGTGGGCATCCCCGGTGGCACATGTGGCAGGCGATGGCTGGGAGGTGGGCAGGGCGGGGTGTGCCGTGGGCCAGAGCTGAGCGGTCTCCCCAACAGGCGGCCACATCACCCACTCCCCTCCTCTCCGCTCGGCACCCTGCAGCCCCCATCCCAGTCGGGGGGCATGGTTACTGGACCCTCGGCCCACACCTCCCCCGGCCACTTGCACCCACCGTGTCCCTGATGACGCTCCTTCCCCCTGCTTGTCCTGGGCGTGTCCCCCCCCCCCCACCAGGGCTCTGCCCAGCAGCCCCTGCCCTGAGCTCCTGCCCGCCCCCCACCCCACCCCCACCCCCGGACGTCCTCTGAGGCCCTGGGACTTCAGGACTCTCTCATGCCGGGCTCTGTGCCGGCCCCCAGAGCCCACCCGTCCCCTGTCACTGAGTCAGAGACGCCCTCACCTTCCCCAGCCATGACCCTAGCTTGGGTCTTGTGTCCTGTCACCCCCCGCCTCCCAGCCCCGGAGCCTCCCAGGTCTCCCTGCTTCCTCTGTGGACGCCACCGTCCCCATCAGACGTCTGCTGTGGCTCCCCAGGACCCGGCAGCCTAATCCCGGGTCCAGCTGAGCCCTGCCAAGCCCGGCCCTCCCTTCACCTCCCCCACCCGCATCCCAACATCCCGCGTTTGCACCCTCCGTGCCCACCTCCAGGAGGACCTTCCCCACTTGTCCACTGTTACTGGGTCTCCAGGCTTCCCTGTTTTAAAGCCCTACCCCCTTCCCCGTCCTTCTCTGGCCACTGTCTTACCACCTAGTACTTCTGGTAGACGACATCATCTGCTCGGTCCACCGGGCACACACTGGCCTGTCTTCCCTGCTGCTGTGTCCCCGGTGCTCAGTCAACAGCCGTGGGATGAGTGGCTTCCTGCCTCCCGCCGGGCACTGTGACCACCCCCCCGCCCTGTGGGGAGGATGGCAGGCACTACTGCAGCTGGCCGGTGGGCACCCAGCCCCTCGCTGACCCTTCGCTGGGCATCTCGAGATGCCCCAGGGTCACCTGTGCCCCAGGCGTGGGGGCGCGGGGGGCGGCTCTGGCCAGGCTGCTTTCCCCAGTGCCCTCCCCAGATGGAAATCTGGAGCCATGAAGGCAGATGAGGCGGGCAGAGGTGGTGGGGCTTGGGCCCTCAAGCCTCAGTTTACCCACTGGAGGCACGGGCTCGCTCAAGGATCCCCCCGTACGAGACGCCCACCCCGCACCCCTTCTCTGCCAGGCCTTTAGGCGCGGGGCCAGGGAGGGTCCGCGCGAGGCAGGCACGTGCGTCGCAGCCCCACGCTCGCCAGGGCCGAGTCCTGAGAGGCGCTGCGGGGACGCGGGGTGTCGTTGGGCCTGGCGGCGGGCGCACCATCCGCGTCAAGAAATCAGACGCGGCTTCCTCGGAATGCTCGTTCAATTGAGTGAGAGAAGCGAAAGCATCGTCGAGGGACGCCTGCCGGCCTGGGCCCTCCTAAGTGCTGCTAGCGTCCCGCTAACCGCCGAGGCCCCGGCACAGGCGGGCCAGCTGGGGTCCCCGGGCCCCGACGCCGCGCCCGCCGTCTTCTGGGAAGATTGTGAGCTTTTCTCCCGTTTCCCGTGGCTCCAGACACACCCCCACCCCCTCTCCTCGCCGCGAGAACCTCTCCTACCACCCTGCTGCCGCCGAAAGGGGCTGTGCGCCGCCCGGGCTGAGGGGTGAACGGATGCGCGCACCCTCAGGGCTGGGGCCGCCGGACCTGGGTAGACTGGGCCTGCTCGTGGGACGGCCCTGGGAGCTCCAGCTTCCGAAGGTAAGGGAGACGGGAGCATTCGAGGTCTGACGGAGCCACCGGCTCTGGCCGCGTGGGCCCTGGGTCCCCTCTGCACGTCATCAGAATCCACGTGCGCCCCCGGGGAGGCTGGGTTCTCGGCACCCGATCCAAGCTCGCTCAGGAGAAGAAATCCATCTGACCGTGAGCTAATCTCCTCGACGTACAAAGAGCTCCAACAGATCCGTGACGAAAGTAAGCGTTCAGTAAAGGGAGCTGTCGTTATCATCACCGTCATTGTCACCATCGTCGTGGCTGAGCCTGCTCTGACCAGGAAAGCCACCCAACTTTTCTGCGGGAAGACCCTTCAAGGACTGAAGTCCAGAGCTGTGGTGTCGGACCCTGTGCTGGGCAGCCCAGACAAGTCAGGCTCCCCTCTCTGGGCCTCAGTTTGGGAAACGGAAACACTGACCCCTGACGCGCTCCTCGGGGCTTTGGGAAGCTCGCTTGTTTGACCAGGAAGGACGGTTATTTGTTTCATAATCTTTCACCGGATGGGAAGGAAACAGGCCCGGCTGTGGGCAGAATCAGCCGTCGGCAGAGGCAACAGGGGCCGGCCTGAGGCCGCAGCCCTGACCCCCTACTTCCCTCGCTGTGTGACCTTGGCCAAGGCACTCGCCCTCTCTGCGTATCGGTTTCTCCATCGGTCACGGGGCTACAAACGATGCCGACCACCTCAGGTTGTAGGACCGAACGGGACCCCTGCAGCTTTGGGCCATGCCCCCCCCCCCCCAGCGCCTCAGGAGGAGCGTGGCCAGGGGGACTGACTGAGGTCTGGGGCAGCCCCAGAGCAGACAGGGCCCCACGTGGCCCCTCACGGAAACGGCCACCGCAGGGCTCTGGGTGGCCACATGGGGTCTGACGCTGGCAGAAACAACCGTGACGCTGACCTTGTGGTTTCTTCCCGCGGGTTCTCCCGGCCGTGCCGGTTCCCGCCGGCTGGTCTGACGGGTCACCACGGACATGGTGGCTTAGCGAGACATTCACTTAGTACCTGATCAGTGGGCCTCACGGGGCTCAAACCCAGACGGGCCGGGGGCCTCCTCCAGGCCCCCCTCACCCCGCTGCTTTCGCGGCTCTGGACCTTGTCTGTGAAATGGGGTGATGACACACATGGACCGGGGGGCGCTAAGTGCGGCCCCAAAGACGTCCCTGTCCTCGTCCCGGGACCAGGCACCTGTCATATCACCAGGCGGGGGTGACCTGGGGGCTCGGGGGGCCCAGTGTCCTCACGAGGTCCTCACGAGAGGGAGGCAGAGAGCCGGGCGGACCCCGTGCTGCTCTGGAAGCTGGAAAAGGGGGAGACGGGGCTCCCTGGGGCCCTGGGGGGAGCAGCCCTGCCCACGCCTGGGTGTCAGGACTTCTGAGCCCAGAGCTGTCAGAACCGGTATGTGGTGACGGGTCCCGGCGGCCCCGGGAGGTCACACAGACATGCCAGGCAAGTTCGAGTCTGGGCAGCATCTGGGGGTGCGGTCACAGGCTCCCAACTCGCAGGGACCCTGAGAGGTGGTACCATAGGGGGCACAAGACGGTGCCCCACTGAGACCTCTTCGTGGCGTCCCGGGAGCTGGGTGAGTTCACTTCCCAGCCGTGCTGCTGCGGCCGCGCACCATGGGGAGGCTGGGTGAGCGGCCGGGGCCTAAGGGAGGGGTGGGGACGGGCTGCGGGTCTGGGGGCTCCAGCCTTAGCGCCCTGTCCCCACACCCCCCAAAACAGAAACCTCAGCCCCCTCGGTGTGGGCCCACGGCCCGCGACACCGGAACCTGCCCGCCGGCCTCCAGCATCACATGGCCTCACCTACTGCCCTGTGATGGCCAGCCGGACGGCCACCACCCCGGCTCCGCGAGGTGGCCTGGCCGGCAGAGTGGGAGGGGCACCTGGGGCGGGGGCCTCGGTCGCTGCCACACTCCTATCTCCAGCTCCCGCCAGAGGCTGTATACAGTAGGCGCTCGGTAAGTGCAACAAAGGCAGCAACCATCTCAGGGCTTTCCGGGGAACTCGCAGCCCCGAGGTCGGTGCCGGAGTTGCAGAGGGGGAGCAGGTGGCAATGGGGCCAGACCCCGTCCGGCTGGAGAGGCGGCCCCACACGCCCAGGAGGCAGCTGGGGGCACGATGCCTGTCGGCCGGGTCCTGGCCGCTGCAGGAAGCTCCCTGCACGTGCTCCGTGGGCAGATGCTGGATAAACCGAGGCACGGGGCGGTAAGTGGCCTCTGGGGTCACCTCCGGGCCCTGCAGAGCCAGGCTTCGCCCCAGGCAGGCAGTTCCTAGAGCCGCGCGCTCGTCCCCTCGCCGCCCTGCGTCCTGGCCTCCTGGACGGCTGGGACAGTCAACGGCCCGAGGCCTCCCAGAGGCGCCAGCACCGAACTGGGCGTTGCTGGTGTGGCCTGGCCGACCTCCCACCACAGGCCACAGCCAGGTTCCCCCTTTCCGGGCCGTGTCCCGCAGAGCTCTGAGGGAGCCACCAGCCGGTGACGGCCATGGGGCCCCAGGCGAACGAGCTGGGCCGCCTGCTGCTGGCAGTGTCTGTGGCGCTCACGCTGCCTACGGGGCCCCCAGGTAAGAGCCCCCGACCCCGTGCAGCTACTCAGCCCTCTGGGTCGCTGCCCCTCTCGGCCTCAGCTGGGACTGGGGGCCGGGGTGGAGGCCCAGGCCCAGGGTTTTCTGGAGTCCGGGCTCCCTCCCGGCACGCTCGAGGACCTCGTCCGGGCGCCTCGCCCCCACCCGACCCCCACCCCGGCAGGTGCCGGAGCCGCTCGCATCACCCCTCTGTCCCGCCCCTCCTGCAGGCTCCCGGGGAGCCCGGATCATCGGGGGCCACGAGGTGAAGCCCCACTCCCGGCCCTACATGGTGTCTGTGGCCTTCGAGGGCCAGCACCACTGCGGAGGCTTCCTGCTCCGCTCCCGCTGGGTGGTCTCCGCGGCCCATTGCTTCAGCCACAGGTGAGCCCACCCCGGGGGCCGCCCCCGCCGCTGCCACTCGGGCCCCAGGCCCCCGGCTCCGGACGGCAAGGGGGGGCTCGGCGAGAAGAGTGTGTGAGAGCGACGTCGTGGCCACAGCCGGGGTTGCAGCCCTGGGTCCGCTCCGGGTTTCCTGTTGAATAACCACGGCGTTGCCACGGAAAATATTGGGGGTGATGTTGTAACTGAGGGGGGGGCTGTAAGAAACGTAGGCAGTATCGCCCGCGTTCTAAGTACCTCGTGATAATATGTATTAACGTTAATAGCGCGCCTATCTGGGTGAAGGCTGCAATTGAGGTGGGAACGGAAATAAACGTAATTATGGTCGTGGGGCCGCACCCCGTTCTGCAGACGGGGACGCCGAGACCCCAGGCTCGCTCTCAGTTGCCCCTCCCCCTGCAGGGACTCCCGAATGGGCCTGGTGGTGCTGGGGGCTCACGTCCTGCACAGCTCGGAGCCCACACGACAGGTGCTGGGCATCTCCACCGTCGTCAGGCACCCGGACTACCAGCCCACCACCCACGCCAACGACATCTGTCTACTGCAGGTGAGCCTTGGGGGGCACCGGACGCGGGTCTGGCCCGTCCCTGGCCACCCCCACATGTTTTAAAAACAGCTGTAAGGTCCTGTGAGCACCCGAGTCAGATTACGTCCCGCCTCTGCCCTCTGTGCCTCCCACATGGCCCCCTCGGTGCCCCCTGGGGGCAGACTGAGCCATCGGTGTTGCCCCCATGCCCCCTACGCCCGGGCCTTTGCACTGGCTGCGTCCCCTCCAGGGCGCTGTTCCCCCAGACACCGCATGGCTTTGTCCCTCCACCCTTCCCTGTCTTCCCTCGAAAGTCCCCTCCTCTGGGGCCTCCCTCGAGAAGCCCCTGTCACCTGCCCTCCCCCGGCCCCCCCATCTCCCCATCCCGTCCCTCTGTCCCAACTTCCTTGTGTCCCCCACAGCTGAAACCATTTGCTTCTTCACCAACGTTCACTGCTTCCTCCTCCAGACGTGGAGCGCAGGGATTTTTCTCTCCTTATGGCCGTGTGTAGCGCACGGCAGGCCCCGGTGTTCACGCTGAAAGGGGAAGCGCGTGAGACTCTAGGACACCAGATACTCTAGTCGCTGCCCCCCAGGCCCTTTGCGGGGTTTCCGGGCAGGAAGTGGCTCCTTCCCTCCCTGCCCACACAGGTGCGTCCTTTCTGAGCGCCCCCCCCCCCCTGCCTGCCTGGGGTCGCCCCCCGCAGGACGCTCAGGTGCCCCAAATTCAATTCCAGGGGCCCCCAGGGCTCCGTTTTCAAGGGAAAACACCTCAGGCCTGCTGTCCAAATGTGGTGAAAGGTCAAAACAGAGATGCTCAGCGTAACAGAAATAGGTTCCTGGGAACGAGAGGGTTGGGGGCGGGGGCTGTTCTCCAAGCAAAATGAGAAGGGGGCAGCGAGTATCCGCGGCCAAAGCTGCCATGTGGGTTTTGCTCATCTGTGAAACCCCAAAACCTGGAGCCCACAGCTCTGGTCACCCGTCCCGTTATGCAGCTGGGGAAACTGAGGCTGGGGTACGGTCAGGATATGGCCACGGTTAGGGAGTGAGTACCAAAACCAGGGGCCTGAGTCATTCATCCCATAAACGCTGACTGAGCGCCCACCAGCTGTTTTGGGCCCTGGACACCCCAGGGCCGGTCCCCTTAGAGCTTCCGGTCCAACTCGGTGGCAGCTGGGTAAATCGGCCTTGGCAGGGGCACATGGAACCTGGAGGAGGCTCCTGTCCTATCCTGGGAGTCTAGGAAGACTCCCTGGAGGAGGTGGCATCTAAGCTGAGACCTGAAGGATGGATAGGGAGGGTGTTCCGGCGGGGTGCGGGGGGGAGTGGGGGTGGGGTGGTGGGGACCAGGGAATGACAGTAAATTCATTCTGGGTAGAGGGGAGGGCTGAATGGTGAGCCAGGACGTATTGTCCCAGGAACAATGGGGAGCCATGGGAGAGCTTGCGAGCAGGGGAGATGCTGGTTGGAAGGACACCGCTGGCAGCGGGGGAGGCCAGCGTCCTGGTCTGAACGGGTGAGGCCTGATGGGCAGGCCCGCGTGGCAGCAAGAGGCTTTCCCGAGCCTCGCGGCAGCGGCTGCTGACTTCTCGCCATGAGGCCACAAAGAGCCAAGGCGTCGTGATGGGTAAACTGAGGCAGGAGCACTGATGGGTGGTCGGGGGTAAACCCAAACTCAGCGGTCTCTCTGCAGCTCAACGGCTCTGCCATCCTGGGTCCTGCGGTGGGGCTGCTGAGGCTGCCACGGAGAGATGCCACGCCACTCAGGGCGGGGGCACGCTGCCGGGTGGCTGGCTGGGGCTCTGTATCCGATTTCGAGGACCTGCCACCCGGGCTGATGGAGGCCGAAGTCCGCGTGCTGGGCCTGGACGTCTGCAACAGCTCCTGGAAGGGCCAGCTGAGCCCTGCCATGCTCTGCACCCACAGTGGGGACCGCCGGAGGCGTGGCTTCTGCTCGGTGAGACACTGGGTCCCCACCCTACCTTCCTGCAATATGGGCAAACCGAGGCCCACAGACAGGGTTAGAGAAGGCAGAGGCTTGGGAACTAAGTCCTTAAGCTCACCTTTGACCAGGTGAAGCCTCACTGAGACCCTGGAAGGACAAAGACTTTTCCGAGGTCACAGGGCTGTCACGTACAGCTGTGCAGATCGCGCATCGCACAAAGGGCTACAGATTTGTGTATTTATAAGCAGCGTTCAGTAGGGCGCAGTAACAGATCTCCGTCAAGGAGTTCCTGCTCCGGAGACCCTGCGTGGACTCTGGGCAACCCTGGCCCTGGTGCCGAGGGAGAAACAACCTGGAGGGTTTTTTTGTTCCTGGCAAGAGAGTGATTCAAAACAGATTCTGGAGTCCAACCGCATGGGTCCAAATCCAGACTGTGACACTTCCCAGGTGTGTGGCCTTGGAAAAGTCACCTCACTTTTCTGGACCTTTCTTTACCTGTAAAACTGCCACACTAATAGTACCTACTTCCTAGGGTCAGAGGTGATTTCAGATTACAGTTAGGGTGATACAACTGGGAAGGGGAGAGGAGGGGAGGAAGCGGGAATTTTAGGGTGAGTATTCAGGAAGGCTTCTCAGAGGAGAGCACCTTTTGAGCTGAGACTGGAAGGAGGCTTGAGGAGATCTGAGGGAAGGCATGCCAGGCAGAGACACCCATCACAGGGCTGCCATGTACAGCTGTGCAAGTTGTGTACTGCACAAAGTATTGCAGACTTGTATGTCTATACCAGCAGTGTCCAATGGGGGCAGTAACAGGTCTCAGGGATATGGAAAAGCCCAGAGGCCAGACCAAGCTTGGTTTGCTTCAGGAACAGCCCAGAAGGGTGGTGGGGCAGGAACCTAGGGAAAGGAGTGCAGACAGATGGGTGGGGGCTAGATGCTCAAGTCCCTTGAAGGCTGTAAGTTTAGTTTTTGCTGGAGGAGCGCTAGGAAGCCTTGGAAGGGTTTCGAGGCAGGGAGGCCAGGGAAAGAGGCCCAGAGATGGACCCCTGACCTTGCCTTTCCCTCCATCCCCAGGCGGACTCTGGGGGACCCCTGGTGTGCAGGAACCGGGCACATGGTCTGGTCTCCTTCTCTGGACTCTGGTGCGGCGACCCTAAGACCCCTGATGTGTACACGCAGGTGTCTGCCTTCGTAAGCTGGATACAGGATGTGGTTCGAAGGCCCAAACGGGCCCCAGCCCAGTCCCCTGCCCGGGACCGCTGGGTTCAGGAGTTGCCTGAACCACAACGGCACGGGGTACACAAATGAGGTGGTAAATGACTCGGGTAGCTCCTGCCTGGAAATTCCATGGCTGGGGCGGGGCATCCGTGGGCCCCCAAACTCCAGGAAGCCTGGTGTATCCGTGGGGTGGAGGGTGGGGTAGAGAGGGCATCGGTTCCAAATGCAAAGGGCCAAAATGACCAAATAAAATGTTAACTGAATAACCAGACACGATGGTTCACCTCCAGGGCCTGTCCACGATCCTTGGAGTTTCTGTCTCAGCGAGGCCAAGGGTCTGGCTCGGCCACGGCCTCCCTGACACCGTGAGCTGCTTGCTCAGAGGCGACCCAGGCCCCTCCCCGCCCTCCTCACCACCGGCCCTTCTGGATTTACCGACCCCCACCCGACAGCCTGCACTCGGGACAGCCTCTTGGCCTTTGCCCGAGCAGTGGCCCAGCCTAGCACATCTCTCCCTCGGCCTCCAGCTAACCACACCCAGGCATAGATGGGGAAACCAATGGGGATGGCGGGGGGGGGGGTCTCCTGGTCCTCTGTGTAGAGTCTCAGGCTGGCCTGGCCCCACGTGAAGTCCGTTATTCACTGAAGAAAGTGCTGGCATATGGCCACGTCTGGGTAAGTCCCAGCTGGTGTTATGGTCGTCGTATTATTTTTAACGGTGTTATGGCGACCATCACACCCCCAGCCCTTCCAGGCCGGGCCTCTGTTTCTGGAGCCTAAACCCGGTGGCTTCTCCGGAGTGCCCTAAGCCATCTTGGCTGCCTCTTCTGTCTCCTGCCCTACGGAGGCTTGCTTTCTCCCCCCGGCCTCACCCTGCACCTCACCTACCTCAGCCCTCTCCCTGGCTGCCGCCCACTGCCCAGAGGTGGACACTGAGGCCCAGAGACAGAAGGCATCTCCCCCAGATGCTCCCAGAGCCCCCCACTCACCACCCTCACAGCCCCCTAGGCTTCCGACTGGGTAGAAGCACTAGCAAGAGGAGACTGCACAGAGGCTCAGAGAGAGGCAAACCAAGGCTCGGACACTCCAAAGTGGCTTTCTATAGTCTTTATTTCTTTGGTGAGGCAGGACCCCAGGGTGCGGAGGTGGCCTCAGGGGCACTTTTCTGGGTGTCACAGGTAAGGCACTTCCGAGGGGCCAGGAGAGGATGAAAACAACTGGCCCCTGCATGGCTCACTGCAAACTCGGGGAGGTGGGCTCCTGCCTGTTGGGCCCCCCATGTCCAGTCTGAGCCTCTGCCACATGCAGACACGGGGCGGTGACACTGAGCAAACAGGAGGCAGCGACCCTGCCCAGAGCAGGCTGGTGGTGGAGGTGGGTCCACCTGGAAACCGGGCTTAGAGGCTTGGCCAAGGCAAGTCTCCTGGGACCGAGGGGTCCTGGTCTGGACCTTCCCTTCGGATGGCGCAGCAGGGACGAGGGGTGCCGCTAAGACATACAGCTCTGGGAGGCAGGGTGTGCAGTCGGCCTTGGCACACAAACCCCACGGTGGGTGAGCAGGGGGTCTTCGTGGGCCCCGCTGGGTCCCGCCCAAAGTGCACTGGGCACCACGACACATAGTGCTCTCTTCTGGCCTCTCCCACCCCAGGAGACACACTGGGCTCTTCTCAGGAGCCACCACAGGACGTCCTGGGGAAATGGAAATGGAGGCACTGAGAAGGTAGGGCCTGGGGTCCTTGAGCTGCTTGTGGACGGTGGCTGCTTCCTTGGCCTATCTGGGGCCTGGGCAGGTTCTGCGGCTCATTTATACGCATCCGGGCTGTGGACCCCTTCGTTACTCCCAGCCTGCGGTCTAGAAGGCGGGGGTGCCTCTTCATGAATTGCTGGCAGGCAATCCCCAGCCCTCTCCGTGGTGACCATAATTTAAGCTAACCCCTAGAGCAGAAGCATGGGGTCCTCCTGCCTGGAGTGGGAGCCCCACCTACCAGCCCCACTCCGAGGCCCCCTTCCCCCAATCCTTCCAAGGTATTGTCAGGGGGCTCCAGGGCTCCTCCTAAGTGGTCCCGGCCCAGGCTCTGGGGAGTGTCCACGGGACATAAATTAGACTCGGCTGTGGCAATAAATAAAACGGGGAGGCCTTGAACGCCAGGCCCAAGCCGGCCCCACGGGCTCACACGAAGTTCTCCTCCTCCGACTCCGACTCCGCATCCGACGGCTCAGGGGTGCCTGAAGAGCGGGAGGGACGAAAAGAAAAGTGGGGGCGCGGAGAGGGGCGGGAGGTTGGGCCCCACCGCGGCTCCCCGCTCCGCGCCACACCTGCACAGCTGCCCGGGTGGCGCACGCCGATGGAGCGGCCCAGGAAGCAGGTGGCCTGGCGGAGGTGACACGAGGACACGTAGGTGACGTTGTTGTTGCCGCAGAGCTCCTGGCCGGGGCTGGAGGGCGCGGGACAGGGCGCCGCGCGACACACCACGCAGTGAGCGCTGCCGGTCTGGTCCACCACGCACGACTGCGGGCGCGGGCACATCACGTGCGCGCACGACTCTGCGAGCGGGGAGCCAGGACCGGTCAGGGGCGGGGGCCAGCCCGCCGCAGGTCCCACCCGCAGGCCCCGCCCCCGGCCGCGCCGGAAGCCACACCCCTTCCGCGCGCCCCGCCCACTCTCGTTCCACACCCAGGCCCCGCCCCTCCGGTTGCACCCGCAAGCCCCTCCCTGAGTCACGCACCCCAATCTCGCACCCCATGTGAGCCTCCCTTCCCGAAACCCCACCCCGCTTTTCCTCATTCCGACCGACCCCGGCAGAAGACCCAATCCGGCGGCGCTGTCCCTTCGCTAGGCCCCTCCCTCAGAGCGCCGCCAGGCCCCGCCCCCCGCAGGCCCCGCCCCCACCCCGCCCTCACGTACTGCGGCAGCGTCCTGGGTACATGACGCGCAGGTCCGGGTGGCCGCGGCAGCGCGCGGCGCGCAGCTCGCACTCGTCGCGGTAGGTGGCGCCGTCGGAGCCGCAGACCTGCAGGCGCGCCGGGAGCCCAGCGCAGTCGGGCGCGCACTCGCAGCGCGGGCGGCCCCCCTGCATGCGGCACGTCTTGCCGGGGCCGCACTCCACGCCCTCGCACGAATCTGCGGACACAGGGCACGCGCGCGTGGCGGTGGTGGTGGTGGCTGTGGGGGTGGCGGAGAGGTGCGTGGCCGAGGCCGGGCGTCCTCGGAGCCCACGGCACCCCCGTCCCTGCTCTGACGCCGGAGGCCGGGCGGGAGTCCGGGAACCCCGGAGAGGACGACTGGTTCAGAGTCTGGGTGCGGGATCCGTTGGGGACGAGATCAGCCACGGTCCCGGTGGACCGGGAGTCGAGGCTGCGCCTGGGCTTGGGGTTCTGTCTGGAGTTGGGGCTCGGAACGGGCGGGAGTGGGTTGTTTCCGCTCGGTTCTGGGGGTCCAGGAACGAGCTTCCAGTACCCAGTCCCGGTGTCGCTCCGCAGCTGGGCCACCCGCTGGGGCTGGCGTCCGTTCCCTGGTTTACGCGCGGTTATGGGAAGGCCGGCGCGGGGCCCGGCTGCGTCATCAGAGGGGGGCCCCACCCCGTCCAGGAGCGGGCCTGGGGAGGACCGGCCGCGTCTGTTCCCCGGGCCTGCCAGGACCAACCCAGAGGAGCCGTCGGGGAGGGTGGGGCGTTGGCACCTGGCCTGAGGCTCAGTTTCTGGGGAGGGGGCTTCCCACATCCCGAGCCCAGTGAGCCCAGGGGATACCCCTCCCCGCCAGCCCTATTTCTCAGGCAGGGAAACAGGTCTGGCCAGGGCAAGTCTCTCCCTGGGGTCTTCGCTCCCCCCCCCCCCCCCCCCCCCGACCTATTACTGCCCTGCTCCTCTCACAGGCCCTCCCAGGCTGCTTGCGGTCTCTCAACCACCCCTAGGAGGTGATGACACTTCATTAGCATTTTACAGAAGGGGGAAATCGAGGCCCTGTCACAGCTGTGAGTGGAGGAGAGCCAGGGGCCCCTCAGCACGAGAATTCCAGGCCAGGCCCCAGATGGAACCCCCCACCTCTGTTGCTTGTGGACCTGGAGGGCAGACTTGAGCTCTTGAGTTCAGCCTCAGTTTCCCTGTGTGGAAGTGAGGCTGACTGGGGTACCCACCTCACAGGCGGAGCATGAGCATAAAATGAGCTGGTGCACTGGTGCCCCCAACCAGGCAGAGGCAGGGCATGTGGGCCGCACCTGGGCACCTCCCACGCTGCCTGCCCACACACACATCTGGAAACGCTCCCCCTGGGAGGCTTCACAAGCAGAACGGAAGTGGGAGAACTGAGTTCCCTTCCCCAAGGCCAGATGAGATGTGGTGGTGGTGGGGGGGTGATCTGGACCTTCTCATGCCCAGGCCAGGCACTTTTTGAAGTCTGTCCTCCCCCTGCCAGAACCCAGAGTAGGTTCTGGAGGGAGCCAGCCAGGGCACATGGCAGTGAGTCCAAGACCACCCAGCCAGGCCGAGCGGGGATTAATCACATCCCAGTGGCCAGCTGGGCTCTGCGCTTGGCCCTCAGCTCCAGCCTCCTCCCTGCTCCCCTGCCCTGACCCCACCCACTAGGGCCTGATCCCATACTTTCTCCATCTGGCAAACTCCTAATCACACTCCAACACCCTGGTCCTAATGCCCACTTCCTTCAAGCCATGCCTCACACTACCTCTGGGCCCTTGCAGGTTCAGCCCCAGCCAGAGAGGCCTGGGAGGACCCCCAACCCCTTCTCCAGAGCAGAGAATGTGTCTTGGCTTATTCACTCAATCATTCTGCCTTCAAAGAGCTCCTAGGCTGAAGAAAGAGGCAGCATTTCTCAGAACACGATCCAGAAGGGACACGCTTATGAAACATGCATCTGTGGCCCCACCACAGATCGCTGGAATCTGTGGTGATGGGAAGATCAAGTGTTTGGGAGCACTGACTGTGGAGTCACAAACCCAAGTGGCCAGTTAGGAAAATCCATGTTCCTAGGACTTGGGTGTGAGTCGGGTATACCAGGCGGGGTGCAGCTGGGAAAGGCCATCCAGGCAGAGGGCTCAGCATGGGCAAGGGCCTAGCGGCTAGAAACCAAGCTGGGGAGTCCTCCAAGCTTCTTCCTGAATCCTCAACAGAGGGAGGCTGAGGCCTGGAACCTCAGGTCCCCTGTCTCTCTCCGAGCCCCGGGTCCCCCCACAAACAGCCTTCCTAACAGCCATACTCCCAAGGTGGGGAGCTCATTCGCAGCTGCCCCACCTGCTGCGCGGTGACCCTGACCCGTGGCTGATGCCCAGGAGCTCACCTTTGCAGGGGAGGCAGTGGACAAGGCCCAAGAAGCCCAGAAGGCTGATCTTGTTCCCCGGGTGAGTGAAGTTGGACCAGGCGGTGTCAATGTTGCTGGTGGCACAACACTCGGCTTGGCTCACGTCAGTCTGCAGCACCAGACTGCAGGTGGCCTCTCGGCCCTGCTGGAGCCAGCAGACGCCGCCTGTGGACGAGGGGGACAGTGACCACTGGACCAGAGGTGCCCTCCTGTGCCGCTCCCAATGCCCAGGCCTTCCACCCAGCTCCCCACCCACAGGAGATGCATACAGTTGGTGCTCGGTGATTACACAGGGGATGATTTTGCTCCCAACTTGGGAAGGAGGGGCAGAGACCTGCACAGGTGCTCCCATCCCAGCTCCGCTCTCGATCCCTCTGGGATTCTTCCTCCTCTCTGAGCCCCACCCCACACACAACCCTCACTCTTGGTGGGAAGCTCTCCCTACCCCTCCCCCGACCTTGCTCCAGGCCCCCAGGCCCCCAGGCCCAGGCCTGGCGTCCTGCCCAACCAGTCAAACACTCAGAGCTCGACATGCCGGGGTCAGTGGGCCCTGGAGCCCCCTCTCCGCCTCTGCCCTCTGTCTAGACAGGGCCCGAGGGCACGCAGAGCCCCCCTCGCCCAGCAGCCCCCCCTTGCCTGGCCCGCCTCTTACTCACTCCAACTTGGGAACATTCTCCTTGCATGAGCTCACATCTCCCTGGGGACACGGCCTTCGGGGAGGGGGCTCAGCTCTCCCCTTCATGCGGGGCTGGGGTGGGGCTGCTGGGTGGGGTCGGAAGGCAGATAGCCCTCAATCCCTTCCCCCTTAAATGGGGGCGGGAATGGCCCCGGCCCCCATCCCCGGGAGCTTGCTGGTTCCTTTCAGGGGGCAGCTCTGGGAACTCAGCACTCTGGCACCCGTCTTCTAAAAGGAGAAACTGAGGCCAGCGGTGGGGATATTCCTTGCCTGGCGTCCCCTAACAAGTGGCAGGTACGGGACTCCAATGGCCCGTCTGCCTAAGCCAAAGCTGGGGAGGATCTGACACTTCCGGTGGAGGTCCTGGGGCCTGCCACCCCCCCTCCCCCCAACCCACTCCCGCCTCTCTGGGGCTTCAGGACATAGATGGTTCCGGTTCGAATCCTGACTTGGCCACCGACGGGCTGTGTGACTGCGCCTCAGCTCCCCCATCCGGAAAATGGGCGGACACACATTAGTGGGCTATCACATGAATTCAAGGAGGCGAGAGGTAGACACTAAGCGCTCAATAAATGTCAGCCGTCATCGAGACGACCACTCTTGACAATTGTGAAAGGGAGTCACGTCTGCTCTGCTGACCTCCTGGTGACCCTCCTTCAGGCCCTTTGGGGCTGGGGGAGGGGAGCCCCAAGCCCTCCCGGACTGAACCTGAGGAGGCCGCCCGATCAGCGGCTAGCACGGCCGCCGTGCCCCCAACGTCTCCCCCAAGGCCCGCATTCCGGGCAGGCCCACGTGGGTGGCCCACCCCGCCCGCCCCTTCCGGCCGCCCCACTCACCGGGCGCGGGGTCCCCCGAGCCCACGGAGCCCACGAAGCCCACGGCCCAAGCCAGGGCCCCCCAGGGCAGTGGCCACAGTGGCCCCGGCGTCCCGGGACGCATGGCGGACGCAGAGACGGCGGCGGCCCCCGCGTCGGAGGCGCGGGCGGGCGGGCGGGCGGCTGGGAGGGCGGCGGCACCGACTTCCCAGCGCGCCGCGGCCGGGCGCTCCCTATAAAGGTCCCGCTGGCTGCGGGCGGGGCCGGGCCGGGGCGGGGCGCGGGGCGCGCACGGTGTGTGCAGGGGCTGGGCCTGGCCACCCCGAGGGCAGCTGCGCGGGGGGGGGAGCGGGAGTGCGACCCTGGAGCCCGAGAACTCGCCCGGGAAGGTGTCCCCGTGGCCGGGGCGAGAGGGCCAGCCTGGCCCCTGTTGTGAGTTCCGGGGCTCACCGCGCGTTTGGGGAGGTGGGGTCTTCGGCCGGAGGGCTGTGGCTGAGCTCGCCGGGGACCCACGGGGAGCCGGCCTACGGTTCCGTGTCAGCCGCGTCGTGGCTTGCTTGCGGTCGCTCGCTCACGTGGCGCCCCCAGACTCATCCCCGCCCCGGTGCGCCCACACACTTCCGGAGACCTGAGTCCCGGCAACGCCCACTGGCACCCCGGGGCCCCCACCTGGCCGCTGGAGCCCGTGGGCACAGCTGGGCGTGAGCAAGTGCGGGTGGGCGAGGGCCGGGCGGCAGCAGAGGCGGAGGGGCGCAAGGGCGACAGCGGGAGACCCAGAGCCACCAACGGTCCCTCCCGGCGTCGTGGACAGCAGCGATCGTACCGCACGACTGCCACAGTGTGCCGGGCGCGCCCGCCCCCCAGACCCCTGCAAACGGTCCTCCCAGGCCGCATCAAAGAGAACTCACTGGCTAGGGTTTTCTCCTCTCCCCAGGTTCAGTGCTGTGTCTGCAGCCCCTGGCCACCTGGAATCCCAGACTTTCCAGTTTGTGACAGTGACCTCAGACATCAGCGTGGCCCTGGAAAGTAGTGACCACTAGGGCCTGAGTGCAGCGGACACTCTTCCTGTTTGGGAGCCCCCCCCCCCAATTGTCAGGGCATCCTCCAAAGGCTCGGGGGTCCTGTACAGCCCCTCTCTGAGTTTCCAAGAAATAATTCTTGACGATCTCCTCATGGCAGGGCTTGTTCAGGGGTGCTGGGTTCCCGAGTGACCAAGGAACGCCCTGTCTTGTCATCACCAAGCCCATGGCTTGCAGGGGCCGCGGAAATGAAATACCTACACGGACAAATTAATATATGACTTCAAAGAGGGGAAATGCTTTCGGGAAAATAAAAACGCTTGTGAGCAGTATGGTGTATCGTGGGGGGGGTGCCTCGTCACCCCCCCCCACTCCCGCATCTCCCCCTACTCCTTCCCCAGGTATGGAACCCAAAGATCCCTGCAGCCACACAGCAGACGCCTTCCGTGTACACGAGATCTGTCAGCAGCATACACCACGCCTAGACCTCTGCCCCATCTCAGCTGCTCAGCCTGACCCATGTGCCCCCGCCCGTGGCCAAGGGCCACGTCCCCGCCCAGTGGCACTGAGGGAGGACACCCAGCTTCTTGGCCTGTCCTTGGCCTCTGAGTATGTGAGGGGATTCTCCCCCGGTTGGGGATGGGGCGGGGATGGGACCCTATGTCCTCACCAGGGGTGTGCAAGAGCTGGACATTGTGGCCTTGGCCGAGGGCTGACCCTGCTGTGGCTCAGCCGCCCCAGCCTGGGTTTGTGCAAACCAAAGGGTCATTGTTGGCCTGGCGTGGGTTCGAAACTGAGACCAGTTGCCAGCAGCCTCCTGCCTCCCATCCTGGCCTATCTCTCCGACCCAGAGGCCATGTGCTGGGTGACCTTAAGCAAGACACTGGCCCTCTCTGGGGAGCCCTCCCCCCCCTTTTGGTCTCTCCTTTTCATGCCCTCCTGTCCACCCTGAACTGGTCTCAGCCTCATCCCCTGCAGCCCGCTTCCTACCTTGGCTGTCTACCATAAGGCTCCTCCCCCAGCTCAGACATCCACCATGACTCCCCGTGGCCCCAGGCTTCACTCCTCCAGACCCCACGAAAACAGGCAATGACAATCCAAAGTGATCAGGACTGTGATGGAGGATGCTATACCCAGTGCAGACTGGGGAGGCCCAGGCAGACTTCCCAGAGGAGGAGGACATTCAAATCGCATTGGACCGAACAATGGTGAGGAAGGGGGTGTGGGGACAGAAGTGATAGGATGTTTGTGCTACAGGTAAGAGAAAACCCACCTCAAAGGTTTGGATCAGGGAAATGGTCCGGGCTTCGCAGGTGGGCCCAGTGGAATCAGAGGATCGTCAAAAGCGGAGACCACTTCCCTCTGTGGTCACAGTGATGTACGTGACCTGCCATTGCTGTCTGTGAAGGCAGAGGAAGGGGCCTTGAGCCAGTGCATAGCCTCTAGAAGTTGGAAAATCAAGGAACAGACCCCCCCCCCCCCCGCCGAGACTCCGGAAGGAACACAGCTCTACCAATACCTCGATTTTGGTTCAGGGGTGGACTTCTGACCCCCAGAACTGGAAGGGAAGAATGTGTCGTGTTTCAAGCCACCACGTTCGTGGCAGTTCCTTGGAGCAGCAACGGGCAACGACTGGGTTGCAGTCTGGGTGCTACAGACTGGGTTGCAGCCTGGGTGCTACAGACTGGGTTGCAGTCTGGGTGCTACAGACT
This sequence comes from Lynx canadensis, assembly GCF_007474595.2. Taxonomy (NCBI): domain Eukaryota; kingdom Metazoa; phylum Chordata; class Mammalia; order Carnivora; family Felidae; genus Lynx; species Lynx canadensis. The sequence continues at coordinate 238,157 of NC_044304.2, read as the reverse complement.
GGGTTGCAGCCTGGGTGCTACAGACTGGGTTGCAGCCTGGGTGCAACAGACTGGGTTGCAGCCTGGGTGCTACAGACTGGGTTGCAGTCTGGGTGCTACAGACTGGGTTGCAGCCTGGGTGCTACAGACTGGGTTGCAGCCTGGGTGCTACAGACTGGGTTGCAGTCTGGGTGCAACAGACTGGGTTGCAGCCTGGGTGCTACAGACTGGGTTGCAGCCTGGGTGCTACAGACTGGGTTGCAGCCTGGGTGCTACAGACTGGGTTGCAGTCTGGGTGCAACAGACTGGGTTGCAGTCTGGGTGCAACAGACTGGGTTGCAGCCTGGGTGCAACAGACTGGGTTGCAGCCTGGGTGCTACAGACTGGGTTGCAGCCTGGGTGCAACAGACTGGGTTGCAGCCTGGGTGCAACAGACTGGGTTGCAGCCTGGGTGCTACAGACTGGGTTGCAGCCTGGGTGCTACAGACTGGGTTGCAGCCTGGGTGCTACAGACTGGGTTGCAGTCTGGGTGCTACAGACTGGGTTGCAGTCTGGGTGCTACAGACTGGGTTGCAGCCTGGGTGCAACAGACTGGGTTGCAGCCTGGGTGCTACAGACTGGGTTGCAGCCTGGGTGCTACAGACTGGGTTGCAGCCTGGGTGCTACAGACTGGGTTGCAGCCTGGGTGCTACAGACTGGGTTGCAGCCTGGGTGCAACAGACTGGGTTGCAGCCTGGGTGCTACAGACTGGGTTGCAGCCTGGGTGCTACAGACTGGGTTGCAGCCTGGGTGCTACAGACTGGGTTGCAGCCTGGGTGCTACAGACTGGGTTGCAGCCTGGGTGCTACAGACTGGGTTGCAGCCTGGGTGCTACAGACTGGGTTGCAGCCTGGGTGCAACAGACTGGGTTGCAGCCTGGGTGCTACAGACTGGGTTGCAGCCTGGGTGCTACAGACTGGGTTGCAGTCTGGGTGCTACAGACTGGGTTGCAGCCTGGGTGCTACAGACTGGGTTGCAGCCTGGGTGCAACAGACTGGGTTGCAGCCTGGGTGCAACAGACTGGGTTGCAGCCTGGGTGCTACAGACTGGGTTGCAGCCTGGGTGCAACAGACTGGGTTGCAGCCTGGGTGCAACAGACTGGGTTGCAGCCTGGGTGCAACAGACTGGGTTGCAGCCTGGGTGCTACAGACTGGGTTGCAGCCTGGGTGCTACAGACTGGGTTGCAGCCTGGGTGCAACAGACTGGGTTGCAGCCTGGGTGCTACAGACTGGGTTGCAGCCTGGGTGCAACAGACTGGGTTGCAGCCTGGGTGCAACAGACTGGGTTGCAGCCTGGGTGCAACAGACTGGGTTGCAGCCTGGGTGCTACAGACTGGGTTGCAGCCTGGGTGCTACAGACTGGGTTGCAGCCTGGGTGCAACAGACTGGGTTGCTGTCTGGGTGCAACAGACTGGGTTGCAGTCTGGGTGCTACAGACTGGGTTGCAGTCTGGGTGCTACAGACTGGGTTGCAGCCTGGGTGCTACAGACTGGGTTGCAGCCTGGGTGCTACAGACTGGGTTGCAGCCTGGGTGCTACAGACTGGGTTGCAGCCTGGGTGCTACAGACTGGGTTGCAGCCTGGGTGCTACAGACTGGGTTGCAGCCTGGGTGCAACAGACTGGGTTGCAGCCTGGGTGCTACAGACTGGGTTGCAGCCTGGGTGCTACAGACTGGGTTGCAGCCTGGGTGCAACAGACTGGGTTGCAGCCTGGGTGCTACAGACTGGGTTGCAGTCTGGGTGCAACAGACTGGGTTGCAGTCTGGGTGCAACAGACTGGGTTGCAGCCTGGGTGCTACAGACTGGGTTGCAGCCTGGGTGCTACAGACTGGGTTGCAGCCTGGGTGCTACAGACTGGGTTGCAGTCTGGGTGCAACAGACTGGGTTGCAGCCTGGGTGCAACAGACTGGGTTGCAGCCTGGGTGCAACAGACTGGGTTGCAGCCTGGGTGCTACAGACTGGGTTGCAGCCTGGGTGCAACAGACTGGGTTGCAGCCTGGGTGCTACAGACTGGGTTGCAGCCTGGGTGCTACAGACTGGGTTGCAGCCTGGGTGCTACAGACTGGGTTGCAGCCTGGGTGCTACAGACTGGGTTGCAGTCTGGGTGCTACAGACTGGGTTGCAGTCTGGGTGCTACAGACTGGGTTGCAGTCTGGGTGCAACAGACTGGGTTGCAGCCTGGGTGCTACAGACTGGGTTGCAGCCTGGGTGCTACAGACTGGGTTGCAGCCTGGGTGCTACAGACTGGGTTGCAGCCTGGGTGCTACAGACTGGGTTGCAGCCTGGGTGCTAACAGACTGGGTTGCAGTCTGGGTGCTACAGCCTGGGTTGCAGCCTGGGTGCTACAGACTGGGTTGCAGCCTGGGTGCTACAGACTGGGTTGCAGCCTGGGTGCTACAGACTGGGTTGCAGCCTGGGTGCTACAGACTGGGTTGCAGCCTGGGTGCTACAGACTGGGTTGCAGCCTGGGTGCTAACAGACTGGGTTGCAGCCTGGGTGCAACAGACTGGGTTGCAGCCTGGGTGCTACAGACTGGGTTGCAGCCTGGGTGCTACAGACTGGGTTGCAGCTGGGTGCTACAGACTGGGTTGCAGCCTGGGTGCTACAGACTGGGTTGCAGCCTGGGTGCAACAGACTGGGTTGCAGCCTGGGTGCAACAGACTGGGTTGCAGCCTGGGTGCTACAGACTGGGTTGCAGCCTGGGTGCAACAGACTGGGTTGCAGTCTGGGTGCAACAGACTGGGTTGCAGCCTGGGTGCAACAGACTGGGTTGCAGCCTGGGTGCTACAGACTGGGTTGCAGCCTGGGTGCTACAGACTGGGTTGCAGCCTGGGTGCAACAGACTGGGTTGCAGCCTGGGTGCTACAGACTGGGTTGCAGCCTGGGCTAACAGACTGGGTTGCAGCCTGGGTGCAACAGACTGGGTTGCAGCCTGGGTGCAACAGACTGGGTTGCAGCCTGGGTGCAACAGACTGGGTTGCAGCCTGGGTGCTACAGACTGGGTTGCAGCCTGGGTGCTACAGACTGGGTTGCAGTCTGGGTGCAACAGACTGGGTTGCTGTCTGGGTGCAACAGACTGGGTTGCAGTCTGGGTGCTACAGACTGGGTTGCAGTCTGGGTGCTACAGACTGGGTTGCAGCCTGGGTGCTACAGACTGGGTTGCAGCCTGGGTGCTACAGACTGGGTTGCAGCCTGGGTGCTACAGACTGGGTTGCAGCCTGGGTGCTACAGACTGGGTTGCAGCCTGGGTGCTACAGACTGGGTTGCAGCCTGGGTGCAACAGACTGGGTTGCAGCCTGGGTGCTACAGACTGGGTTGCAGCCTGGGTGCTACAGACTGGGTTGCAGCCTGGGTGCAACAGACTGGGTTGCAGCCTGGGTGCTACAGACTGGGTTGCAGTCTGGGTGCAACAGACTGGGTTGCAGTCTGGGTGCAACAGACTGGGTTGCAGCCTGGGTGCTACAGACTGGGTTGCAGCCTGGGTGCTACAGACTGGGTTGCAGCCTGGGTGCTACAGACTGGGTTGCAGCCTGGGTGCTACAGACTGGGTTGCAGCCTGGGTGCTACAGACTGGGTTGCAGTCTGGGTGCAACAGACTGGGTTGCAGCCTGGGTGCTACAGACTGGGTTGCAGTCTGGGTGCAACAGACTGGGTTGCAGTCTGGGTGCTACAGACTGGGTTGCAGCCTGGGTGCAACAGACTGGGTTGCAGTCTGGGTGCAACAGACTGGGTTGCTGTCTGGGTGCAACAGACTGGGTTGCTGTCTGGGTGCAACAGACTGGGTTGCAGTCTGGGTGCTACAGACTGGGTTGCAGTCTGGGTGCAACAGACTGGGTTGCAGTCTGGGTGCTACAGACTGGGTTGCAGCCTGGGTGCAACAGACTGGGTTGCAGCCTGGGTGCTACAGACTGGGTTGCAGCCTGGGTGCTACAGACTGGGTTGCAGCCTGGGTGCAACAGACTGGGTTGCAGCCTGGGTGCTACAGACTGGGTTGCAGCCTGGGTGCAACAGACTGGGTTGCAGCCTGGGTGCTACAGACTGGGTTGCAGCCTGGGTGCTACAGACTGGGTTGCAGCCTGGGTGCTACAGACTGGGTTGCAGCCTGGGTGCTACAGACTGGGTTGCAGCCTGGGTGCTACAGACTGGGTTGCAGTCTGGGTGCAACAGACTGGGTTGCAGCCTGGGTGCAACAGACTGGGTTGCAGCCTGGGTGCTACAGACTGGGTTGCAGCCTGGGTGCAACAGACTGGGTGCAGCCTGGGTGCTACAACTGGTGCAGCCTGGGTGCAACAGACTGGGTTGCAGCCTGGGTGCTACAGACTGGGTTGCAGCCTGGGTGCAACAGACTGGGTTGCAGCCTGGGTGCTACAGACTGGGTTGCAGCCTGGGTGCAACAGACTGGGTTGCAGCCTGGGTGCTACAGACTGGGTTGCAGCCTGGGTGCAACAGACTGGGTTGCAGTCTGGGTGCTACAGACTGGGTTGCAGTCTGGGTGCTACAGACTGGGTTGCAGTCTGGGTGCTACAGACTGGGTTGCAGTCTGGGTGCAACAGACTGGGTTGCAGTCTGGGTGCAACAGACTGGGTTGCAGTCTGGGTGCAACAGACTGGGTTGCAGTCTGGGTGCAACAGACTGGGTTGCAGTCTGGGTGCAACAGACTGGGTTGCAGTCTGGGTGCTACAGACTGGGTTGCAGTCTGGGTGCAACAGACTGGGTTGCAGTCTGGGTGCTACAGACTGGGTTGCAGTCTGGGTGCTACAGACTGGTTGCAGTCTGGGTGCAACAGACTGGGTTGCAGTCTGGGTGCTACAGACTGGGTTGCAGTCTGGGTGCTACAGACTGGGTTGCAGTCTGGGTGCTACAGACTGGGTTGCAGTCTGGGTGCTACAGACTGGGTTGCAGTCTGGGTGCAACAGACTGGGTTGCAGCCTGGGTGCAACAGACTGGGTTGCAGCCTGGGTGCTACAGACTGGGTTGCAGCCTGGGTGCTACAGACTGGGTTGCAGCCTGGGTGCTACAGACTGGGTTGCAGCCTGGGTGCTACAGACTGGGTTGCAGCCTGGGTGCAACAGACTGGGTTGCAGCCTGGGTGCAACAGACTGGGTTGCAGCCTGGGTGCAACAGACTGGGTTGCAGCCTGGGTGCTACAGACTGGGTTGCAGCCTGGGTGCTACAGACTGGGTTGCAGCCTGGGTGCTACAGACTGGGTTGCAGCCTGGGTGCTACAGACTGGGTTGCAGCCTGGGTGCTACAGACTGGGTTGCAGCCTGGGTGCTACAGACTGGGTTGCAGCCTGGGTGCAACAGACTGGGTTGCAGCCTGGGTGCAACAGACTGGGTTGCAGCCTGGGTGCTACAGACTGGGTTGCAGCCTGGGTGCAACAGACTGGGTTGCAGCCTGGGTGCTACAGACTGGGTTGCAGCCTGGGTGCAACAGACTGGGTTGCAGCCTGGGTGCTACAGACTGGGTTGCAGCCTGGGTGCTACAGACTGGGTTGCAGCCTGGGTGCAACAGACTGGGTTGCAGTCTGGGTGCTACAGACTGGGTTGCAGTCTGGGTGCAACAGACTGGGTTGCAGTCTGGGTGCTACAGACTGGGTTGCAGTCTGGGTGCTACAGACTGGGTTGCAGTCTGGGTGCAACAGACTGGGTTGCAGTCTGGGTGCTACAGACTGGGTTGCAGTCTGGGTGCTACAGACTGGGTTGCAGTCTGGGTGCAACAGACTGGGTTGCAGTCTGGGTGCAACAGACTGGGTTGCAGTCTGGGTGCAACAGACTGGGTTGCAGTCTGGGTGCTACAGACTGGGTTGCAGTCTGGGTGCTACAGACTGGGTTGCAGTCTGGGTGCAACAGACTGGGTTGCAGTCTGGGTGCTACAGACTGGGTTGCAGTCTGGGTGCTACAGACTGGGTTGCAGTCTGGGTGCTACAGACTGGGTTGCAGTCTGGGTGCAACAGACTGGGTTGCAGTCTGGGTGCAACAGACTGGGTTGCAGTCTGGGTGCAACAGACTGGGTTGCAGTCTGGGTGCAACAGACTGGGTTTGCAGTCTGGGTGCAACAGACTGGGTTGCAGTCTGGGTGCAACAGACTGGGTTGCAGTCTGGGTGCTACAGACTGGGTTGCAGTCTGGGTGCTACAGACTGGGTTGCAGTCTGGGTGCTACAGACTGGGTTGCAGTCTGGGTGCTACAGACTGGGTTGCAGTCTGGGTGCTACAGACTGGGTTGCAGTCTGGGTGCTACAGACTGGGTTGCAGTCTGGGTGCAACAGACTGGGTTGCAGTCTGGGTGCAACAGACTGGGTTGCAGTCTGGGTGCAACAGACTGGGTTGCAGTCTGGGTGCAACAGACTGGGTTGCTGTCTGGGTGCTACAGACTGGGTTGCAGTCTGGGTGCTACAGACTGGGTTGCAGTCTGGGTGCAACAGACTGGGTTGCAGTCTGGGTGCTACAGACTGGGTTGCAGTCTGGGTGCTACAGACTGGGTTGCAGTCTGGGTGCTACAGACTGGGTTGCAGTCTGGGTGCAACAGACTGGGTTGCAGTCTGGGTGCAACAGACTGGGTTGCAGTCTGGGTGCTACAGACTGGGTTGCAGTCTGGGTGCTACAGACTGGGTTGCAGTCTGGGTGCAACAGACTGGGTTGCAGTCTGGGTGCTACAGACTGGGTTGCAGTCTGGGTGCAACAGACTGGGTTGCAGTCTGGGTGCTACAGACTGGGTTGCAGTCTGGGTGCAACAGACTGGGTTGCAGTCTGGGTGCAACAGACTGGGTTGCAGTCTGGGTGCAACAGACTGGGTTGCAGTCTGGGTGCAACAGACTGGGTTGCAGTCTGGGTGCTACAGACTGGGTTGTAGTCTGGGTGCAACAGACTGGGTTGCAGTCTGGGTGCTACAGACTGGGTTTGGTGCCACAGTGAGAGGGTCCCCTTTGGCTGGAGACAAACGAGAGTGATCACAAGTATGAAGGCAGGCGGCGGTATAGACGCCCCCAGGAGCAGGAGGGTGACCCTGGGGCCTGGAACGAGAAGGGGCCTTCTGGGGGAAGGAGGATGTGCCGCCTTGGCTAGGCCACGTGTGTGGCTATTTTCTCTCTGTGCCCATTTTCTCACGTGTAAAATGGGCACAGATCCCAGGCCTGCAGATTCTAGGAAGGACGCCAGGGACAGTGCCTGGTGCACAGTAGGGGCACGACATGTGTGCCCAGGTTCTTATTAACCAGCAGATAGCTGTTTGTCCAGGGAAGATGCGTGACGAGTCTTCTCTGCCACTCACCACAATGCTGTGAGGCAGGCATCCGTTTTACAGAGGGGGTATTTGAAGCTGGAGGAAGGAAAGTGACTTTCCGGCAGTCACAAAGCCCCACAGTGTCGGGACAGTACCAGAGAAGCAAGATCCCAGGCCCCGTGTGCTGAACTGTGGGGCAGGTCCCTCCCCATTCCGGATCGGACATTGGGGGCCAGCCCCCGGGTTGTGGCTGGCATCCCGTTCTGGTTCCAGCACTGGATTTTCCTTTGAGAAATCACCTCCTGTGCTTCCAGTCCAAATGACCCCAGGAATGGACACCAACCCAGGCTCAAACAATTAGAATCATCTGACATTCAGCAAGCCGGGAGGAGTAAGCTCTGAGATTTTTTTTTCTGGGATCCAGAGACACCAACTTCCTGCCCGAGCTAGATGGGTGTGAGCCTAGAGCTGCAGGTGGCTCCTACCAATGGCCAGGGAGAGGCCAATCCAGTGAGATGCTGAGCCAAGAGGGGGCAGCAGAAATTCCCTGTGCCGCTATTGGGAGTCCTGGATCCAGCTGCACCTGAACTCCTCCACCCCAATAAGACGAAGTCCATTTAAGCTGAGTTTCTGTCACTCGTAGTGGACAAAACCAGCTTTCAACAAGCCCATTTACATTTTATTCAAGTGGAGCCTTTAGGACCCAGAGCAGTGGGTCTGCAGGGGCTATAGGAATCACACACACCCTAAAGTGCAGACCTTTGCCTCCAGGATATGGGTCTTAGCTTGGTCCAGAACGGTCAGGGTCGCCCCCGCCCCCCTCCCCTCCCCTCCCCCCTCCCCCCCCCCCCCCCCTCCTCCCCCTCCTCCCCCTCCTTCCTCCCAGCTCCCACCTTCCTCAAGCCGGAAGAAGGCTTGTGATGGACTCCACACTCAATGTCCACAGCCCTTGCACTAGGACCTGAAAACTTCAAGGCCTTGTGGGTTCTCCGATAGGGTATGTGATGTTGATAACCAAGGCAGCACCTGAAGACTCGGGCATGGCGGATGCTACGGGAGAACTCTGGTCAGAGCTGGGCTTCATGACGCCTTCATCGGATGTGCCCTCCCCTCTCAAACGCCACCATGGCTCCCCATGGCCCCTGGACGAAGTCCAGCCTTCTCAGCCTGGGTTCCAGGCCCTTCCTGCTCAATCCATGCAATCCCCGCCGCAACTCTTCCACGCCACCCCCAAGCGCCCCCACCGCACCCCCACCGCACCCCCGTCCCCGCAAAGTGACCAGATCTTGGGCAGGGAGCCGGCAGTATGATTTGTAACCAAAGGTAGGGCCCGCCCTCCTCTTGCTAGCCATTGGTTTAGGCGTGACCATGTGACCCAGATCTGGCCAATGGTAGGAGAGACAACCTGCCAGGGCGGGGACTGGAAGACGGCGCGGCCGAGCGTGTGTGCACGTGACCCGTGAGAGCTTGATGGATTCGGTTCCCGTTTGCTGCTCTAACAGATGACCGCGATTCTAGCTGCACAAACCCGACGACTCGCGGTGCTGGGGGTCAGCGGTCTGAGGCGGGTCTCAGCGGCCAAAATCAGATGTGTCGGGGAGTCGCAGCGCTCGCCGCTGTCCGGCGGGTGGCCTCTGCCTCCTCGCCCCCAGGGCGCGTCCTCTGTCCTACAGCATTCTCGCCCCCAGGGCACGTCCTCACCACCCGGCACAGGGGCGACCTGGGCACGTCCTTGTCCTGTCATCCACCTTGGCCCGTCGTCTGTTTGCTCAGGTGTCCAGTGTTCTGGGGTTGGGCCTGTGAACGGGAAGAGAAAGCACCAGAACTCGCTTGGCCTGATCCAAGCCTATGCCGTGTGTAAGGTCGCGGCCAAAAATGTCCCATGTGGGAGAGCTGACAACCACAGGATGGGATGCGGAACGAGACAAAACCATGGAGATGAATTAGCCCTGACTTTGTGTCTTTGGTAAATGTGCCTTCGGTTCAGGTAAGCGAGCAGCTTGCTTTTGGAGATACACCTGGGTGTGTATGAATAAAATGAAAAATAGAAATAAAAAGTACAAGCCAACAAACACGAACAAAAAGGGAAGGGATGCCTGGGTGGCTCAGTCGGTTGAGTGTCTGACTGTTGATTTCTGCTCAGGTGGTGATCCCAGGGTCATGAGATGGAGCCCAGAGTCAGGCTGAGTGTGGAGCCTGCTTGGGATTCATTGTCTCTCTCTCTCTCTTTCTCTCTCAAATAAAAATTTTAAAATGGGGGAGAAAAGACGTAACTCAAAATCCACAAATAAAATTTTTCAAAGACAAAAACTGCATACTCAGACGGTGGCATATTCACACCTGTAGGAATACTGGCTGGTGGGCCAGTGGCCCTACCTGCTTGGTGCCTCAGTCTCTTGCCTGCAACATGGGAACTCGCTTTCTCCAACCCCGAAGTCCCCGAAGGCTCCTCCCTGAGGCTTGATTTGAACTAAGCAGGTGAATACATGAGGGCACACCTGCCCCCTGGCCCAGGACAGGCCACTTAATGCCACCAGCTCTCTGGTGGTTGAATGTGGCTCCAATCGGAATCTCCATGGCTTGGTCCCTCCTGAGAACGAACCAAGACCGTTCTAACTCTCATCTGGAAAAATAAATGAGAAAGAAAAGAAGTTCAAACATGGTCACTTGCCCCAAATCAAGATCCGAACACACTACAAAGCCACAAGAAAAGGAACAGAGTGAACCTGGGAGAGGATTAGGAGGGGGGGGGGGGGCCTGCCCTTGTACAGGCTCCACCTCCTGAAATCTCCCCACACAGAGGACAAAGCTACTGTGTCCCTGGGTGACAGGCGAGGAAACCTAGCAAGAGCAGAAGTCACCCGCCCAAGGCGGAGACTCAAGGGTGCACGGTGTCAGGGCAACTTCCCCTCTGCCCCTGAGGCCCCTGGCTCAGCGTGGCGGCGGCCGCGGCGGAAGGAAAGGGTGCTCCCGGCAAAGGGGAAGGCACGTGAAAGGTCTAGCAACTAGAGAGAGCTGGGAGACTATAATCACAGCCGCCACGTGCAGAGGCAGCCTCCCCGGGAGGTGGGAGGCAGACCCACTTTACAGATGAAAGACTGAGTCTTGGAGGGGCTGTTGGTCCTTGTCTTGCAGTGTCTAGGGGGAAGCACAACCGTGTTGTGGGAAGTCTGAGGAGGGAGGCGTGGCCCTGTCCTGGGGGGTATGTGTAGGGCCCAGGTGCCGCCTACCTCCTCAACCCACTTTCAGAGCCTTTCTCGGGAAGTGCTGGGCAACCCTCAAGTTGTGTTTCACTGTGCCTGGCAATCAGAGCGCCCTCCCAGGTCTGTCCCAGCAGCAGCAGCAGCAGCAGCAGCAGCAAGGTAGCCACAGGGCCGGAAGTGGGTACCTGAGGGCCCCAGAACTGCAGAGACACCGGGTCGTTTGCAGACACGGCTCGAGTGCTTGCATTCCAATGCCACAGTCCCAGGGTAGCCAGCAGGCAAGAGCCCATGCAGAGGGCACAGAGACCCAATGGCCTGTGCCTGAGTCCTGGCCCTGCCGCATGACCATGTTTGAGCCCTCAGTCTCCCCAACTATAAAATGGGGGTCTTCATTTTCCTCACATCATGGTGCTTGCATGAAGATTAAACTTCAGGCCCAGCACATACTTAGCCCTTAGATTTATAGTACACAAACCCTGCCTGGGCCTGGCACGCAGCAGGCACTCACTAATTATTCGTTTATTCAAGAATCTATGGGGCATCTACTATATGCTGAGTACTGGCCTCATGTATTGGGAGACGCCATTGATAACTCCTGGATTTGGGGATAGCTGTAGGAGAAGGAAAGAGGGTGCCAGGCAGCGGGGTGCAGTATGGGATGGGGCTCCCTCAGGAAGGGACTGGGAACAGAAGCAAGGAAACAGAAGGGACAGTGGGAAGGGCGTGCCCAGCAGAGGGCATGACCAGACAGGGGTCGCGAGGTGGGATGCAGCTTGGCCCACCCAAGGGGACCAGCGAGGACCAAGGAAGTGCCGTGTGTGCCCATGTGTGCTCCCAGCCTCATCCAATCCCAAAACCCGGGAGGTGGGTTCTGCCATTTGCACAGAGGAGTTAAGTGACCTACCCAGGGTCACACAGCCAGCATGACTTGGTGGGATTTGAACACAGGCCTGATGGTTGTAAGGCCTCTTGCTCAATACCTCATAAACTTCTACAGGATGGATGAATGAATGAATGAATGAATGAATGAATGTTGGTGGTATGAAATGAGCTAGGGGCTGGGCTTGAGTGGCCTGAAATGAACTGCCCTCCCTGGATCTGGGGTTTCCTGGATTCCCAGTGATGGGACCCGCATACTCTCTAGTGGCCAGACCAGGAATGGCTTGGAATCCCCCCTGAACCTTGAGGGGGACAAGACTGACTGTCAGAGAAGTCCCTGTCCCTACCCTGACATTCAAGATCCTTTGTACACAGGCTCCAATTTTTAATGCCTTGACAGTCTGGTTCCTGTGCCCCCTTTTGCGGGAGGCCCAACTCCAACCTACTCCTATTCATTCCTCAAAGCCCTGGCTCAAATGCCCCCTCCCCTAGGAAACCCTGTCTGTCTCCCCAGGCAGAGCCAGTACGACCTTAGGGACCCATCCTCTGGCTCAGCCTCACGGGGCTGGGGTGCCTGCGTCCAGCTCTGTCTCCCTGAGCCACCGAGCCACTGCCTGTTGCGTTGCGTTCCGTGTTGTGTCCTTGTACCACCCATCACAAAGTGTGGCATGTGGCAGGTGACCCATGAACGTTCTGGTGAGTAGATGAGGGAAATAAGTTCATGACTGGGCTGGAATTGACCTCAGAAATGTTCCGGGCCTGTGCCAGGTGATAGTGCAGTTTTTGCTGATTAATTTTTTGGAGAGGGGAGTGGTTAGGTTCTCTTTGCTCTCAAAAACAAGGCCACACCCCGCAGGCCTTGCACTGTCTTATCCCGTGGGTCACACTGAGGCACAGAGGGCAGTCCTCCTTCGACCCAGGAACGGGTCTCCCTGCATTTATTCAACGAGTGTTCATGGAATACCTGTGTACCAGGCGCTATTAGGAGTCCAGCTGGGAACAAGACAGAAACACCCCTTCCACTGCGGAGCCGACTCTGTGGTTCGTCAGGAGGGAATAAGTGTCATTGAGAAGGGCAAAGGCTTGAGAAAAGGAGAAAGCAAGCCACGCAGGTGTCTGGGGTGCACCCGGCGGGGGCACAGCAAGTGCAAAGGCCCGGAGGTGAGAGTGCGCCCGGTGCCCAGAAACCAGTGAGGACGGCGGGGGGACAGAAAGGCGGCACTTGGGATAGAAGACCCGACGAGGGAAGTGGAAGCCTGGCCTCTTTCGGAGAAGAGGAGGGGCTCGACCCCACCCCGCGCAGGCCGCTCCCCTCGGCCTCCTCGGAGCCGGGCCTCGCCCCCAGCCACACCCCCGCTCCCTGCTCCGGGTTGCCAAGGAGACTCGGCCCCGCCCCTCCCAGCCCCGTCTTCGGGCTTCCAGGCCCGGCTCCGTCCCCTTACTCGGAGCCCGGCGAGAGAGGCGCCCGCACTGAGTTTGTCCCTCCGCGACCACCGTCGCCCGGGCAGGCGCCTGCCGCGCGCGCCGCCCGCCTCGCTCCCGCGCGCTCCTCCACCCCACGCCGTGCGTGCCTTGCGTGCCTTGCGTGAGCGTGCGCGGGCGCGTCGGCCGGCAAGGGAGCAGCAAACGGCCGGCGGCGGGCGGCGGGCGCCGCGCGGGGGGCGGGCGGCGCGGAGGAGGCGGCAGTGGCCATGGCCGAGGCGTCGCCGCAGCCCGGACGGTACTTCTGCCACTGCTGCTCGGTCGAGATCGTGCCGCGCCTGCCGGTGAGGCGCGGGCCGGGGCGGCGGGCGGGGGCTCTCTCTCCCTTGGCCTGAAGCGAGCTGGCCCCGCCGGGGAAACTGAGGCCCGGGCGGCGTTGGCCCCGGTCTCTGCGGAGGGCCCGGAGGCGGGGCCCACCCCCGGGGAAGCAGCGGGACCGATGATCCCAGATGCGCGGCGGGGAGGCCGCTCGGTCCCCGACGGGGAAACTGAGGCCCGCAGAGGCCGCGTGACCTGCGCTCGGCGCCCCGCCCCGGAGGAGGGAGGTGGGGGGAATCGGACCCCGGGAGATGTCTCCGGGGGCCGTTCCCGGAGCGCGTGGTCGGCGCTGCGGGCGCCTGGCTGCGGGCCGCCCCGCCGAGCGCTCCCGCCTGCTTTCCCGATGTCGAGACGGGACGGCTGCGTACCTGGCCCGGGCCTGACAGCCCCGGGCGGACTTTCGTGACCTGAGCCTGCGCTTTTGTGCTTCCCCGGAGTGGGGGTTGGGGGGCGGGTTTAGGCCCGCCTGTGGCCAGGTGTTGCCTTCTCCTTTAGGCCAGCGTTTCCCAAACCGTGTGGTGCGGCAGGGGACTGCTTGTTCAACGGACAGTGTTTCAGGCTCCTCGCCCCGGAGGTTCCTAGTTAGCAGGTCTAGGATGGGGCCCGTGTTCCCCTGCTCCAGGCCCACAGGGAAAGCGGTGGTCTAGTTCGACCCTTTCCTATTTTACAGGTGGGAAAAATGAAGCCAGGGGAAGCGCAGGCCAGCTGTGGCCCTGACATCCTGACAGTTGCCCCTGGGCCAGCTCCCACGGAGCAGGAAGAGGGAGGTGTGGGATGGTGGAGGCCCTGCAGGTGGTGAGGATTTATTGAGCACTTTCTAGGTGCTCCTAGTACTTTATCTCCGGCCCGCATGCTCCCCACAGTCGCCTGGGTGGTGGGTGGTGGGTGGAGGCTGTTCTCGTCTCAAAGCCAGACTCAGTCCTGCCTTTGCCAGCAGTGGGGACCCCTGGGAGGAGGGGGCCAGGGGAAGGAGTCTATGGGCATCATCCCAGCCACAGAGGAAGGAAGTGGGCTCAAGTCAGGTTGGGAGCAGAGAGCAATGCCTGGGCCCAGAAGGCGAGAAAAGGTAGGGAGGTGCGGCTTCCAGAAGCAAGGGAGGAGGGAGAAATAAAACGAAACCTCAGCTGTGAGCGCCCGCTGGGGGAGCCGACACTTGCCTCACTCTAGCCTCCCGGAAGTCCTGCTTCTGCCTTTTCTGGCTTTCTGCAGCCCCAGCTCCGTTCTCGACCGTCACCACGGCAGGAGGCGGCTGGTGGCCTGACAGCTCACCGGCCTGAGTTAGTTGCCTGCAGCCCCTTGCGGCTGGTATGAGCCCAGGACAGGCCCTGGGACCCAGGCTTTCCCCAGAGCAGCCTGCCCGGAGCCGAGGGGGACCTGGGGCTGGGCGGTCTGCATAGCCAGCTGTTCTGGGCCTCTCTTCCTGGGGCCAGCACAGGGCCTGGGGCCTGGCCAGGTGTGCCCGCTTCCTGGCCATGTGGCCTTGGACCCGGAGCACCCTGATCTCTCGCAGCTGTCACCGGGCTGGGGAGGACCTGCCTCAGCACAAGAATCCGGTGGTGACAAGGTATCGTTGACCTCTGCCCTCAGAGTTTATAGGCTGGTCAGGGAGCCAGTGTTGAATAAGTGATTGGCAAATATTTAGTTAGGAATGCTGGCAAATTCCGTAAAATTAGCAAATGGCAGTAAGGTACTCGTGTGCCTGTTTGTGGGTTTGAAGGGTTCCATGAGGCCCGGTAGACAGGGTGACTGTTTACCAGTAAGGGGCGCACCTGCTGTTTCGGGATGGGGAGGGTTGGCCCTCAACCTGGTAGCGGTGGCAGGTCCCAGCCAGCACGCAGCACGTTCTGTTCACGGGAGGTAGCCCTGACTTTGGCCTGCTCTAGGGCGTTGGGGCTGGGTTTTGTGCAGTTCTTACTTTTGATTTTTGTCACCATCGTGGTACCTCCGTAGGCACTGAGATAGTGCCCGCTCTCAGGTGCTTCTCGGCAGGGTCGGGCTGAGGCCACACCCAGCTGTGCCTCTTATCACCCGTGTGGCTCCGGGTGAGGTGCTCGACCTCCCTGGACCTCCGTTTCTTCGCCTGCAAGATGGGCTTGACGAGATAACCCGTGTCCACTCGGTGGGGCTCGGTGGGAGCACACGTGTAGGGGGGAGCCCAGTGCCTGGCTCCCAGGACGGGGAATGGCTGGCAGCCTAGCCGGAGCAGGGCATGTGGGAGCAGGAACCAGACAGGCCGGCTGGCGTGAGGGCCTCCGAGCCTGGCACACAAGCCCAGACTCGAACCCGCCCAGGAAACGGCAGCTCTTGGGATGAGGCGGACGTGCGGGGTTGCGTGGCGCGACTGCAGGGCTGTGGAAACGCAGCGTCCACGGGCCGCCACCTGCCGTGCTTGGCACCCTGGGGCTCGCCAGGAGGTGCAGGTTCCCACCAGGGGGGCTGAGCGGGTGACAGTCCGGGGTCGTATCCACCCCTGTGCCACGGCCCCGAGCGCCTCGCCGCAGGCGGTGCCTCCGGTGGCCCTCTTCAGGCCGCCTTCTCGTTGCTGGCGACTGCTTTCCTTCTCAGGGACGGCCTGAGTGTGTGACTGGGCGGGACCCGGACCCGGAGGGCGCTGGAGGGAGGAAGCCAGCCTGTGGTCAGCGCCCAGCGGCGGTGGGTGTCCGCCCTCGCTCTCTTTATGCCTCAGTCTACGTGTCCTCTGTCCTTGCCCTTCGAGGGGCCTCGAGGAGTCCTGGCCCCTGATGCTTAGCAGAATAAGCGGAGTCCTTCCCATGGGGCACCCGGGGCCGGGCCTGCCTCCCCAGGCACCCTGTGGCCTCGGGCGGGTCCCTCTGGCCACCTGACAGCTCTGTGTGCCCACGTTCCGGATGCTGTGTGTCGTGCCGGGTCCTGCCCTGTGACCAGCCGTCTGTTCACCGCTGCAGAAATCCGGGTGCTCCGACGTGTGGGCTGCCCCTCTGGGGGACACAGACCCCACCCTGCAACTCCACACAGCGGGTGCTGCAGAGAGGGCTGGCATTTGCTCAGGGTCTGAAGTCAGCGGGGCAGGAAGTGAGCTGAGCCCCCAGAAGGTGGCTGGATGCTGGGCGGAGCCACATCCTAGGGCACCCCAGGCCTCTGAGTCACGTGGCACTGTGGGGAGGCTGAAGTGAGGTGGGGCTCCCAGCACAGTGGGCACACATGTCGTGTCACACGGGGTCCCGGTCCCTAGCAGTGGTGTCAGAAGCACCCTGGCAAGATCAAGGAAGCTTGTAACATCTGCTGGGCTCTGTGTGTAAGCATCACTGGCTCCCAGTGGGCCTCACGCACGGCCAGATCCCGGCGTGGCTCTGCACCCTGGCATCCAGCGGTGTGCGTGATGCTCACGGGCGCTTGGGGGACAGGTGGGCTCAATGTGGGGTGTGGTGGCAGCAGGGTGGGCCTTCCGTGGGCCCCGGGCACCTGTCTGCCCAGTGGCAGCTGAGGAGGGCTGTGTAGAGCAGCCAGTGCATTCCCGCGGTCCGTGGGCTGGTGGGGCACAGGCTGGGAGCACCGGCAGCAGGGGCCTGGCTGTCCCATCACGTCTGTGTCCGGGGCTGAGTCCATGTTCCTTCGACGCAGCGCTACACTTGGGTTCTGCCTCTCCTGGAGGGGCCTTGAGGGGCCGGGGCCCACGGAGGCCGAGGTCACTGTACAGCAGGCGATCCCGTGGGGCCAGCCACCTCTCTACCTCCCGCCCGAGTTTCCCTGATTGAATCATGCTTGCCTGGCTGTGGTGTGAAGAGTGGCGCCTGTCCCCCAGGGCTGCCCTGGCTGACCCTGGGAGACCTGGGCAGGCTACTCCCTGGTCTGAGCCCCCGGGTCCTCCTCGTCGCCGAGGAGGGGCTGAATTGCACCTCTTAGGCGCGGCATAGAGACCGAGCACAGAGAGCGAGTGCTCAGTGAATTTTGCGTCTGTCTGTCCTGTCGTTGGTGTTCTGGCCACCGCCCTTGCTGATGATGCTGGGGTGGTCCCCTTCATTCCCTCTCCTCCTCCTAGGGGGAGAGGTAACTGATTCACGGTGAGGAACCATCAGAGACAGGCGCTCACAAGTTAGGGCCAGCGAACGCCGGCTGACCCCCACCTGGGAAGTGGGGCTGTCACCACCTGGACCTGGGCTCTGCCCTGTGGGTGGCAGACATCCATCCCAGCGTCTCCTCGCTTGGATGCAGATGGCCGTTACTGGCTAGTCTGATTTAACAGGAACCGGTGGGGGGTGCCCGTGGAGGAGGAGAGCACTGGGGCAGCCCCAGATCTGGTCCCTTCCCTGCTGCATCCAAGCAGAAGCTGCAGCCCACTCCTGAAATGCCAGGTGTCAGGTGGCCCATGGTCAGGCCGATCTGGACTTAGCGTGGGGCTTGCGTGGGGATGGAGAGTGTGGAGGCAGGGCCCTGACCGCAGCCAGCTGATGAGCCATAGCCCTCTGGTCCTCAGTGGCTGCTGGATTTCAGAGCCCTAGGGTTGAGGCCATCCTCCGTTTACAGGTGGGGAGACCGAGGCTTGCAGCCAGGATGTGACGTTTGAGCAGAGACCCGACTTCCAAGAGGGGGCAAGCCAGGTAGCTATCTGGGGGAGAATGCTCCGGCAGAGGGGATGGTGTGCAGGCCCTGAGAAGAGAGGGCAGGTGGCGGTGGCCTGGATGGGGCAGGGAAGTGGGAGTGGCGGGCCAGCCTGTTCTGAGCCGACCGCAGGGGAGGAGAGTGCAGAGCAGGTAGGTAGTTCGATGAGGTTCTTGTGCGCCGCGTGGGATGGGGCTCCAAGGTGACGCTCAGAAATGGCACCCGGCCTTGGTAGCAGAAGAGGTTGCCTGTTTCTAGCAGGTCAGGCTGAGGCTGAGGCTGAGGCCGCCTGGCTCACCGGTCCTGCCCTGGCTCTTCCAGGCTTGCCCAGGGGAGCATGGAGACTGGGGGCGGGCGGCGTGCTCAGAGGAGAGGAGGGGGAGGGACAGCTTCTCACCCAGGCCCCCCCACCCCCATCCTGGCTGGAGAGGGCGGGCGCACTTCTGATTTCCGTCTCCCCCGTAGGGCAGGTGTGGTGGCGGTGGGCTCCACCAGGGCCCAGAGAGAGCCTGGACCTTGCCGCCGGCCCCGAGCCAAGGGGAGCCCTGAGCAGACGCCTGCTGTCGTCTGTGACATGGCCACGCTAAGGGCTTGATTGCCAGCATCCTAACCGAGGCCGTCGCAGCCACCTGCAGCCACACTGGCCCATGCCCGTGGCCCTCTCTCCCCTTGGGGCTGCACCAGGCCGTGAGAGCCCTGGCCCGTCCACAGAGCTTCACGCGGCCGTCTTCCACCGCAGCCAACGGTCCGAGGGTTGGTCGTTCGCTGTGGAGCCGAGCTGCCCGTTGCCCCCGTGTCCCCACTTGGGAGGGCAGGGGTCACTGTCCTCGCTGCGCCTTCTGACGGCTCTGTTGAGATACAAGTCACCTGTTCACAGTGTGCATGTCAGTGTTTTCCGCAC
Source organism: Lynx canadensis (assembly GCF_007474595.2). NCBI lineage: Eukaryota > Metazoa > Chordata > Mammalia > Carnivora > Felidae > Lynx > Lynx canadensis. The sequence continues at coordinate 219,558 of NC_044304.2, read as the reverse complement.
GCTCAGAGCCCTGCACCCACCACTGTTATCTCGTTCCAGAACATTCCCTCACCCTAAAAGGAAGCCCTGTGCCCGTTAGCGTTCACCCTCACTCCCCCTCCCCTCCCCCGGCCCCCACGAACCCCCTTCCGTCCGTGGACGAGCGTGTTCTGGACGTTTCACACACGTGGACTCACACCCCGTGGGGCCTCTCGTGTCGGGTTCCCTCCCTGAGTGTCGTGCGTTCAGGGTTCGTCCGCGGGGCAGCGGGGGTGGGCGCCTGCGCGGTGGACACGGTCATCTGTGCGCGTGCGCGGGGGACGCGGTCATGTGTGGGCGTGCGGGTGGGGGTTGCGTGGACGTGAGTGTTCGTGTCTCTCGGGTGTGGACCCGGCAGTGGGGTCGCGGGGTCGTGTGGTGACCCTGGGGTTGACCTGACGAGGAACTGACCGCGGGCCTGTCTTCCAGAGAGACCGTCCCGCTTCTCGTCCCCACCGCCAGCCGGGGGTTCTGGTTCCTCCGCTTCCGCTGACGCTTAGCCGTAGTCGGCTGAGTGTCGCGGTCCCGGCGGCCGGCCGGGAGGTGGTGTCTCACGGGTTTCGGTTTGCGTTTGCTCGTTGCCTGACGGTGTCGAGCGGCTCTCTGCCGGCTGGTCGCCCTTTGTGTGTCTTTGGAGAACTGTTTTAATTCTTTGGTCATTTTTTAGCCGGGTTGTTTGTGTCTTTGGCGTTGAAGCGTTAGAGCTCTGCATTCTGGATCCCAGCTCCTATGGCGGGTGCAGTTCCTTCCTGTCCTCCCCAGTCGGCGCAGACAGTGTTCTTTGACCCCACCCCCCCTTTGCTTTTGGTGGCGGGGTAGGAGGGGGGACGTGGCGCGTGCTGTGGTGGCACCCGCTGCCCTGGTGGAGGTGCCTGGCACTCCCGCTGGGTGTCCACAGGGAGGCCCGTGCCCGCTGAGCCAGCGGTGCCTGTGGCTCACGTGGGGCCGTTGGCGGCCCCCTCCTTGACAGAGTCTGCATCCCCTCTGTGTCTCCCACTCGGCACGCGGGGACAGTGCTTCCAAAACGTCACCTTAGGTAGAAGCACAGCTGGCACTCACGTCTGCGTCTTCCTGTCTGGGTGGCTTTTGGACACCCGTGCGAGCCCCCAACCCACATGTTTGGTTTTGGCATTTCCATGCCTTGCGGCCCCTGGGGCCCGTCCTCCACTCGGGACATCACACCTCCCCCATCTGACTGGCGGGCCTGGCTGGGGCGGGAGTGGCTGGGCTTGGAGGGGGCATGGCCAATGGGGGTGGGGTCACACTGCAGCCTGGGATCACAGGCCCTGCGCTGGGATTGCTGGAATGTTCCAGAGATGCCGCCACGGGACGCCCGCGGGCTGGTCCCTTTGCTCAGGTGGCGCTTCCCGCCCTCAGCGGCCGCCTTCCTGGGAGCTGAGCTACTGAGGCCTCGATGGTCCTGTGACCCCACAGTCCCCCCTGCAACCTTCTCAGGAGCTCGGGGCAGGTGCCTTTATACGCAAAAGGGGAGTCTCTCACGGAATGTTCTCACGTCTCACGTCTGCACCAGTCGGGAACTGCTAGGTGGGCCCGCGTCAGCTGGCCCGTTTGGTACAGGCTTCTTCGGCGCCTTCAACAGCTGGTGTGGCTGAGTGGAGGCCTTGAAGCTCGGAAAGTTTCGTCACCCTGAGGAGCGTGGGCTGATGGACTTGGGCACGGCAGGAGCTCACCTGGGGGCTCAGGCCTCGCCTGCACGAGGGGCAGGTCGAGGTGGCTGCGGTCATCACCACACAGAGGTGGTGGCCTCGGATGAAGGGCGCCCGCCTCTCAGACATCTCAGAGACCCGGCAGGTCTGTGCCAAATCGGACTCTGGGCCTGAGCAGTTTCACCGATGTGCCTGGAGCCGCTCGGTGTGGCCTGAGGTGGGGGTGTCCGGTGACCCCACAGGCACGGCTGACACAGCACGGGGGCCGGGACCCCCGAGATCGCACTCACCCGCCCTCTCCTCCGCAGGATTACACCTGCCCCAGATGCGAGTCTGGTTTTATTGAGGAGCTTCCCGAAGAGACCAGGTAACCCAGCCCAGGTGCACGCTGGCAGCGCCCAGGCCCCTTGGGGTGGGCGGGGCTGTGGGCGGGCAGAGCCTGGACAGGCCGCGGCGGGCAGGGGTGAGAGGTGGAGAGGGCCTCCCTCTCTCCTGACTCAGGACACCCCATCCTCCCAGGAGTACAGAGAATGGTTCCGCCCCCTCCACAGCCCCCACGGACCAGAGCAGGCCACCGTTTGAGGTGAGTCGGGCCCCAGATTGCCCTCCCCTCCCCATGTGGGCCGGTCCTCCCACCTGACCCTTGACCACTGGGACCTGTCCTTCCTCGTTTCTCCCACACATGCCAAGGCTCCCCTGCTGTATCCTCAACCCTCAGAACCCCAAGCCTGGGACGGGGCCCCGTGGCACACGGAGGAGACGTGGGGTCCAGGCAAGGGGCTGGGTCAGGTGGGACCCAGGTGGCCGCTCGGGACTCCTGTGCCGCCCCCCCCACGGTCCCATGGCCCTCCTCCCCACAGAAGGTCCTCGGGGCCCTGCCCTCCCCCCGCCCCGTGGTCACATTGCCCTCCCCCTCACAGAACGCGGACCAGCACCTGTTCACACTGCCACAGGGCTACGGGCAGTTTGCTTTCGGCATCTTTGACGACAGCTTCGAGATCCCCACGTTCCCCCCTGGGGTGCAGGCCGACGAGGGCAGGGACCCTGAGAGCCGTCGGGAGAGAGAGCAGCACTCCCGGCACCGGTATGGCGCCCGGCAGCCTCGCGCCCGCCTCACTGCACGACGGGCCACCGGCCGGCACGAAGGCGTCCCCACGCTGGAAGGGTGAGGGCGCTTGGGGGCAGCCAGCGGGTGGGACGCTCCCCAGAGTCTTGCAGCCTGCCCCACCCTGACTCAGGCGGCCTGAGCGTCTGCCCCTCCAGAAGGTTCTGTGGTTGCAGAGGGGCGGATGCTAGCTCTGGGGCCGACCTGTGGGCGGGGCACTTCCCCTGTGCATCCAGGCAGAGCCCACCGTGCTGAAGAGCTGTGGAGGGGGGCCCCTGCAGTGTGGCCCGGGGGGGCCTCTCGTCCACTCAGTGCCTTCCATCCTTCCGGAGGGGTGTCTGTCCCCCGACTCCCTCATCCCCATCTGTTCAGACATGGCCGATTCACATTTGGGTCCTTGCCTCCCAGGGCCGCAGGCAAGTGGGGTGGGTTTTGGGCCCCCCTGCTCCACCACAAAGCCCCGAGCTCCCTCCGTGTCGGCGTCGGCACCAGGAACGGCTTCTCTGTAACCTGAGGCTTGTTCAGAGGACTTGGGGTGAAAAGGAAACATTTTTCTGAGGGCCCCACTCCCAGAGAACATAGGGTCCTCCAGCATCTTCGCAGATGGAACCAGGCTGTGCACAGAAGTGCCTGTGTCACAGGGAGCCCCGACGCTCTCTGTTCCATTCCAGCCCAGGACACAGCCTGGGCTGCCCTGACCCCCCAGGTGTCTCGTGTTCGTGAGCTGCCCTGTAGCAGCCCCTCGCCCCCAAGCTCGGACACGGGCTTCGCTGTGACCTCAGCCGGACGTTGCGGAGCGTCTGCAAACAGCAGGGCTGGGGATCCCTACCCCCCAGGTTGTAAAATAGGGAGCAGGTGTGGCCATGCGTTAACGGGCACGGTCCAGGCCTCTGGGAAAGCTGGCCCGAAAATCTGCAAGGGAGACACTTTTCTCGGCCTGTCTTGTGTTTGATTGCTTGCAAATCTTGCTGGTTGAAAACACAACCTTTAAAACACCGTGAAGTTCAAAGCCGGACACGTGTGTCCTCTGCTGCCTCCCCTGGGGGTGCCCAGCCTTGGAGGGCGCTGACCACAGGCCGGGCCCCGCTCTGTTCCAGGATCATCCAGCAGCTGGTCAATGGCATCATCACTCCTGCCAGCATCCCCAGCCTGGGCCTGGGCCCCTGGTGAGTAGGTGGGCGGGTCCCCTTGCGCCCTGCCCAGCCCCTCTGCCACTTGAACCCCAGACCTCTCTGCCCAGGGGTGTCCTGCACTCAAACCCGATGGACTACGCCTGGGGGGCCAACGGCCTGGATGCCATCATCACGCAGGTACAGGGTGGCCTCCCCGAGGTGGGCGCCAGGGTGTCACCATCTTCCGGGGACCAGGATGTCCCTGGTGTGGATGCCCTGCTCCCCATAACTCCCATCCTGAGGCTGGGGGGCCCCGTGTGGACCTGCACGTTCTCCTGAGCTGTCCCTGGGGATGGGGTGTTCACCATGACCTTGGTGGCCCTTGTGCGGTAGGAACGCTGCCAACTTTGTAGCCTTTCGCTGGTGAACTGGTGGTGAACGTGGCCACAGCCAGGCCCAGCCCTTTGGTTCTAGCGGGTGAGAGGACTTAGGGTGGGACCCTCGGCGCTGGGAGGGGCCTCCCTGGCTGCAGGGTGACCCCGACAGGATGAGCAGAAGAGTGGACAGGCGTGGGGGGCAAGGGGGCTCAGCCTCGGGGGGGGGGGGGGTCCGGGGCCCCAGAAAAACACAGCCTTGGTGCTTTTGCAGGTAACCCGGCCTTGCATTTCAGAGCCCCGCGGGGCGAGGGGCCGCGCCTGCCTGCCGAGCTCCTGGCACTCTGGCCTCTTGTCTTTCAGCTCCTCAATCAGTTTGAAAACACGGGCCCCCCCCCAGCGGACAAAGAGAAGATCCAGGCCCTCCCCACCGTCCCCGTCACCGAGGAACACGTAGGTAAGTGGCTCGCCCCCTCCCGGGGACACCTGGGGTGGGGGGTTCCCCGGTCTCCGCCGTCACAGGCTCCCTGCCCCGCAGGCTCCGGGCTGGAGTGTCCCGTGTGCAAGGACGACTACGGGCTGGGAGAGCGCGTGCGGCAGCTGCCCTGCAGTCACCTCTTCCACGACGGCTGCATCGTTCCCTGGCTGCAGCAGGTGAGCCGGCCCCTGCCCACCCCCGGGCCGAACCCCGGCCCCCGCCCCCGCCCCCGCCGCAGGCTCGGCCCCTCACCACCCCCACCCCCCACCCCCCCCCCCCACCCCCCCCCGCTGTCCCCACACAGCACGACAGCTGCCCCGTGTGCCGGAAGAGCCTCACCGGACAGAACACGGCCACCAACCCCCCGGGCCTGAGCGGCGTGAGCTTCTCGTCCTCGTCGTCCTCGTCGTCCTCGAGCTCGCCGAGCAACGAAAACCCAGCGGGCAACTCGTGAGCGCGCCGGCCGGCCTCCAGAGAGGGCACAGGACCTGGGCCTTGCCAGGCCCGGCGGGGCGGGGCGGGACAGGGGGCGGCGCGGCGGGGCTGGAGCCTGGAGGTACCCCCGCCTGCCTCCGCCCCCGCACCACCCCCGCGCCACCGCCGGCCGAGCCTCGAGGACCGCAGCCCCCCCTCCCCGGGCCGGAGCAGGCTCAGCCCTCCCCGCGGAGTGTGTCGCGCAGGAGCCTGGGCACGCGTCGACCCCCCCACCCGTTTGTCTCTAACCTCACCCCTACACATTCGACGGCGGAAAGGTTTTTATAATTTTAAATTATTACTGCTTTGAAATAAATGGACGTTTAGCTCACGTGCGGCCTGCATGATCTGTGGAGAGAGCGGGTGGAGCCGCTAGGCCGTGGTCTCCGCGACGCCTGGACGGGTCGCCAGCCCCCAACCCAGGCGCCGGGAGCTCGGGACCACAGGATGACCAGCAAAACAAGAACAAAACTGCTCCGACAGACATTTTTTAAAGGAAAAAATACGTGTATCTTGAAAGCTATTTAAAAATACACCTACTTAGAGAAGCAGGTAGTTCGGGGTCTTCCTTCCGCGTCGGCGCCAGGGGCGGGTCGAGCTTCTCCGGCCTTGGCGGGCTCCGTGGCCGCAGACCCCGGGGACCCCGGGACCCCGGGACCCCGGGCGGGCGGCAGCTTCACGGTGTTGCAGAAGGTGAGCTGAGGCGGGGCCTGTCGGCAGCGCCACCCCGCCCCCTGCCCGCTGGGAGCCTGACTGTGTGTTTGTGTGGCCGCGGGGGGGGCGGGCGGGGACCAGGGGCCTTGACCCCAGTGAGTGTCCGGGCTGCACACACCCCCACCCCAGGGACTGTCCCCTTCCCGCAGCAGAGTATCCCATCTCCCTCGGCCGGCTGCAGAGCTGGGTTTGGACCTGGCCTCTGAGCTCCGCCCCCTTTCCTTCCGTTGGTGCTGGGCTGGGCGGGGAGGGCTCAGGGGTGCCCGGCGGGCAGCAGGCACAGCCTCCCCGGGACCCTGAGCTCCTGAAGGACACTGGCATAAAGCCCCCTTGGCCCACCCGTGGCCCCTCCTCATCCTCACGGCCAGCAGCTCGGGGTCTGCCTGTCTCTCTGCCTCCCTCTCGAGAGGACCTCGTGAGGACACTGCCCCCCCCCCGAAAGGGGGCCTTGAAAGGTCCCCTTCTGCCACATGGGTGACACATCTGCAGGTCCCAGGACCAGAATGGGGACCTGTGACCCAGGCACATCCACGTTGCCCTCTCTCTCTTGGCCCTCAGACCTCCTCCCTGCCTCGGACACCGGTGGGTTCCCACCTCAGAGCCTCTGCCTGGGCCGGGTCCGGCCCGGAGTGCCCTTCCCAGACCTTCCGGTGAGCACACGGCCACATCCTTCAGTCTCCGTCCCCGGTGGTGAGTGGGGCCTCCGTGCCCTCCCAGCCTGTGAACGGACACCTGCAGCCTGTGCTCAGCTGAGCGTCCACCTCCCCGCAGACTCAGACAGGAGCCCCCTGGGAGTCAGGCTGCATCTGTGGGGGTCCTGCAGTGTCCCCAGCCCGGCACACTGCGGACACACCGTTATTGCTTGTGGAACAGAGAAGTGACCAGACGTGCTTTGCCAGGGCCTGGGCTTCCCCAGCCCCCGGCCGTGCAGCTCGGGCATCTTGTGGGATCTCTGTCCAGCTGCTCCTCGTGGCCCCTGGGAACCTCAGGAGACCAGGACGGGCAGGAAGTGGGTGGACAGGTGGTGCCGCTGTGTCCGGCCACCGCGCCTCGGGGACCCCTGCCCATCCAGCGCCAGGAACATGGGCCGACCGCGGTGACGCCAGTGGAGCGAGGCGTAGGTGTTATAGCCGTTCTCCTCGATGCGCTCCTGGAACCTGCAGTGGGCGGTGTAGACCCGCTTCGGGGGGTCGGGTGTGTGAGGCAGGCCACCGGATACCTGCCCGCCCACCGGACACCCCGCCCCGCCCTGGACGCCCCGTCCCCCACCGGACACCCTGCCTGTCCCCCAGACACTGGTCCCCGCACTGGACACCCACCCGCCCCCGACCACCACATACACTGTGCACTCACCGACCCGTAGAGATGGCCCCCGCGGTTCATGGCCACGTAGAAGCCGGTGTGCACAGCCTTGAGGGCCACGACGCCCACACGGATGGAGCGGATCTCAATGATGCCTGGGGGCAGGGGGCAGTCAGGGCCCATGGTCCGCCATCTACTCACCTGTGCACTCTCGTTCGTTTGTTCATTCATTCATTCGTTCAGGTGACATTCACCAAGCACCTACTGTGTGCTTGGCCCTGTGATGGGCATGGTGACACACGGGACCACACAGGCCCTGCAGGAGCACCCCAAAGATGTGGGGGTGACCAAGGGGCAGGAAGGACACTCGAGCCAATGTGAAGGCTCAAGACAGGATCAGCCCTGCCAAGCGGGGGGAAGTCAGCGGGGCAGGAGGGCACTGAGGTCAAGGGTGAGAAAACCAAGCCAGAGGAGGCAGGGGATGGCCTGGGCATGCCGTGATGTCAGAACAAGTGACGGGTGTGATGGGCGTAGACCCCCCAGTCGGCCTCCAGAGGGGAGGCATGGTCCAGGCGAAGGCCTGGAGGCGGGACACGGGGTGTCTACAGATTACCGTGCTCAACTCCGTGAGCAGTGAGCACAGCACGGATGCTGCTGGAGCGCTGTGTCCCACCAAGCCCACGTATCAACTCCAGGTGGGAGGTGCCTGCTGTGTCTCCTTCCTAGAGAGGGAAACTGAGCCTGGGAAGTGGCAGAGCCAGCTTTGGGCCTGAGTTGCAGATGGGTGACCCTGGGTGACCCTGTCCCACTCTGAGCTGCTCAGTGAAGTAGAACTGTGGGATGAGCAGCCGCCCACAGCCTCAACCTTCCCCCCCCCCCCCCCATGTACTGGGGCCTAATCTGGAGTCAAGGCCTTGCCCTCTGGTCTTCAGTCTGGACTTGGATGCCCGAGGTGATGGGGAGCTCACTCTGTTGCATGGGGCCTTTGTTCCTCCTATTTCCTCTGTCAGAAAGGAAAGTGCTCCTTGCCCTGCTGACTTCCTCCCACTTGGCAGGACCAGGGCGAGCCTTCATGCTGGCTCAAGTGTCCTTCCTGCCCCCTCGGTCACCCCCACATCTTTGGGGTGCTCCCGCAGGGCCTGTGTGGTCCTGAGTGTCACCATGCCAGCTCCTTCGCCCTATATGAAAGCCAACCCAAGCCCATCTCCATGGAGAGGCCCCAGACCTCTCAGATAAAGCTGCCACCCAGTCATCTCCTGGACGTCACTCTGTTTTCATTTTCTTTGCACCCTTTGTGGCCTCCTGTGAAATTACCACATTAGCTGTTCATTTGTTTTACTGCTTTACTCTGCTGTGGGAGCCCCGTGAAGGTGGCTGTCCTGGTCACTGCTACGTCCCCCGTGCCCAAGGCAGCATACAATAGGTGCCCAATTAGGAACCACAGAATTAATGAAGGAGAGAAGAGCTCCAAGGACCCCCCCACCCCCACCCTGTGGAGCCATCAACCATGTCACTGCCACTGCTGTCCAGATGGGGAAGGTGCAGCTCAGACAGAAACGGCGACTGTCCCAAGTCACCTGGCAGATCCAGGCCCCACACCCATCTTGAGGCCACCCTGCCTGCCTGTGCCCACCGCTGAGCAACTGGCCCAGCCAGTCCCCCTGTCATCGCCCTTGTCCGGTGAACCTAATGAGAGCCCTGGGAGCCCGATGAAAGCAGCTGGAGGGGCAGGGGGTGATTATCTGCCCTAATGGTGGTGATTCAGGCAGTGGCCAGTGATCAGCCACCGCCCCCCACGCCCCACCCCGTTCCCTGACCTGGGCCTCAGAGCTCTCCGGAGACTGAGACAGGACCGGGGGCCACTGACTGTCCCCAGCTGTCCCAGGCTCTAGCTTCTCTTTGGCCCCATGTCCCCTCTTGCCTCATACATCCCACAAACACTGAGTGCCTGCTGTTTGCTAGGCAGGACATCTTGACAAGGTTATGGGCATGAAGGAGCCCCAGCGACACCCCTGCCCCCACCCCAGCAGTGTGTCCCAGGGCTGCTCATTTTCCCTCTCTGTGCCTCAGTTTCCTCATCTACCAAAAGGATGTCGAGGAAGAAATAGAGGGGTCCCTAACTCAGGCAGATCCTGAGTTTGGATTTGCAGTGTGGGAAGTCCAGAGTCCAGACCCCAGCTCTGTCTCCACTTCGTGATGTAACTGGGCCCCCCGGGGGCCCTTCCAGGAGCAGAGTTGCCCTTCTGTAGATGGCCCCAGCGACCCCAGCCTCGACTATTCTGCAAAGACCTTTCTGTGCTGCGGAGCCAGGCCCAGAGCCAGGAGCTTCCTCGGTGACCTTTACTTTAACTGTCCAACCCTCCCACCGTGTGGGCTGGGCCCATTTCACAGTTGAGAATACTGAGGTCCCCGACGGGAAGCGACTTGGCCAACAGCACACACACAGCCAGAGGAGCCTCTGGGACGCTCCCACGCGCGCAGGAGGGCCCGGCTCATCCTTACTATCATGTTGCCCTTGTTGGTACTGCCGGCCTGTCTGCCTTGGACCCCCTCCCCGGACTCACTGTCAGCTCCGTGACGCCAGCGGGTGCCCTGCACGCGGCCGCTGGGGTCCACTCGCAGGAAGAAGTGGGTGGAGGAGAAGAGGCGCCTCCAGCGCACGTCGCCCTCCAGGTGTGGGTAGCTGCGCGGTCTCCGCGGGCTGTTTGGGGTCCCCGCGGCGCCGGACGCCCGCGCCAGCAGCAGCCACACCAGGCTCAGCCACAGGCGGCCGCGCATGTCCCCGCGCCCGGCTCGCCGCCCTCTCCTGTCTCCCCGCGCGTCCGCGGCCGGGCCATCGCCGGGACGGGGGCGGGGCGCCCGGAGGGGCCGGCCCATGCGGGCCAATAGGGAGCCTCGGGGGCGGGAGCCGCTCCACAGGGGGGCGGGGCGGGGCCGGGGGCGGGGCCGCGATCAACGAGCCAACCAATGGAGAGGCTGGGGCTGGCCAATGGGGCGTCGTGGGGGGGCGGGGCAAACGCTGCAGGGGCGGGGCAACGAGGCGGCTGGGGCGGGACCAGGACGCGGGGCGGGGCCCACTCGGGAAAACATTCCTGCCTCCGCGCGTGTTTGTCCTGCGGGATGGGGAGGGCAGCAGTGCATGTTCCTGAGTCACCGGGTTAGCCTGCAGGGGCTGCGGGGGCGTGGGTGTGAGAGAGGCGAGCCCGTAGAGACGCAGAGGGAGACAGCTACGGGAGAGACAAAGACGAAGATGGAGAGACAGAGACTCTGAGACACACGAGGAAAGGCGGCTAAGAGACACAGAGACAGAGAGAGATAGAGAGATCTGAGAGATACCGGGAGAAATGGAGCAGCTCAGGGGTCAGAGACTGGGTGGGAAGTTCTGGCCTGCGTGTCCGTGCCAGCCCGGTCCCTGCACTGGGCATGCCCAGGTGGGATTTGTCTGCCCTCCAGACTGAACTCCCTGAGAGGCTCAGGGGCAGGGTCTTCACTGAGGGGTGGGCATGGGGAGGCATGTAGGTAGGGGAGCAAGTGAATGCCTGGGAATGCTGTGCTACAGGTGTAGGAGCAGGGGGGTGGATGGGGTGCTGGGGGCGGGAAGGTGGCTGATGGCGGGTGGACACATGAGCACATCTCTGGCCGGCTGACAGGGGCATGGGTGATGACTGAGGCCAGCACCCTGTGCCCAGCGTTCAGAGCTGCATGTCCGAGGTGGGAATGGCGTGGCTCCGTTTACACCCACACCTGCTCATCATTCACAGACACACCCAGGGCCCACTGGGAGGCACCCTGTGCCCTGGATCCTGAGAATAGCACAGTGAACCTTCCTTCACAGACTCAGAGCCAAGAGATGTCATTGACAGATGGGGAAACCGAGGCTGAGTGGGTCAGCAGCTTCCCCAAAGCCCCACGCAGGACACATCCCAGGGCTCCAGTCCCTGTCCCTCTGCTGCCATAGACCCAGTCCTGCAGCCAGAGCCCCAGGTGGCACCTTTAAATAGCACCCGGGTGAAGACAAGGTGACAAGCCTGACCTGATGGCGTGTTGGAGGGGTAACCGGTCTGGCCAGAAGCTGGGATGCCTTCCTTGTGGCTCTGGGGATTCCCTGATCCCTCTTCCTGGCCCCAGGAGGGCCAGGCGTGGTGTGTGCCCCCTCCCATCTGGGAGAGGATGTCCCCCACACCCAGAGCCCTGAGGCCAGTGCCTGGGGGACCCTGCATGCTTGTATCAGGTCCCCAAGCCTCGGTGTCTCTGGAAAATGGGCCGGGAAGGGAAGGCTGGAAGGACAGAATGAGGGAATCCGTGACCTTGCTGGGCAGAGGGTGCAACACACAAACTTGGAATAACGTCCTGATTCCCACCAGGCAACACTCAGTCTTCCCTTCCTGGAGTTTCCCCACCCTGCCCCCCAGGAGGACAGTCTTCGGGCTCTGCGTGACGGGGGTGGGACCCACGCCCAGGAAGCTGTCCTGCCCCAGGCGTTGTTGCAGGTTAATAACAGCTTCATTGAAATATATAGTTCAGGGGGCGCCTGGGGGGCTCAGGTCAATGATCTCTGCGGTCTGTGAGTTCGAGTCCTGTGTCGAGCTCTGTGCTGACAGCTCAGAGCCTGGAGCCTGCTTCACATTCTGTGTCTCCCTCTCTGTCTGCCCTTCCCCCACTCATGCTCTGTCTCTGTCTCTGTCTCTGTCTCTGTCTCTGTCTCTCTCTCTCTCTCTGTCAAAAATAAATAAACGTTAAAAAAAATTGAAATATAATTCACACATCACACAATTCCCTCATGTAAGTACACAACTCTGTTTTCAGTGCACAGTTGTCAGCCATCATCTAGAATCTCTATCTAGTTCCAGAATATTCCATCAGCCTAGAAAGAAACACGGACCCATTAGTATTCACCTCAAGTCCCTCCCCCACCAGCCCCCGCCCCCACGAGCCCCCCTCGTGTCCCTGGATGAGACTGTTCTGGACGTTTCACACCCGTGGACTCACACCCCGTGTGGCCTCTCGTGTCGGGTTCCCTCCCTGAGTGTCGTGTGATCGGGGTCCGTCCGCGGGGCAGTGGGTGTGGGCGCCTCGCTCCTGCTCGCGGCGGAGGGATGTGCGCGTGCGCGGTGGACACATGGTGTGTATCATTCATCTATTGACGGATACTTGGTTGTTTCTACCTTTAAAAAAATTTTTTTTAATGTTTATTTATTTTTGAGAGAGAGAGAGAGACAGACAGAGTGTGAGTGGGGAAGGGGCATTAAAGAGAGAGGGAGACACAGAATCCAAAGCTGACTCCAGGCTCTGAGCTGTCAGCACAGAGCCCGATGCCGGGCTCGAAGTCACAAACTGTGAGATCATGACCTGAGCCGGAGTCGGACGCTTAACCAACTGAGCCATCTAGGTGCCCCTAAAAAAAGTGTTTAATGTGTTTATTTTTGAGAGAGAGACAGAGTGTGAGCGGGGGAGGGGCAGAGAGAGAGGGAGACGTGGAATCCTAAGCAGGCTGCAGGCTCTGAGCCGTCAGCACGGAGCCTGACTCGGGGCTCGAACTCATGAACCGTGAGATCGTGACCTGAGCCGAAGTCTGGTGCTTAATGGACCGAGCCACCCAGGTGCCCATGGGCTGTTTCTACCTTTTGGCTGCTGTGAATTATGTTGCCGTGGACGTGGGTGTACAGGTTTGTGTGTGGCCTTGCTTTCGTTTCTTTCGTGTATATGTGTAGTGCGATTGCTGGGTCATATAATAATTCTGTGTTCAGTGTTTTGAGGAACTTCTAGACCGTTGTCCACAACGGCTGCCCCGTCTTACGCCCCAGCAGCCGTGCCTGAGGGTTCTGATTTCTACACACCCTCCCGACGCTGGTGATCGTCCGTTGTTGTGACTACCGGCACCTTCGTGGGGGCAGAGTGATGTCTCACTGCGGTTTTTTGAAAGACTTCAAACCTACAGAAAAGTTGTAAGGACAGTGCAGTGAGCACCCTGTTCCTGTATTCTCCAATTCTATGTATTCTTTTTGCTCTCCATCAGCAGGAGGGCATGCACCCTGTCGCGTATATGCACAAGGGAATTTTTAAAAAATTTTTTTGACATTTATTTATTTTTGAGAAACAGAGGGAGATGAAGCGTGAGTGGGGGAGGGGCAGAGGGAGAAGGAGACACAGAACCCGAAGCAGGCTTCAGGCTCTGAGCAAGCGGTCAGCACAGAGCCCGACGCGGGGCTCGAACCCACGAACCGTGAGCTCATGACCCGAGCTGAAGTCGGACGCTCAACTGACTGAGCCACCCAGGCGCCCCCAGGAATTCTATGCCCCAGGAACAGCACAGTGTGGATGAATTTCAGACATAATGTTGTGTAGAAGTAGCCTGACACAAGGAGGTCCATTTATGTCACAGTCTGCGACGGGGCCGAAGCAGCCACGGTGTGAGGCATCAGGATGTGGGTGTCACTCTTGGGGCAGCTATGGGACCGTGAGGGGGCTTCAGGGGCGGGGCATGTTTCGGAATACCCATGTGTCCGGTTGGTGGAAACTGAGCTATATTCTTGACCTGTGCACTGTTGACATTGTGCCTCCACACACACACACACACACACACACACACACACACGTAATCTTTTTACGTAAGTGGGTATTCGAGAATAAGCCACAGGGATGGTACCAGTTCACCTCTAAACATGTGGATGTATCTCCCGAAGGCAAGGTCCTCTGTCATAACCAAACTGCAATTTAATCCACCATCCATGCTCAGATGGCCCCTGTTGTCCCCACAATGTCCTCCAATAGTTTTTTTTTTTTTTTCCTGATCACAAACTCAGGATAGTCTCTGATCCGCTGATTAACGGTCCCCAAAGATATATCCATATTCTCATCCCAGGAACCTGTGAATTTTACCTCATTTGGAAAAAGAGTCTTGGCAGATACAATTAAGATTTTCAGATGATTTTCAGATGAGGAAATCATCCCAGTGGGCCCTAAATACAGTCACAAGTGTCCTTATAAGAGAAGCAGAAGAGGGAGATTTGACATAGACACAGAGGAGGCCACGTGACCACGGAGGCAGAGACTGGAGGGGCTCAGCCACAGGCCAAGGGACGCGTGGAGCCCCCAGAAGCTGGAGGAGGTGGGAAGGACCCTCCCCTGGAGCCTCCAGTGGGAGCACAGCCCTGCCACACCTTTATTTCAGCTCACAGATACTTACGTTGCCCTGGTCTGCAGCAATGTGAGAGAATAACTTTCTGTTGTTGAAGGTACACGCAGCCCTAGGGGGCTGATACCATCTCCTCCCATCTAGAGATCCTGGCCTTTCTCCACCTTTCTCAACATGGACACAACCCAGGCTCATCTGAATGTCTCATGGCACGAATCTGACCGAACATTTTGGGTCAGAACCCGACATAAGCAAACAGCTTCTGAAACACGGTGTTGCCCAAATTCCAACCTCTGACGCTGTGTTCCCCGTTTAATTACATCTGCCTCCACCTGTCCTGTGTGTTACTCATATTTTTCTTACTTAAGTTTTACAAGGAAACTTGATGTCACCATCAGGAGTGGAAAACCAGAACCACACACACACATGATGACGATAAGCCATAAAAAGAAACACTGAGGAGACGACCATGTGACAAATTCTCAGACCGATAGGATCACAGCCAGAGAGCTGAGGTAGGAGTCAGATGTAGGCAGCACTCAGCGAGACCTCCTGTGCCTGAGTGGGAGCAGAAAGAACTTTCTCACTGCTAAGTTCCAGGACCCTGGTTCCAGGGGAATATGCTTTAGGGCATCTGATGCCCCGTTGCATGTAAGAGACGACCAAGGCGTCAAGAAAGGCACACCGATTCCAAAGTCTAGGCTTCCAGCACAGGTTCCTGGCTCTGCCAGACTGAGGGGGTCCGAGGGGGGTGTATCTAGGTCTTGGGGAGACCAGGTCATACTGATTCAGCCCCTCAGGGCCAGGAAGGCCATCCCAGGAGTGAGTCAGATCTGAGGTCGAGGCCCCTGGGGCATCTTGGAGTGGGTTGGGGCAGGTTTGAGAGGACGCTGCTGTCTGCTGAAAACATTCCCAGCCGGTGGAATCATACTGCACAGGCCCGCGTGGGCAGCTGCGTCTGGAATGTGCTTTCAAGAGGCCGCCAGGCCGAGGAGGCTGGCCCTTCTAGAGCACACGTCCAGCTTCCACTCTGGGCTAATGGGATAACCAAGTCTGAGAGCCCAAGGGCAGGTGGCAGCTTGAGCTGAAGCCCCTAAGGCCCACTGGCCTGGCCCCTGAGAACTCCTCCAGCTTTGTCTTAGCTTCTTCTTCCTAACCCCCTCTCTGCTCAAGCTTCTCCAGGTATCCACACCTGACTCTGCCTCAGGGCCTTTGCACTTGCGGTGAACTCTGCCTGGAACACAGTTACCCCAGATATTCTTAGTTTCATCCTTCCATGCCAGCTGATGCTCCTCTCCCCCCCCCCCCCCGCCTCAGTTTCCCAAGTGCCTTCCTGGTCTGATTCTGAAGCTCTGGCTCTGACTACTCCCGAGTGAGACCACCCTGAAGATCAGGACTGGGAACTTTCAGGCTCCGGGCTCATTCCATTTTTCATCAGATCAGTTTAGTAGGTTGGTCTGCTTTTCACGCCCTGCTCTGCTCCTGTCCTTGGGACTGGAGGGAGTGGACGAGGGAGACGTCCTGGAAACGACGTCCCAGCTCCCCCTGGTCTGGGGCTGGGAGTCAGACAGACCTCTGCCTTCACTGCGGTCTCCCTAATGTTGGGGCAACTTGCTCGACCTCTCCCAGCCTCAACTTCCTCCGCAATAAACTGGGGCTAGTCATAGTTGCCGCTCCAAAGTCGAAGTTGGAGCAATGAAGATCGCAGACAGGAACCTCTAAATTGCAGAACGCTGTCTTAACTATTTGGCGACCATTCCTTTAGGAAAAAAAAAGAAAGAAGAAGAAGAAGAAGAAGAACAACAACAACAACAACAATCCGGCTTCCCGGTCCTCCCGAAGACGGCTTAGAGTCACCCCGGGTTACCCAAGCAACGGCTCTGTCCCGCCCCTCCCTGGCAGGAGGAAGAGCCAATTAGAGGGCTGTATCGGCGCATGCGTCGGAGACTCCCGGGCCCCGCTGCTCCCTGGGAATCGTGGTTCCGGCTGCCTCCTCTCGCTGCGAGGTCCCTTCACAGCCGCCGTAGGCTGTGGAACTACAACTCCCGGCAGGCGCAGGCGGCGCAGGCGCGGTGTGGGCGGTGCGAACAGCGCGGGCGGCGCGGCGGTCGGCGTGCGGAATGTCGGCGTTTCGCTGGGGCCGCGGCGCGTCCGGTCTCCGGAGGGCCCTGTGGCCTGCGGGCCCCCCCGGCCCCCTGGCCGAGGAAGGTAACGCGGGGGAGACCCGAGGGTGACGCCATGGCCGCTGCCACTGCCTCCTCTCCCCACGGCCGTGACCTTCGGCTTTTAGGTCCCCGGGATCCAGCTACCCCCCACCTTTGCTCCTTGCCCAGTGTGGTTCTGTGGAACCCATTGACTGGACCCCGCTTTCACTCGCCCTTAGGCCACTCCCCCGATGGGGATCGGCACAGCACTTGGACGCTTGACTCTTGGTTTCTTTTGGAGTCCCCTGACCCCTTCTTTGCGACTTAGGGCCCTTGACCTTTGAACTCTCACAGCACCTTTAGTTGGAGGAACCCTTTATGTTGATCCCACGCCCAAATTTCTTTTCTGTAAGGTCCCCTTCACCTTTGACCTCTTGGGTTCTTTCCAACGTGAGGCCCGTGACCACTGACGGTTTGCAATGAATTTAGAGCTCTTTTGCCCCAGGATCCTGCGATTTCTGTCCACACGAGGCCCTCCCAGCCCCCCAGGCCGCGGGCCTCCTTCTGCCTCCCTCAGCCTCTCTCTTTCGCCCACAGGGGCCCTCAGTGGTGTCTGGGGCCGCAGAAGGAGCTTGTCCGCCAGCCCTTGTGAGCAAGACCGCCGGAAGGACTGGGGCCACGCGGAGCTGCTGGAGGGTGAGCCCAGACCCCCAAGGCTTGAAGGCTTGGAGCCTGAAGCCCCTCCTCTCTGTCCCCCCGCCCCTCCCAGCCACGGGCACTCTGCTGGGGGGTTACCTCCCCGTTTCCTCACAGTGACACCACGAGAAGGGCTGCATTCTGCAAAGCAGGGTAACTGAATGGTTCCCCTGCCCTCAGTGTCCTCATGCGGATGGTGACAGGAAGCTTGTGCTGTACACAGAGGGCTGTTGTTTCCCCTTCCCCGAACCCCGCAGGCGCTCCTACTCTCCTGGTGAGGCCCAACGTGGTAGCTGGAGAGGCTGGCCCAAGGCTGCACGAACTGCTCCTGCAGAGTCAGGATTCGAATCCTGAACTGACGCACGTGCCCTGGCCCGGCTGTCTGGGCTCGGGCGCCCGAGGGGTCCAGTCGGGGTCCTGCCGTCTTCACAGCGTGGGCCGGCCCAGTCCTGGCACCGCCACAGGGAGGTGGGGGCATGTGTGTTCCCTCACTGGAGCCCCCCAGACCATGGCCACTGCTTCCTGCTTCCCCCCCCCCCCCCCCGCCCCGCGTCTCCAGTGTGTCTAAAAAGGAAAAGTTTGTTTCAGGAAATTCTGAACATAGAGAAGTAGAGTACCATCGTCCTCAACACCAACCTTCTTTCGTTTCTTACTCGCTACCTAATTGTCTTAAAGCCCGAGTATCCTATGTTCAATGGAGGAAGGTTCTGGAAGTCTGAATCGCATTACATCACTCTCCAGCCTAAAAACCCGCCAACTCTGTCCTCTAGCATAGGATAAGCTAATAACCCTCCCCCCCCCCCCCCCCCCGACAGTCACAGGTCCATGCCTGCCTTGTCATCCAAAGGCACCGTTGCCACCGCGGGGAGAAAAGCTGTGCGCACAGCCACGTCACGTCGGCCTCACCTCCTCGACAGACACGGGTGCCCCACATGCACGCCCCACGTGTTGGCTCCTACAGGGGCCAAGGCCGCCCTGCCTCTTCAGTTTACTCCAGCAAGTCTTTGTTGGACCGAAGCCGGCGGGTGCGGCTGGACTGCGTGGGTGCCGTTGGTCCTCAGTAGTATTTGCACAGTTACCTAAGAACTAAACTCCATCCGTAACCCCCAAGTCCCAGTCCCTTGTGGACACGTGCAGAGCAGCAAATAGTGGAGCTGCCCGATGTCCCCGTCCCCAGCTGGGGTTGAAGCAGGTGACACACTGGCCTCTTGTTTTAGCACATATTGTAAACAAGTGTCCTTCTCAAGGTATGTGTAGTGCCACGTTTCTGCATTTTGGGGGCTGTCTGTTGGTGATTTTGCTGTTTAACGTGGTCCCCAAGCATAGTGCCTAAGTTCGAGAGGGCTGTGATGTGCCTTTTGGAGAAAATACACATTTTCGTTTTTATTTTTTTAATGTTTACTTAATTGATTTGAGAGAAAGAGAGAGAGGGAGACACAGAATCCCAGCTAGGCTCCACACCAACAGTGTAGAACCCAGCACAGGGCTCGAACTCACACACTGTGAGCTCATGAGCTGAGCCGACATCAAGCGTCAGACGCTTAACCGACTGAGCCAGCCAGGCGCCCAGAAATAGGTGTTTGCTTACAGTTGCGGTGCTGTTGGCTGTGGGCTCAACGTTAGTGAATTAACAACGTATGTGAAATAAGGCATCTTAAACAGAGGGACACGGAAGAAGGTTACGTGTTGATCTGTCGGGGACTCCCGTGATCTGTGAAGCCGTTGTGACGCAGGGCTAGCCGTGGCACCTGACTCTGCAGGAAACTCCGGTCATACCGATCATAGCGATCAGGAGTAGAGTGTGCAGAGGCCCTGAGGCTATTGTGGCCGCAGCCTGGGGGGAGTGGGGGGAGGCGAGGGCAGGGCCCCTGGGGCACCTGGATGGATTTTGAGGCAGCGCCACACCTCTGAGGGTGTGCAGACAGGCTGGGTGTGGAGGCTTGGACGATCTTAAGGGTTTTTTGGCTGAGGGCCTGCAAGGACCACGCCGCCAGTGACAGTGACAGCCAGTGACGATGACACGGAGGGGCAGGTTTTGGGAAGTCGAGTCAGGCTGTCGCAGAGGTGCTGAATGAGTGGGTAGGGTGTATGCGCCTGAAAATTGGGGGACATAACATAGGACTGAGACCTCGAGGGGTGCCTGGGGGGCTCAGTCGGTTAAGCATCCAACTTGGGCTAAGGTCGTCATCTTGTGGTTCACGGGTTCGAGTCCAAATCGGGCTCCGTGCTGACAGCTCGGAGCCTGGAGCCTGCTTCCGATTCTGTGTCTCCCTCTCTCTCTGCCCCTCCCCGTTCACGCTCTGTCTCTCTCAAAAATAAATAATCGTTTAAAAAAAAAAAAAAGAACCAAGGCCCCGAGAGTTGGCGAGGCCAGCCACCCCCCAAAACCGCAGGTCTGAAGAGGTTGTTGCTCGCACGGGGGTCCCCCTGACGTCCTCGCCCTTCGCCCCCACAGTGCTCGAGGCCCGGGTGCGGCAGCTGCAGGCCGCGCGTGTGTCGGAGGTGACCGTGAGGAGGCCCCGCCCGGCCCGACTCCCAGAAGCCGGCGGCTTCCAGCCACGCAGGAAGGCCCAGAAGGGGGGCGAGGGCACCGCCCCGGGGCTCGGCGGCCACTGGGCGCAGAAGCTGGACCAGGAGAAGTGGGCGATGCAGAGGCGCAAGCAGCGGCTGCAGGCGAAGCTGCAGGTGCGGGCCCAGCAGCTGGCCTGTGAGCACAGGCTGCGGATGGTGCCCCAGCTGCTGAGCGCCCCGCTGGCCGAGCGCCTGCTGCGCTGGGAGCAGGAGACCCCCCGGAGCCCCTGGGAGGAGCAGCTGGCGCGGCTGCTGCGGGAGGCGCCGCGGAGGCTGAGCTGCGAGGCGGAGCGGGCCCACGAGGCGGGGGGCGCCCCCGCGCGGCTGGAGACCCAGCAGCAGAGGCTCCTGGCCTTCCTGGAGTGCTGCCTGCTCTCGGGCCACCTGCCCCTCGCCCACCACGTGCTGGTCACCTGCCACAGCAAGTGGCGGCAGCGGCGGGTGCTCACGCTGGCCGCGTACAACACCGTCATGCTCGGCTGGGCTCGCGAGGTGAGCGGCGGCCCCGGGGGAGGGGCGTCTGCGGGGTCCGCCGGGGGCGCG
The DNA here is from genome assembly GCF_007474595.2 of Lynx canadensis. NCBI lineage: Eukaryota > Metazoa > Chordata > Mammalia > Carnivora > Felidae > Lynx > Lynx canadensis. The sequence goes on along the minus strand of NC_044304.2, from coordinate 199,225 downwards.
CCTGGTCCGAGCCCGGGGCTCTGAGCCCCAGAGGCCGAGTCCTGTGCTTGTTACCGTCCTGATGATTCTCGTGGCTTGTCAACCATGGGTCCCACGTGGCCCTCAAGGGACATTTCCCAAAACAGCCAAAAGAGAAGGAGGGAGTCCTGCTGAACGTTTTAGTCCCTTTCCTTCTGGACGCCTCGACCGGGGCCTCCGTGCCTGACTGGTGTGAGGGGCGCTTTGGCCTCCGGGGGAGTTTCCAGCCCCTTCTCGGGACAGCGACTTCGCTGCTTTAGGTGGGGCTTCCTCGGGTGGGGAGTTAGCTCCTTCTGGATGCCTCGACCGGGGCCTCCGTGCCTGACTGGTGTGAGGGGCGCTTTGGCCTCCCGGGGGAGTTTCCAGCCCCTTCTCGGGACAGCGACTTCGCTGCTTTAGGTGGGGCTTCCTCGGGTGGGGAGTTAGCTCAGCGCGTCTCGATGCGGGCGTTCGTTCGTGGCCGTGGGGTTCCCTGCGGGGTCCGCTCTGGCCATGCCCCGTGTCTCTCCAAGTGTTTTTAATTTCCCCGCGGCGGCGGCCCGGGCTGCTTGTTCAAGAGTGTTCTTCACGTGGCCTCGCAGGGGCGCAGCTCCGAGCCCCCTCCCTGTGCTCAGGCCCGAGGCAGAGACCGTCGCGTGGGGACCGAGGCGCCGGCTGTGAGCGTGGGCTTGTGGCCGAGACGGCCGGGCCTCACTCGAGGACAGGACAGCAGGCCCAGGGGCCACCATCGCTTTACGTCTGCGTCGGCCCGTGGCGTGGAGATGCCCGGTCCCCACAGGCGGCAGTCACGTTCGTCTTTGTCACTGGGACGCACTAGCTTCAGGGAGTTAGTGAAGGCAAGAGGGTCGTTTTCTTCCCCCCAAGGTCACAGGGCCCTGTTACGGCGGGACATTTCTGCCATTGGCGCGGGCGCCAGCTTCCTGCATTTGCGGCGATGACCAAAACCTGGGTGGCTTAGAGTGACAGTTATTTTTTTCCAGTCCCAGGTCAAAGCGGGCGGGGCCGCTGCCTTCCTGCCTCTTCCAGCTCCCGGAGCCCCTGTGGTCCTGGGCCTGTGGCCGCGTCCCCAGGCGTCTCCAGGTGTCCCGCATCTGCCCTGTCCTGACACTCCTCACGCGGCTTCATCTGAACTCATTCCGTTAGCAAAGATCCCTCAAGGGCCCGTGTTATGAGGTCCCGAGTAGGTGGGGGTTTGGGGGCATTGCTAACCCCATCCCAGGCCCGTCGTGCGTGGACTGCACAGGCATCCCGGGCTCCGGAAGTCATGGTTTCTGGGCGGCCTGCGCATGCGGGATGGGGCTTGGCTGTTACCCAGAGCCCAGCCTGAGTCCCGTGGCTGCCGCTTGCCCACCGTGTGGCCCACACCTCCCACTTCTCTCTGAGCTTCGGTGTCCCCGCGTGTAAGGCAGAGGGGCCTGATTTAGAGCCTCGGCCACCGTGTCCGCGTGCGCGCGTGTGTCTCTGTAAAGCGTAAAGGTGAGACGGCACGTGGGGTCCAGACATGCTTCCTGTAGACCAGCGCTGTCCGGCGGGGGTCCCTGCCCCGTTGGCACGTTCACCTGCTCCGGCTGCGCGTGACCCCCGAGCATTTGCAGAGCTGAAGGTTTAAACGTGGTGGCTACGTGTGGCCGCTGACGGCCAGTAGGGCGGCCTGGGCGAGGTTCTTGAGACAAGCGCCTGAAAACCCGGTTGCCGGCACCGCGGTCCCTGGTGTGGCGGCACGCCTTGGATGAAGGCAGCAGGAGCTGGGGGCGGGGGTGGGGCGTGCTAGGAGCCTTGTTTTCTCCAGCGGGTCTGCAGCGGCACAGACCTCCAGTGGTCCGGGAAGCAGCTGCAAGAGAACGTAGCACGTACAGCAGAACCTGGACCGCGAGGAAGCTGTTCCGCGAGACAGGCAGACGTTCCTGATACATTCTCACTTGGTGAGCGAGCGAGGTCTTGCAGTTCACCTAGAACATGACGCCGAGTGTCATGTGGTCGCAGCTGAGCCAGTGGTTCTCTGTGGGGGTGGGTGATCATCGCCCACGCTGGGATGCTCAGTCTCGTTGGCAGAACTCAGTGAGTTTTCAGAACGTTGGCGCTCGTGTATTTTTGTCCCCTCGACGCACCTGCGGACAGCCCTTTGCTTTTCCATCCAAGAGCGAGCTCGGGAACGCTTTGCTTCATTCTAGGTCGGGCCGCCTGCAGATAGGGACCTTGTCCTCTGCTGCCTCGCTGCCAGTTACGTTAAGTGCGGCACGTGACAAAAGTTTATTAATCATGTGCTGTAGTCAGCACCAGCGGCAGCGTATACAGTGACCCCCACGCAGAAAAAGGTTGAGGAGAAAGGCGGTAAGAAGGAGATGATTCTGGTGGAAGTCGAAGGAAATCATTGGAGACTATGAACGAGGCATGCAGGGGCTGAAATTGCAAGATTTTACAGGAAGTCTACGTCTGTACCTCGCCTGCAGAGGAGGAGGAGAAGGCGGAGGAATCCCTCACTTCACACGAGATTAGGGAGATGTGTGAAGTGTGGGAAACTGCAAAATTGTGTAGCAAAGCACCGCCCGAATAAGGCTGTAGCAATGTGAGCAACGGGTCTGTTTAGCGACAACGCGATGTCCCGTTTTTGCGAAACCCTCAAGAGGAGGCAAAGCAAGCGTCACCGGATAGGTTCCCTGTTAAAGCCTCAGGAAAAGAAGAAGATTGCACTGAGCCGATAGATAGCAGCGATTCCCTTAGTGATAGTGACAGTTGTCCTGCACAGTCACCCTCCTCTCTCTCCTCTCCCTCGCTCCAGCCACGGAGGTTCTCAAAGGTAAGTGCAGGTTAATGTGTATTTCTTTATACCGTGAGTTATATTATTTTCTATTATCTTACAGTATCGTAATCATTTTTACATGAATATGTTTGGATTGTGCGTTGCCATTATTTCTCATGGGGAAATCGCTTTGACATACAAGTACTTTGGATTACACACATGTCTCTGGAACGACTTATGCTCGCAAACAAGGTTTCCTGTACTTGGAAATGAACGGAGGCCTGAACGCGGCGTGCCTCCAGCCGGGGGGTGTCGGAGGGAGGTTGACAGCCACGGCGCCTGTGTGAGAGAGGCCGCACTCAAACCAGGGACAGGACTAGCACTTGCGGAAATGGGGAAGAGGTGGGCTAACCCCGGAGCAGGTGGGTGGAAGACAGCACACGGACGCAGAGAACACTGAAGAGCCTCTTGTAGCGGCTGGAGTAGTGCACGTTCACGTCCACGGTATCAGCACCTCTCCCGTCGGGAACCCAGCCCCCACCTGGTCCCACGTGGTGTCACCAAGTGCCTGCGCTGCACTTGGCCGGCAAGCCTTTTCCTAATTCGCTGGCTGGAGAGCAAGGTCTCAAGGGACGGGCTGGCCACCCCAGGACCCTCACCCCAACTTGATCTCCCCAGGGCTCCTTCAAAGAGCTGGTTTACGTGTTCTTCATGGTGAAAGATGCCGGCCTCACCCCAGACCTCTTGTCCTACGCAGCTGCGCTCCAGTGCATGGGACGGCTGGACCAGGACGCCAGGACCGTCCAAAGGTGGGTGGGCATCGGGCCCTTGCTGGGGCCCGGGCCGCCCAGAAGGCCGCCATGGCCGCCTGGCACTGAGACCTGCAGGGTGTTGGGGGCTGCCCATCCCTTAGGCACCATGCGCCCCCACAGGTGTCTGGACCAGATGGCCCAGGATGGGCTGCGGCTGCAGGACCTCTTCTCCAGCGTGCCACTGTGCCAGGAGGAGCAGGCCGCGCTCCTGCAGGCAGTGCACAAGGCCCAGCCCACCTTCAGCCCTCCTTTGCAGCCCCAGCCCGAGCCCCAGGTCAACACCTCACCCCTGCTCAGGGAGATCTACGCCAAGGTGAGAGGGCCCGGACACCCACGGGGCGGGGGGGGGGGGGGGGGGGGGCGTGTCCTGTTGGGGATGAGCCGGGACCACCCTGTCCTTGTGGAGTCTCCTCGGCCCCTCCTTTAATTTCTCTCGGAGCCACCCGCGTCCCAGGGGTGCCCTCCCTGCTCTTCAGAGGCCAGACGAACCAGCCTTGGCAAGTCCCAGTCCCCACCGGGGCCCTGACCCTAAAGATTAAAGCTGGAAGGTGCCACAGCCTCGCCGTTGGGTTCCCACCCAGAGGCTCAGCGGCGAGCAGAGCACAGGCGTCGTACCAGAGCTGGGTGTAGACAGCCCGAGCTTTGGCCAGCCTCAAGCAGCAGGTGGGCAGTGTGGCCGGGGCTCTGTCCGCTGTGCAGTCATTAGAAGACCTGCCTTGTGTGGGCCTGTGTGTGATTCTCAGCGTGCTGGGTTTTGCGGTTTTCGATTTCTCTTTTTGGGTGGGTCACGCATTTGCACAGTTTCCAGTTTAAACACGAGCTCACCGCCCAGAGACCTGAGCTGTGTCTCCCCAGGTAGTTCCCACCCCCACCCAGTGAGGCCGGGCAAATGCTGGGTGGCTGTCACGTGCTCTTTGGCACCTTGCTGCCTTCCATCCTCTCGGAGGGGTGATTTTCCGGGGACTCGGAGAAGCAGATGTGGCTCTGCGGGTGGGGGTCCTGGACGTGCCCGCCGGACAGCTGCCCTCGTCGGCCTTGTGTGTAGGAGAGTCCAGCCTGTGGGGGCCTGACCTCCTGCTTGCCCCCCCCACACACACGGGAAGGCCCCGTGTCATACTGTCCCCACCCCGCAGGAGGGCCCCGTGTCATACCCCAAGCTGCACCTGCCTCTGTGGAAGCTGCAGACCCTCTTCCAGCAGCAGCTGCGTGTGGAGATGGCCACCACCGTCACTGTGGAGTCGGTGGAGAAGGCCCAGCTGCTCACCAAGGAGGTCCTGCACGCGGTGAGGAGCTCGGCTGAATCGCAGCCCCCTGGGGTCGGGCGGGCGGTGGGGCCGGGGCAGCCCGTGGGTCGCCCGCCGCCGCGAGGAGAGTGCGAGGTGGGCCACGTGGCTCGGCAGGACCCCTCCTCCGGGGTCCCCCCACCCCCCCCCCTCCCCCCCCCCCTCCACTCCCCCCCCCCCCTCCCGAGGCGGTGACTCCTGTGTCCGCCCCGCCCCCGCAGCGGAGGACCCTGAAGCAGCTGCGCACCGCGTGGGTGGAGGCGCTGTGCGCGGGGCTGCGGGACGTGAAGGCCAGTGAGGCCCGCGCCGCCCGCTCCGGCCGCCCCACGCTCTTCCCGTACCTGTGTCTGCTCACCGAGCGGGAGCTCGCCAGGCTGCTGCTGCAGGTGGGGCGTCGGCGGGCTGGGGGGCGGCGGGGGGGGGGGGTGGCGGCGGCGCTGGCCGGGCTCTGCTCACCTCACGGTGCCGCCCCAGACCCTGCAGGTGCTGCCGCCGCAGGGAGAGTCCCTCCTCTCCCTGGCGCAGCAGCTGGGCCTGCGCGTCTTCAACCGGCACGCGGTGCAGAAGAAGCAGCTCAGCCAGGTGCAGGCGCTGCAGCAACGCTACTACCAGTACCTGCACCTGCTGGCCTCGGACACCCAGGTGAGGCCCGTTGGGGGGGGAGGGGAGGGGCCTCGGACACCCAGGTGAGGCCCGTGGGGGAGGGGGGGCCTCGTACACCCAGGTGAGGCCCGTGGGGGGGGGGTGGGGGGGCCTCGGACACCCAGGTGAGGCCCGTGGGGGGAGGGGGGGGCCTCGGACACCCAGGTGAGGCCCGTGGGGGGGGTGGGGGGCCTCGGACACCCAGGTGAGGCCCGTGGGGGGGGGGGCTCGGACACCCAGGTGAGGCCCGTGGGGGAGGGGGGGGCCTCGGACACCCAGGTGAGGCCCATGGGGGGGGTGGGGGGCCTCGGACACCCAGGTGAGGCCCGTGGGGGGGGGTGGGGGGCCTCGGACACCCAGGTGAGGCCCGTGGGTGGGGGTGGGGGGCCTCGGACACCCAGGTGAGGCTCGTGCTGGGGGAGGGTGCTCGGACACCCAGGTGAGGCCCGGGGGGGGGGGGGCCTCGGACACCCAGGTGAGGCCCGTGGGGGGCTCGGACACCCAGGTGAGGCCCGTCGGGGGGGGGGGGGGGCCTTGGACACCCAGGTGAGGCCTGTGGGGGGGGGGGCCTTGGACACCCAGGTGAGGCCTGTGGGGGGGGGCTCGGACACCCAGGTGAGGCCCGTCGGTGGGGGGGGGGGGGCGGCTCGGACACCCAGGTGAGGCCCGGGGCGGTGGGGGGGGTGCAGGGCTGGGCTCAGACCCCCAGCCCCTGACCCACTCCCCCGCCCCCAGGTGGCGGTGCCCTGCCTGCCGCGGCAGTACTGGGAGACGCTGGGGGCGCCCGAGGCCCCCCATGAACAGCCCTGGCCCTTGCCTGTGCTGGTGCAGTTGGGCAAGCGTCTGGCAGAGATGCTGGTGGAGGTGGTGCGGATGCCCGGCAGCCTGGCCGCCCCCCAGGGCTCCTGCTCGCTCATCCCGGTGCTCTACCACGTGTACTCCTTCCGCAGCTTCCGCCAGGTGGGGCCTGCGCGAGGCGGGGGTGCTCCGGGGGGCCCGGAGGGGGGCCGCGGCCGGGTCCTGTGGAAATCCTGCTGGGGTCCTACGCCCGGGCCCGGGGCTGGAGGGGGCCCTCTGCCCGCCGTGCGTCCTTCGGGGCGATCGACGCCTCTGCCGGTCTTTGCCCGCCTCGCCCCCAGATCGGGATCCTGAAGCCACACCCGGCCTTCACGCAGCTGCTGGCGACCGCAGCGGAGCACACGCTGACCTTTGAGGCGGCCGAGGTGCCCATGCTGTGCCCGCCGCTGCCCTGGACGTCACCGCACACGGGCGCCTTCCTGCTGAGTCCCACAAAGCTCGTGCGCTCTGTGGAGGGCACCACGCAGCACCAGCGCCTGCTGGACAGCTGCCCGCCCGCCGAGCTACACGGCGCCCTGGACGCCCTCACCCAGCTGGGCAACTGCGCCTGGCGCGTCAACGGCCGCGTGCTAGACCTGGTGCTGGAGCTCTTCGCCGCCAAGGGCTGCCCCCGCCTGGGTGTGCCGGCCCCGCCGTCCGAGGCGCCCCGGCCGCCTGAGGGCCGCCTGCCGCCGGACGCCTCGCCTGCCCAGAAGGCCGAGCTGCGGCGGGAGCTGGCCCGCTGCCTCAAAGTGGCCCGGGAGATGCACAGCCTGCGGTCGGACGCGCTCTACCGCCTCTCGCTGGCGCAGCACCTGCGTCACTGCGTCTTCTGGCTGCCCCACAACATGGACTTCCGCGGCCGCACCTACCCCTGCCCGCCCCACTTCAACCACCTGGGCAGCGACCTGGCGCGAGCCCTGCTGGAGTTCGCCCAGGGCCGCCCGCTCGGTCCCCGCGGCCTCGACTGGCTCAAGATCCACCTGGTCAACCTGACCGGGCTCAAGAAGCGGGAGCCGCTGCGGGCGCGCCTGGTTTTCGCCGACGAGGTGATGGAGGACATTCTGGACTCTGCCGACCGGCCCATGACGGTAGGGGCGGGGTCTTCCCCTCCCCCCACCTCCCCCGCCTGTTCCCGGCACCCGCTACCCCCGCCCCTCCCTTGGCACGCTCCTGGCGGCGGCCTTCCTTCGGGGTTTCCCTTGGCCCCGGTTCCCCGGCGGCTCTGCGGCCCTTCCCTCCAGGGTTAGCTCTCCTTCCAGACCTTTCCCCGTCCCGCTCCTGCTCGCTCGGGGCTGTTCCCGGGTGTCCCTCCCTGCCCATCGCTCCCGTCGCCCCCCCCCCCCCCCCCCCGCCGCTGTTCCGGGGGGCTCTGTCCCGGCCTCATGCTGCCCTCCCTCAGGGCCGCAAGTGGTGGATGGAGGTGGAGGAGCCCTGGCAGGCCCTGGCCTGCTGCATGGAGATCGCTCGGGCCGTGCGCGCTCCCGACCCCGCTGCCTATATTTCTCACTTCCCGGTCCACCAGGTGAGCTGGCGGGGACCCTGTCTCGGGGTGCGCCTGGCTCAGCGGGGCGCGGCTGGAGGCGTGCGAGGTTCCGTAGAAGTGCGGGCGTCTAGTGCACATCCCGCTGTGTTTGGCTGGTGTCCCCCTCGTGGAGGCCGGCCCCCGTGGGAGTGGCTGGCCCTGCGGGGCGACCTCCTACGGCGGTGGTACGGGCGGCACACTGGGGCGCCCCGGAGCGCTGGCTCGATCCCCAGGGTTGCCCCGCCCCCCGCCCCTGTCGGCCCCAGGACGGCTCCTGTAACGGGCTGCAGCACTATGCCGCTCTCGGCCGCGACAGCATCGGGGCCGCCTCCGTCAACCTGCTGCCCTCGGACGTGCCGCAGGACGTGTACAGCGGAGTGGCCGCGCAGGTGGGCACCGCGGTCCCCGCCTGCTCGTGCCCAGGGCCCGCGTGGGGTCTCCGTCCTGGGGACACCTGGATTTGCAGGTCGCGTGGCCCCAGTCACCGGTGACGGGAGCAGGCAGTCAGGGTGGGCTTCCCCAGGGGAGGGGTCAGAAGAGGGAACGGTGGGGTCCTTGGGAAGAGAAGGGGCAGCCGGGCAGGGCGGGAGGTGGAAGGTCTACGCACCCGCCCGCTGACCCCGAACGCCTGCGCAGGTGGAGGTGTTCCGCAGTCAGGACGCCAAGCGGGGCGTGCGGGTCGCCCAGGTGCTCGAGGGGTTCATCAGCCGCAAGGTGGTGAAGCAGACGGTGATGACTGTGGTGTACGGGGTCACCCGCTACGGGGGCCGCCTGCAGATCGAGAGGCGCCTGCGGGAGCTCAGCGACTTCCCCCAGGTGCGCAGCCTGGCGGGCGCTTGGCCCCGCGGCGGCGTCGAGGTTTCCCCCGGCCCCGGCCCGCCCCCTGCCCTGAACGGCCAGCTGCTGGACAGCAAGCAGTCCTTGCCCCCCCCCCCCCCGACCCCCCAGCCTCAGGGGCTCCCGTGTCTCTCTCCGAAAGAAAGACGGGGCCGGGCTTCTGGGTTCCCAGAGGGTGCCATGAGGTCGTCTTCCTGGGGGGCGGTGGGTGGGTGATCGCCCACCCTGTGCGCCCGCCGACCGCTGCCCCGCACCCCCTCCAGGAGTTCGTGTGGGAGGCGTCTCACTACCTGGTGCGCCAGGTGTTCAACAGTCTCCAGGAGATGTTCTCGGGCACGCGGGCCATCCAGGTGTGTCCTCGCCCCCTCCCCGGGCCCACCGGGCTGTCCCTGACAAGGGGGGCCCTGCCCTGAGCCCGTGCCCTGTGTCCACAGCACTGGCTGACTGAGAGCGCCCGGCTCATTGCCCACGCGGGCTCGGCTGTGGAGTGGGTCACGCCCCTGGGCATCCCCGTCATCCAGCCCTACCACCGGGACTCCAAGGTCATGGTAGGTGCGGCCCCGCCCCCACCACCCCACCCCCGCTCCGTGTGTCCCTGTCCGGGCGGGACTCCTGACCCTCCCCACCCCGCTCCTGCAGATCGGCGGCGGGATCCAGAGCCTCACCTTCAGCCACAGCGGGGATACCAGCCAGTGAGTGCCGGTGGGGGTGCTGGGCTGGGGGCTGCCCCCGGGTCAGACCAGGCTAGAGGCGGCTGAGTCCTCCCCCTCCCCAGGAGGCCCAACACACTGAAGCAGAAGAACGGCTTCCCCCCCAACTTCATCCACTCTCTGGACTCTTCACACATGATGCTCACAGCCCTCCACTGCTACAGGTGGGCCCCACGTCTGCAGCTTGCCTCGTGGGCCGGGCGTGCTCAGACTGTGTCTGTTAGCGATCTGTGTGCACACCCTCTTCTGGGTGTTGGGGACACAGTGGGGACCCACCGAGTGGGGAAGGCGGGTGGTGAGGCCGGGTCAGACAGGGTCAGGGGACCAGGACCGAGGCCTACGGGAGGCGAGGACCCTAGTCACCTGGGTCGTGGGACCCGGTGCCCAGAAAAGGACTACACGTAAGCATACGCAAAGGCCCCGAGGCGGCGAGGTGTGTGTGAGGGGGAAGCAGCTGGCTGGGCCGGTGGGGAAGGTGTCACTGCTCCGAGTGAGAAGTGCCTGTGGTTCCATCCAAGGGAGTGCCGGCACGGCAGCACACTGTTCTGACGGGTTCGTGGGCCTTGTAGGGGGAAGCGTCTGGGTTTCTGTTCTGAGCTCTGCAGAGGCACCCAAGCATGGCCATAGGGCAGGTGTGTGGATAGTCGGGTTAGAAAGGAGCCAGCGTTCAGAGACAGGTTGCCATTTGTGCCTGCCTCCTGCGGGTGGCACAGGACCCCTGGGACGGAGCCCTGTAGTGACGGGTGGGGGGACAGTATCGGCTGCGGCAACTGGGGACGGCGGGGGGGGGGGGCAGTGACACGGGACAGAGTTTTCTTACTAAGAGGAGAACCGTTTCCCGGTATTAACAAGACTGGCAAACAGTGGCTGGGACACGGGGGGTCGGGAGGTGTGAAGAGGGTGTGAGGCGGGACCATGAACAGGTGAGCTGACCGGTGGGGAGCCGGGTCCCACCGCGGGTGGGGGGGCTTGAGGTGAGGATGGGAAGGAGCAGAGGGGGGAGTGGCCCTGGAGGGGCAGCCCCCCTCACGGGAGACCCCGACTGCCACCGCAGGAAAGGCCTGACCTTCGTCTCCGTGCACGACTGCTTCTGGACCCACGCAGCTGACGTGGAGGTCATGAACCAGGTGCTGCCCGCCCTGCGCCCACACCCGGCCCCCCTCGGAGGGCGGCGGGTCCCCTTGACCCCACGCCCTTGCCCCGCCCGTAGCACCAGGCACCGGCTGCCTCAGTCCAGCCGTCAGTGCCCGGGTTGGGGCGGGACCTGGGAAGCCCCGCCCCCCCGTTCTCCCTCCCGACGACCCCCCCCCCCGCCCCCGCCCCCAGGTATGCCGGGAGCAGTTTGTGCGCCTGCACAGCCAGCCCATCCTGCACAACCTGTCCAGGTTCCTGATGAAGCGATTCTGCTCTGGCTCCAGGTCTAGCGCCCCCTCCCCCAGTGCGGCCGGGACCACCCCTCCCTGCCGCACTGGGCCTCACGCCCGCCCTGCCCTCGGCCTCAGGTCCCCACAGCACTTAAAGAGCGTGCGGACTGGCAAGCTCCAGGACACGCTGAAGTCGGTGCCCAAGACAGGTAGGGCCCGACACCCCGAGCGTTCCCTGAGGGCGGGGGGCGCGGAGGTGTCGCCCAGGGCCCCGCCGCAAGGTCTCCGCTGGGCCCTCTGCTCCACAGGGGCCTTCGACCTGAAGCAGGTGAAGCACTCCACTTACTTCTTCAGCTGACGCCGCGCCGCCGCCCGCCCTGTACCATAGTGTAAATAAAGCTGTTGCCACCCATGGGGTCGAGCGTCTCCCGCCGGTCTCGGGGCACCCGAGCAGCTGGGCCCCGGCACCAAGCAGTCAGAGGCCGGCAGGCTGGACGCCAATGCTGTCGTTTATTGCGCGGAATGGGGGTGTGGGGGTTAGGGGCGTGGAGCGCGGCGGGGGCGCTGCTGCCTCGGCCCGTCGGTACATTCATCACGGCGGCCCGGCCTCACCTCCGACCCCCGCGCCCGGGCGCAGCCAGGACTGCCCGCCCCTGGGCGCCGGAGGGGGCGGGGCGTGCCCGCTCCGGGGGGAGGTCACCGCGGGCCGCGCGCGCGCGCGGACGGGGTCGGGGGGGGGGGGGGGGGGGGGGGGGCCGGGCCGGTTATTGCGTGAGCGCGATGGGGGCAGCGGGAAGCCGGCGGGCCAAGTATTGCACTTAAAAAACAGAATCCTCATCGGACGGGCCACCTACGAGGGTGGGGGCGGGCAGGACTCCACAGCCATCTCCTTTCGGCCACGGGGCCGTCCCCGTCCCCGCTTCACAGTTGGGGGAACTGAGGCACCGAGGTGAAGGGGGGCCCCCTCGCACGCACTCAGGCGAGGCCGCCGCCGGGGGCAAGGACGATGTGGGTGGGCGCAGGGCGATGAAGGGCACGGCGGGGGCTCGGAGGGGGCTGCCGCGCCGCCCCGGCCCGCCCGTCCGACTACAACTACCTAGGACTCCTCTATGGCTTCTGGGGCGGGCGGCCGACGACGACGACGGCGGCCGGGGCAGCGCGCGATGGCATGGCTTTGGTGTGGGTGACGGCCCCGCCCCCGGCCCGCCTGGGCCCGCGGGGCGGCACGGCGAAGGTCACAAGTTGGACGAGAGGCGCGAGCGCGCGGAGTCCAGGGGGTCGAGGCCGCCGGCGGCGCCGGGCGAGGCCGAGTCCCTGCGGTCCGGGCTGGGCGCGGCGGCTCGGGTGGCGGGCGCCGGCCCCAAGCGCGGCGTGGAGCTGCTGGCCGGACGCGCGGAGGCCGCGGGGCCCGGGCCGGGCGCGCCGTGGGGCAGCGACGGCTGCGAGGCCGACAGCGGGCGCGAGCGCGGCTCAGGCGGCGCCGCGGGCAGCGCGGGTCCGGCGCGGGGTGCGGCGGGGGAGCCGGGCGCGCCGCCGTAGGGCGAGGTCCGAGGCGCCCGGGGGCTGGCGGGCGCTCCCTGTTTAACTTCAGGCTTTCTCGTTTCCCGTCTATCTGCTTCTTCTTATTAGTTCTCTTTCCCTTGTCCGGGCCCGGGCCCCGGGGGCGGGCGGCGCACGAGGCGTGGCGAGCCAAGGGCCAGCGGCCCCACGAGCGGGCGCGCCACCTGCGGGCAGAAGCTCATGGCCACGGCCTGCTGCAGCGTGGCGATGGCCGAGGTGACCTGCGGCGGCGGCGGCGGCGGGAAGAGGCCCACGCGCTGGCCCAGCTCTGCCTGCTGCACCATCTCGCGGTCGTATTTGACGATCTCTTGGATGATGGCGTTCTCCTGGTTGTTGAACACGCCCGAGTTGAGATCGTGTTGGACCTTGTGCAGCAGGATGGAGTTCTTCTTGCCTGGGGGCGGGGCAGGGGCGTCAGCGGGCTGCAGCCCGGGGGCGTGTGCCTCCGCGGCGCGCCTCCCGCAGTGGGTCCGCGGGTACTGGGCACCTGTTCTGTCCATCCAGGGCGCACACCGCTGCGTGCACTGCGTCAGGCTGTCAGCGCCTACTCGGCACAGCCAGTGTGCACCGCGCCCCCGCTCGTACCTACCTACCTGCTGTAGCTGACACGCACCGAGCACCTTTTGCACATCTTAGGCCAGAATCTGAGCGCCCGCTGTGCACGACAGGCATGTATGGAGCACCTGCTGTATAGAGCAAGCGCACGGAGAGCGTGTAGCGTAGAGCATGGGCAGGTGTCGGACACCTACGACATATAGCTGGCACACTCGTCAAGAAACCGTCGCGTACAAGTAAGCACTCCACACAGCAAGCGTGCATGGAGCCCCTCCTGCCTACAGCAAATAGGTACCAAGTGTCTTCTGTGTGTAGTGTAGCCAGCAAAACTGAGCACCTACTGTGTACAATAAGCACGCATGACCTGCTGCTGTATGTAACAGGCAGGTATGGAGTACCTACTGTATACAGTATTAATCAAGTACTTGTGTGTAGCCAGCACATTAGAGCACTTACTGCATAGGCAAAGCAGGCATGAGACACCTACTGTATACCTCCAGCATGCCTGGGGAACTTCTTGCATACAGGAGACACGTATTGCACACCCACAGTGTACAGCAAGCACTTAAAGTGCCTGCTGTGTACACAAAGCAGGTATGAGACACCGTAGCGAGCATGCAATGTACCTCCTACGTACAGTGATCCGTGTATTGAGTACCCGCAGTATACAGCAACACACCTAGAGCACTCGCCTGTACGCAGCCTGGGTGCTAAGTGCGCACCGTGTGGAGCAAGCGTATGTCGAGAGACTACTGTGTATCGCAAACACCTCTAAGCACCTGCCACTCACGGATATGCTGAGCACCTATGTATAGAGCACACTGTTGAGTGCCTGTTGTACGCAAACATGAATTGAATGCTTTCTGTATGCTGGGAAGTCTTTCCTCTAACACCGCTGCATTCCACCCAGTCCTTTCCCACTTGTCTTCACTTCCAAAAATAGCACCAGGGGCCACCACCTCTCTGACTCGCGTGTCTAGTCAGCAGCAAGTGCTGAGGGCCCCACCTCCCGACCGTTGCCGAGGTTACCCTCTGGCTCTCCCTACACCCGAGGCCAGGCTGCCATCTCTCTCCTGTATGCTACCCTCCCCTGCCCGGAATCATCCATGGCTCCCTACTGCTCCCAGTCCAAACTCCCATCCGCAGCCCAGTAGGTCCCGTGTACCTGGTCCCTGCCTGCCTCCCCGACCTCCCAGCTTCTCCAGCTCCCTGGGCTCCAGGCCCCCCCCCCCCCCCCCCCCCCCCCCGCCTTTCTTTGCACATGCTGTGTTCACTCCTAGAATGTACTTTGTCCCTTTCTACCTGACAACAGCTACTCAGCCTGGCCTCTACTCAGCATCGCGCAGAAGCCCTGCCACCCCCACCCCCTCCTCTGTGACATAAGCCCGAGGGTGGCCTCCGAGCCAGCCTCTTGGTCCAGCGTCCACACCTCCTGGCACGCTGCAGGTGCCACACAAATCTCTGCCAAGTGAGCAGTACTGCACAACTGGAAACACTCTGCACTTGCTCTTTCCTGGGGAACCAGGACTATGTTTGGCCAAGGGACAAAGCAGGTCAGAGAGTCTGGTCTGGGGACTACAAGGGGACTTGCGGTCAGCTGGGACACACCGCCTTATCTCGCCGGATGCCCCGCCGCCCCGCCCCGCCCCGCCAAGAGCAGCCCCCTCACCGATGCGGTCCAGGCGGTCGATGGCGACAGTCTCGAAGGCCCGCCGCATCATGGGGTACTCCTCCAGCACCTCGTTGAAGTGGTCCACGCTCAGCGAGTAGAGGCGGCAGTAGGTGTCGGCGCGCACGCTGGCCGTGCGCCGGCCCCGCGTCAGCAGGCAGATCTCTGCGCGCGCGCGGCCGAGGGAGACGACCTCAGCTTCCGGGTCACACCCGCCGGCCCCCATCCAGCCCCGCCCCCCCCCCCCCCCCCCCCCCCCCCGCGCCGGGGTCGCACAGCGGCTGGGCTCAGTCCCGCCTCCTCCCCTAGGGCCCTTCCGCAGGTCCTTCCTGACGCCCACGGCATCACCCCTGCAGGCTCCCCGCCTGCCCCACCCCCAGGAAGGGGGTCCAGCTCTCACCAGCCCCTGGTCCCCGGCTCACCCCCAAAATAGGAGCCATCAGAGAGCTTCATCTCCTTGTTGCCCTTGGTGAGGACGCTGACCACACCGTGCTGGATGAAGTACATCTTCTTGCCGATGGTGCCTTCTCGGATGATGTAGTCACCGGGCTGGAAGACCTCGAATTTGAGTTTGGTCAGCATGGCCGTGACAAAGTTGGGGTCGGCGTTGGCAAACAGTGGCATTGAGGCCACCAGCTTCCGGCAGTTGAAGTTGACGATCTCCTGTAGGGGCAGGAAGCAGGGGGTGACACAGGGCGCAGGTTTTTGTTCCCGTCTCGCCCTCCCTTAGGGGCTGCCTCTCCTGCAGACCCGCAGTTTCTTCATCTATGAAAAGAGCTTTAATTTTTTTTTTTAACGTTTATTTATTTCTGAGACAGAGAGAGACAGAGCATGAATGGGGGAGGGGCAGAGAGAGAGAGAGGGAGACACAGAATCCGAAGCAGGCTCCAGGCTCTGAGCCATCAGCCCAGAGCCCGACACGGGGCTCGAACTCACGGACCGCGAGATCGTGACCTGAGTTGAAGTCGGACGCTCAACCGACTGAGCCACCCAGGCGCCCCATGAAAGGAGTTTCAAATACTCGGGCTGAAAGCCGGCGTCTTACTTACAGGGCAGACATCGAAGGGTTTTGCCGCCAGGGGCAAGAGCAAGAAAAAAATGTGCAGTGATACCCTGCCATTTAACGCTGTATTAGCAATGCTGGCCAGTGCAATTAGACAAGAAAAAGGCAATCGGAGACATGAGAACTGGGAAAGAAACAGTGACACTAAATCTCTTTACTCTTTTAATATGACGGACCTGGAAGATCCGAAAGACTCCATGTACGACTACGACATTAAGAGTCAAAATAGCAAGCGATTGGAAAAATCGACACAAAAACCCAAGAACTGTAAAATGAATCAGTGGTGGCAGAGACCAGGGTGATGGTCACCCCCGGCAAGGAACCTCTGAGAGGGGTGGAAATGTTCCACATTCAATCCAAGCAGTGGGTACACGAGGGTCTCGCTCTCATCCGTCCAGTGTGCCCTCACGACGTGGGCACTTTTTCTGTAAGATACATTTCAATAAAAAGGGAAGCTTAACCTTAAAAGGAAACTCAATAGCTTTTACGTATACAAACAAAAACCACTCGGAAGAAGACACAACACATGGGAAGACCCCGTTGACACCAGCACAGAGAGCAAAGTAAACAGCACGGCGCGAGGTCAAGAAATGTCCGCACCTGTATGAGGGGAGCTTGGAGAGCCCCCCGAAAGGCACGGTGGGAGGCTGAACACACGGTCATTAGGCAGAGCTCGTCACCGTCACGAGGACGAAAGACGACCGTTCTCCCTATTCATCCACACACGTAACGTGCTCCCAAAGAAAACACCATCAGGTTTGCTTGTTAGTTACTGAAGCTACGCAAGGCCGTTCAGAACAAATGAGCAAAAATCGCAGCGAAGCCTGCTCGTGCCGAAGAGCAGAAGGGGCGACTGACCCCCCCGGCACACTGAAACACGCTGTGCAGCCTCCAGACTCCGTGTGGGCTTGGCACACAGAGCAGGCGGGCCGGCGGGAGACACCGGGAGGCCAGAAACGTGCCCAAGCACGACGCAGCGAGTTGAGGGTTGCCCCACAACTTCCGAGGCCAAACCAGACGTCTCAGCCCGAGAGCAGGAGATGAACCCGCATCCCGTCCCCACGGGATAGTCTAGGATGAGCCCAACAAGCAGAACTGCAGAAGTGCTGTAAGGAAGTGTGGGTGAACCCCCACAGTTGGGTGGCACAGCAAGCATGTACTGTGCACCTACTGTATACAGAGAGTAGGTATTCAACACCTACTCTGTGCAGCAATTAGGTGCTGAGTACCTAGTGTGTGGAGGAGGCACACAGAGCGCCTGCTGTGTACAGAAGATAGACACTGACCACTGCACACCCACTCTGTGCAGCAGGCACACATTTAACACCTGCTGTGTACAGCAAGCACTCATAGAGCATGAAAGTCCCGCATGGCAACACACACACACAGACACACACACACTCAATAAGCAAAGTTAAAAGCCACTGGGGTGCAGATTTGCGTCACATGAAGTCCTCCACACATAAAGGATTTGTAAGATGACAAAAGGATAAAAAATTCTGTAGAAATACAAACGCAACCTATGGCCGGTTCACAGAAGGAGAAACACAAAACAGCCTTTCATCACATAAAGAGCCCAGACGCCCCTCTCACGTGTGCATTTGGGGCTGGCTGCCCAGAGGGACTGGACCCTCCCCTCACCCCTCAGCCCCGTCCCAAATACATGAGCAAAATTCCAGAGGTGCATGCCAGAAACTCAGGGGAAAGAGGAGGGCGGACCCTGGGGCCTCGGTGCCTGGAGGCCCCCACAGCCGGAAGGGTCCAGTGAAGGCAGCTGAGAGCGGTGGCCACGCCTTGGTTTTGCGTCGAAGAAGGAAACGGGAGATGTGGCAGGAGGAAGTCAGGACGGGAGCCAGAGACTGTCTGGACATACGTGTTTCTGTAAATGTGACTTTGGAACCGTGTGAGCAAATAGTGATCGAACACGGCTTGCCAGGAGCTGGGGGGTGGCACGGGGAGTGACGACTAGCCGCCAGCGGTGTCCTGGGGTTCAAGGGTGCTGTGGGTTAGACGGGGGTAATGCCGCACAATTCTAAATACACTAAGAGCTACTGCGTTGTGGGGCGCCTGGCTGGCTCGGTGGGTAGAGCATGCGACTCTTGATCTCACGGTTTGTGGGTTCGAGCCCCACATGGGCTCTCTTGCTGTCAGCGCAGAGCCCGCTTCAGATCCTCTGTCCCCCTCTCTGCCCCGCCCCTGCTCACACTCTGTCTCAAAAATAAACATTGAAAAAAAAGAGAGAGAGAGAGGAGGGGGGACACAGGGAAGGAGGCCATGTAACGGCAGAGGCAGAGATCGGGGAGAGGTGTCCACAAGCCGAGGGACACCGAGGACTCCCACCAGGAGCCGGGAGAGGCAGGAAGGACCCCCTCCCGGAGCCCCTGGAGGGGGCGTGGCCCCGCCACACCTGGATCTCGGATTTCTAGGCTCCAGAATGTGAAAGAACACATCTCTGGGGTGTGAAGCCGCCCAGCTGGCGGGAACCGATTACAGCTGCCCCAGGAACTTCGCCAGAGGTCACACGGGCTGTCCCGGCAGAGCCGGCGCCCAAAGCTGGTGCTCGGCAGGGCTCCTGTGCTTAGCAAAGCCCGACCACCACCCTGGGCTCGCCAGCTCCGGGCCGCCTCCCCCGCTCTGTCCAGCTCGGACCCCAGACGGGGTAAGGGGAATCAGGCAGTGGCTGTGGGGGACCCAGGACTTCTGCAGAAGCGGGGTCTGGGGCGCCGAGGGGCATCGTGGGGGTGCAGCACGTGGAGACTCACAGAGGGGCACCTGCTGAGGGTCAGAGCCTGAGGACACGTCTAGCTGCAGCCGGGCCAGTCCCCCCGCCGCCCAACCCCAGGAAGGAGGGCCTGGCAGCAGGGACAGCCCCGTGGCCCCGCCTCACCTCCCGCAGGGGCCCGTTGAGCTCTCCCAGGATGCTGTCCTCGTCGAACATCTTGCCCTGGTAGCGGTGCTCGTAGTAGTCGTGGATCTTCTGGCGGAAGTCGGCGGGCAGCTTGTGGAAGGACATGTACTGCTCCACCTGCTTGTACTGTGTGAGTGGGGGGAGGGGGGGCCCGGGTCAGCGGCTGCCACCTCCGGGGGCCCCTGCTGCAGCCCAGACACGCCTGCCAGCTTCAACAACGGCAACACGAGGTGCCCAGTTAAATCTGAGTTTCAAATAAACGGCAAAAATATTTAACGGTACCCGTGCAATATTTGGCACGTGCTTATGCGAAGGTAAGTTACTCTTTGTGTCCTGGATTTTATCTGGGAACCCCCCCCCGACCCGAGAAGTGGGGGGACAGCTTGGCTCTAGGCCCTCACAGTGGGCTGGGCCAGACTCCCCAGGTCCCCCGGGATGCCGGAGCCATCCCAGAGGCTCCCGAATCGGTCAGTGGCCCTGCCTCCCCTCCCCAGAGAGCTTTCCAGAAACCACCGGCTCAGCCCCTCCTGAGCAGGGCGGGGCTGTGGGCACTAGACGGGTGCCAGGCCCTGCTGTCCCCAGGATGGTGCTCCCAGGGTGCCCCCAGCCCCGTTTCCGCCCCGGCTCCACCCGGACACAGCTGCCCTGAGCTCAGCGGAACCCGTGATGCCAGGCGGGTGGCAGCACCAGCTCATGTTTGGGTGTGAGACCCGTGGCTTCCGGACAGCCGGGGCGCCTGGCACCAGGCCCAGCTGACCCGGCCGACCCAGCCGGCGCTGCCGTGGGGCTGCCCAGCCAGGACCGGCCACTAGGCAGCAGTGCAGGACGGACGGGGCTGTGTCCCGGAGAGCCGAGCACACCTCGGCATTGAAGGGGGACACTGAGGCAGGGTGCAGCTCGAGGCAGAACTCGAGAAAGGGCCAGCACACGGGGCCTCTGCCCACTCCCCTTGGCCCCTCCTGCCCCCCTCCGGGGGCCCTGGCGCCACCCCCCCAGAGGGGGGCTGCCCCCGCCCAGAGGCCAGGTCCGAGGGGCCAGACATCCTTTTGCTCCCCCAGGAGCCTCCTCCGTGGGTTCAGTCACCCAGCACGTCCTCAAGCGACCCCAGGATTCCTGGACTCCTCTCTGTGCTTCCCTGCTCTGGCCTCGCCCACGCTGGCCCAGAGTCCCCTGGGGTGAGCCCCGCCTCCTAGGCAGCCCCCAGGGGCTCCCTGATGCGCCATGGACTGGCCCTGCTCCGTTGGGACCTCCCCCACCCCCCCACCGCAGCTCCCACCCTATCCTCAGCTTGTGTCCCCCTCAACCCTTCCCACCATGTCTCCCACCCAGGCTCCGGACTGCCCTCCTCCTAAAGGGCCCCGAGCTTCCTCACTGTCTTGGGGACCTTCTAACTGCCCCTAATCGCAGCCACGGACCCCTCTAGGGTCCTCAGCCCCCACATTCCCTGCCGGCCCCTGTCCTAGGCACGACACAGGGAGCTGGGGGACAGCAGGGTGGGCCCCCCAGACCTCCAGACTCTGCCTGCCCTCAGACCTTCTCCTGGTACTGGCGCCGAGAGGAGTCCAGCGACTGGATGAGGGCGGTGGCGTGGCCGATGAACATGGCGTAGCACGTGGCGCCCACGATCATGCTCAGCATGGTCAGCCAGATGTCGGTCATGCTCTCGGGGGCCTGCCGCCCGTACCCGATGCACAGCATGTGGCTCATGGCCTTGAAGAGCGCGAAGGAGTAGAGCTCGCTCCACGAGTGGTTCTGCAAAGCCACGAGGGGCAGGTGGGCCTGCGGTCGCCACCCCAGGGAGTCCCTTGACCTCAGGGGCCCCACCCGCCCATCCTGCCATCTAGGCCCACGTCTGGCCCCGAGACTCGCCCTTGTTAACGGTCAGCGTCTCCGCCAGGAATCCACACGGGTGCTTGCGCCCTCCCTCGGTGGGTTCTCATCTCTTCCGGCCCAAGATACTGCTTTCCCACTTCAGGGTTAGGGTACCACAAGCCCTCTCCGACATAGTGTGTGTAAGTAAGCAGTGGACACGGAGGAAACGTCGGTGACACTGTGTGTGGTGCCAGAGGCTGTCCTAGGCGCTCTGGTCAACAAGCCGCCTCCCGGCGGCTGGGGTCTGAAGGTCTCAGAGTCACCAGAGCACCCAGGCGGGCACTGGGGTGGGCGGGGTCCGGGGGCTGCGCGCCACGGTGGGCCGGGCGCTCACCACCATGCCGTTGATGGAGACCCAGCAGTTCCGCGGGAAGTCCTGCAGCATGGGGACCAGGAACTGCAGGCAGCCGTCCCAGTGACACAGCAGCAGCATCATGCTGATGAGGTTGCAGATGCGCATCACCGCGCTCGCCAGGTCATAGGTCATGTGGAAGATCTGCGGGCCGGGCGGGGCGCGGCGTGAGGGTCCCCCGCCCGCCGCCTCTCACCCACCAGGGCGGTGGGAGGAAGACGCCCCCCCCCCCCCCCCCCCCCCCCCGTGCCCGGACCCCCAGCCCCCGAGACCTGCGACGGGCGTCCCCGCCTCACCGCAAGCTCTAACCCCACCCCCCAGCCCGTTGCCCTCCGGGTTGACGAGAGCGCGTGGCGCGGGTCCCCTCCCACCCCGTCCCCACCCGCGGCCGCCGCCCCCCCCCCGCCCCCCCGGAGCCTTGCCGCGGCCCCAGAAACTGGGGGCGATATCGGCGGCAGCGGGCTGGAGGACAGTCCAGAAGCGGCTCACTCGGGGCCGAGGGGGCGTGACCTCGCTCCTCTGGGCCTGTTTTCGCTGCCGCCAGTGGGGGCGGGGGGCGGGATCCCCCCTTCCCAGGGCAGAATGAAGCGGGGGGGGGGGGGCGGGGGCGCGCGAATGCGTGGAGGGCCCCGCCTGCGGCCCCCCCCCCCCCCCGACCCTGCCCCTCGCAGCCCCTCCCCGAGCCTCCCCTGCCCGCACCTGCCCGCAGCACCCGCCCGCGGGCCCGGCGCTCACCTCCTCCCACTGGTGGATGTAGCGGATGAGGCGCGACAGCCGCAGCAGCCGCAGGAGGCTGAGGATCTTGGTGAAGCGCACGATGCGCAGCGCGCGCGCCGTCTTGTAGACCTCGGAGTCGATGCCCTTCTCCACGATGAGGAAGATGTAGTCCACGGGGATGGAAGACACGAAGTCCACCACGAACCACGTGCGCAGGTACTTCTTCTTGATCTTCTCGGGGTCCAGGATGATCTCCGTGTTGTCCTCGATCACGATGCCCGTGCGGAAGTTCAGCACCAGGTCCATGAGGAAGAACGTGTCCGAGACCACGTTGAACACGATCCACGGGGCGGTGGTCTCATCCTTGAAGAAGGTGATGCCCACAGGTATGATGATGAGGTTTCCCACCATGAAGAGCAACATGGTGAAGTCCCAGTAGAACCTGGGGGCGAAGCGTGGGCCGTCACGCCGCCAGGCCTCGGCCCACGCGGCACGCAGCTGCGGGGCACGCTGTCCCCACCGCGGCGCGCGCAAGCACACGCGCGCCTTCGAGGGCCGGCCCGGATCCCGCCTCCTCCAGGCTAAGACTTGGGCCTCGAATCACAGTGTGTACCCCAACTCCAGGAAGCCCTCCCACCCCCTGATGACCCCCACTGCCCGCCGGGCCCCCACAGCCTGGGTCCCTCTAGCCGGCCCACGACCTTCCCTCCTTAAAGAAACTGGAGAGGGGCGCGAGTGGCTCAGTTGGTGGAGCTTCCCACTTGGGCTTAGGTCACCATCTCCCAGTTCGTGACTTCAGGCCCCCCATCAATTTGTGTGCTGACAGCTCAGAGCCTGGAGCCTGCTTGGGATTCGGTGTCTCCCTCTCTCTCTGCCCCTCCCTTGCTTGCTTGCGTGCTGTCTCTCTCTCTCTCTCAAAAATAAATATTCTTTTAATTAAAAAAAAAAAAGATGGGGCGCCTGGGTGGCGCAGTCGGTTAAGCGTCCGACTTCAGCCAGGTCACGATCTCGCGGTCGGTGAGTTCGAGCCCCGCGTCGGGCTCTGGGCTGATGGCTCAGAGCCTGGAGCATGTTTCCGATTCTGTGTCTCCCTCTCTCTCTGCCCCTCCCCCGTTCATGCTCTGTCTCTCTCTGTCCCAAAAAATAAATAAACGTTGAAAAAAAAAAAATTAAAAAAAAAAAAAAAAAAAAGCAGGAGACCTGGCAGAGCCCAAAAGGTGCCCCCCAAATTGGTTAAAACTTTCCCATGACCAAAAAAGTTCAATGTGCAAGACACAGGGTCAGTGTCCACAAAACTATTCCGTGTGAGAAAGAAAAGGGGAGACAAGCAAGGAGGAGCTGGGGTGGCAGGGAGTAGGGGGCTTTGGAGGAAGGGGCGGTGGGCATGCAAGGGGGGACAGGCACAGTGGGGGACAACGGGGCCTGGGGTGCGGGATGGGGGCGGGGCATGCAGGGCGCACACTGTCCTGAGTAGCAGGGCTTCGAGTGAGGCACCAGAAGGGGCTCTTGGCCCAACTTGCATCTCAGGCAGCACCCCGGGGGGCGGGAAGCAGGGGAAAGAGGCCTAGCCCCCCCAGGCTGGAGGTGGGTGGCTGCGAGAGGCGGAGAGAGGACATTTCATGTGACAAACTCTCCTGAAAAAGTGCTGACTGGCGGATTCCACTCCCAAGTCCCTGAGGCCGATTCCACACTCCACCCGGGAAGCACGTTCAGGGAAAGGCCTGTCCACTCAAGGGACATCTGCTGGTGGCTGGGCTTGGTGTTCTGAACAAAGCATGAGGACACACAGGTTCAGAAGGGCCACGTGGACAGATGCCCAGCACAGCAGCGATGGAGAAAATGCAAATCAAAACTACTCCAAGGAAAAACTGTTCTGTTAGGTCCTCAAAAGTCCAGACAGTAGCGGGGCGCCTGGGTGGCTCAGTCGGTTGAGTGTCTGACTCTTGCTTTTGGCTCAGGTCATGATCTTATGGCTCATGAGACCGAGCCTCTAGTCGGGCTCTGCACTAACATCGAGGAGCCTGCCTGGGACTCTCTCTCTGTTCCCCGCCCCTGCTCTCGCTCTGTCTCTCAAAATAAATAAATAAGCTTAAAAAAAAAAAAGATAGAATCATGGTCTTACCCATCAATTCCACTCCTAGGTGGAACTGAAAACAGGAACCTAAGGATAACTGCGCATGCGTGTTCGCAGGAACAGGATTCACAAAAGCCAAAGGTGGAAACTTCGGTGGGGGAGCAGATTCACACAACGTGGCCACCGCTCACGCGCACGCCCCTCAGGTGCATCCACCACGCAGGCGCACATCCACGGATGAGCGTGTCCACCGCGCACGCGCACGTCCACAGACGACCGTGTTCCCCGCGCACGCGCACATCCCTCGGCCGCGAGCAGGAGCGAGGCGCCCCCCCCCCGCCCGCGCGGACGGACTCTGAACATGCGACGCTCAGGGAGGGAACGCGACACAACAGACCGCGTGGGGTGTGAGTCCGCGTGTGTGAAACGTCCAGAACGGGCTCATCCACGGACAGGAGGGGGGCTCGTGGGGGTTGGGGAGTTTTAGGGAAGATGAGAAAGTTCTGGATTTGGATGGTGGTGATGGCTGCACAACATTGTGAATGTACTTAATGCCATCCAAGTGTATACTTTTAAATGACTAAATGCCAAATTTTATGTCACATAAAAGAAAAAAAGAACTCTGAGGCTATGGGTTGGGGGTCTCCGTGATGAGCGGGTGCCCCAGATCTGGGGTCTGGGTCCACACATCCTGTCTAGATCCAGGTAGAGGAGAGTCTCGAATTTTGAACAAAGTCGCTTATTTTCAGTTGCTCTTACTGAGTACTGCAGAGAGAGACGCCCACCCCTGGATCGCGTCGGCCCTGTGAGCTCTCTCCAGGTGGTCACTCTCCCAGACAGGTTTGTGCAGGGCTCTGCCGTGGGCCCAGTGCCCTCCCCGTCACGGTGGGGGTCCCCACATCCACTTAGAGAAAGCTCTGTCACCTGTGGGCGGGACAGGCCCCAGAGGCCCCTAAAGGCTGCGGCTCCCTGGGTCGTCCTGCTGGCTGGCCAGCCGGAGGGGCAGAGGAGGGGTCCGTGGGCCGCAGCGTTCGCCCGAATTAGCACAAATGAATAAAAAGCCATACGACCCAGGGGTGCCTGGGTGGCTCAGTCGGTTGGGCTCTCGATTTCGGCTCAGGTTAGGGTCCTGGGGCCCTGGGACTGGGCCCCGCTCTGGGCCCCATGCTCAGCGAGGAGCCTGCTTAAGCTTCTCTCTCCTCTCTCTCCGCCCCTGCCTGGCTGAAATACATGTGCTCGTTCTCTCAAAATAAGTAAACTTAAAAAAAAAGAAAAAACTTGAAGCAAAGCCGAAGGCTGCAGACTGGCTTGGCCACAGTGAGCTCTGTGTTTTGGGAGCTCCTTTCTGGGCGGCGCTGCGGGGAACAGCAGTTAGCCCCGTGTGTGCCGGCTGGCCCAGGCCCTCCACTTCGGGGAAGCGATCCCAAGGAAACTGTCCAAGAGGAAGAGAGAAAAATTAAAAAGCAATTTGTACCAAGATGTTCACAGTAGCTCAGTCTTCGAGAGCCAAAGGCTGGAAGGCACCCAACGTCTAACACCTCGGTGGCAGCGGCCAGACCCGGGCTGACACCCGGTTCTCTGGGCTGCTGGTGGGTGCGGCCGTGCGCCAGTCCCACAGCCCCTGGGACCCCCACTCTTCTCTCCATCGGGGAGAAAGGGGCCGGGGAGTGGCAGCCTGCGAGGGCCCTCCACGAGCCTGTCCCACCCACACCTGCAGCGGGAGCCTCCTCTCGGTGGTGGTGGTGGTGGTGGTGGTCGTGGCTGGGCTGTGATGGGAGGGCCTGGGGATGGGGACAAAGACCTGAAGACCTTGAGAGCTGAAAGGACTGAGTGCCCTGGGGGTGAGTATTAAGGGCAAAATCGAATGGCTGCTGAAAATTCAGGACCTTTCTTTGCCTGAATCTAGGCAAGGTGTGGGGCGCCGGATGAGGGGCCCCACCTGCCTGCTGCCCCTGCCCCCCACCCTCCCTCCCAGCGCTTCCACTGTAGTCCCACCCCTCACCCTCTGGGAACTGAGGCCTGCCCTGCCCCCTCCCCCACTTCCGGCACACGCCTGGGGCAGAGCAAGAGGGAAAGAGTAACTGAGAAGGCCAGAGGACCTAGAAACCATGGGTGGGGGGCGGTTAGAAACCACCAGGGGGAGTCTAGAAACAACCTAAATGGCCAGAGTGCAAGGTGGCTTCACAGGTGACTCTTCACAGACATTCTCTCCCTTTGTTCCTGGGATGAGGGTAGGAGCAAGCATCACACTTCCCCACTGACAGACCAGAGAGGTGGCCCCGCCAGGGAGTGGGGGCAAAGAACCGAGATCCAGGCCTGGTGCCCTCGGGACCTGTCCTCTGTCTACTGCCCGCCTGTTTAGGGCTAGGGCTAACCTTCCTCCTGCAGGCCTGGAGCCCTGTCCACGGCCCCTGGTCCCTGGGGAGCGATCCCTGGTCCTGTCGCTCTATCCGGGCTGTCTTCCCAGGTTGGATGGTGTCCCCTGGGCTAATGAGGAGTCAGACCACAGAGGACAGAGCGCTGGACAGGGGCTCTGAAGCAGCTCTGGGGCAGAGTGGCCCAATCCCCAGGTCCATCACTAGGGTGCCCCACCTGCTCCAACCAGGACGCCCCAAAAGGGGCCCGAGGCCCTGACCCTTGTCCTCACCAGCCCCCTGGTCCCCTGGAAGGGGACAGGAGGAGGAAGAGGGCCCTGCACACACCCACCAAGGGGGACCTAAGGACTGGGGCAGAGGATCTGGTCAGGGGACAGAGGAACCCCGGTCTTCCCCCTAAGCCCCTCCCCTTCCCCTCCCC
The DNA here is from genome assembly GCF_007474595.2 of Lynx canadensis. Classification (NCBI taxonomy): domain Eukaryota; kingdom Metazoa; phylum Chordata; class Mammalia; order Carnivora; family Felidae; genus Lynx; species Lynx canadensis. The sequence continues at coordinate 172,891 of NC_044304.2, read as the reverse complement.
TGACCTCCCTCCTGGGCCGCACAGCCTGGGACTAACCATTCTCCTCTGAGCCTCAGTGCCTCATCTGCCCAATCCTGGCAGCCCTCCCTCACTGGGCCACCCCAGCAGGACTGGGGCCCAGGGACTACAAGGGCCTCCCCAGGCAGCCAGCAGAGGCCTGGCTCACGGTCAGCTTTTAGCTACCCAGGGCCTTCAATGACCGTAATTAAATCCCATATTTTAAAATCTTCCCTAACATGGCTCAGTCGGTTAAGCATCCCACCATATATATATATATATATATATATATATATATATATATATTTGTTAATGTTTATTTATTTTTTGAGAGAGACAGAGCATGAGCAGGAGGAAGGGAAGAGAGAGAGAGAGAGAGGGAGACACAGAATCTGAAACAGGCTCCAGGCTCTGAGCTGTCAGCACAGAGCCCGATGTGGGGCCCGAACCCACGAACCCTGAGATCATGACCTGAGCCAAAGTCAGACGCTTAACCGACTGAGCCACCCAAGCGCCCCTAAGCGTCCGACTCTTGATTTTGGCTCAGGTCATGATCTCACGGTTTGTCAGATGGAGCCCCACATGGGGCTGACAGCTTGGAGCCTGCTTGGGATTTGTTCTCTCTCTGCACCTCCCTGCTCGCACGGTCTCTCTGTCTCTCTCTCAAAATAAATAAATAAACATTAAAAGAAAAAACCTTCCCCGACAAATAACAATGAGGCCCCAGAGGGGCCCCTGCTTCTGTGGGAGCACCCGGATCCCTCGGTTCTGTCTCCAGCACAGCCCCGGGAGGGCAGCGGCCTTCTTGGCTGAGTGACACAGGCTCAGCCCCGGGGACGCTGGGACGATGCAGGGTCTCCCAGGGAGCTCGGGGCTCGACAGCCATGCCCCCCAGCCCCCAGGCCCAGGACGTCTCAGCTCCAGTGCCCTGCCGCTGGGAGAAGGTCCTGGAGCCCTGTCCCAGATGCACCCGCGTGCACCCACAGGGGCACGGGACTTCAGCTGGGGCCCCCACCCTGAACGGCGAGTGCTGAGGGACAGAACCCAGGTGCAGAGACTTCCAGGCCAGATAAGGGCTGTTGAACCAAGGCAGCCCGCCACCCCCCACCCCACCGCAGGATCCCAGCACTAAGAACCTGGCAGGAAGCAGTCCAGGAATTACAAATCAGGCAAATCTGAAGGGATTAGGGCCAGGGCGGGCAGGAGCCCTCCCTTATGGAGTTTCAAATCCGAGTCGAGTGTCAGGGATTAGGAAAGGAAGACACCTCCCGGAAAGATCAGCGGATTCCTGGGTGAGCCCGGGCCTGGGCAGGCTGTGGGGGCAGGGTGTGTGCCAGGCTGGGAGGACAGTTGGCGACCACACAGACCCAGCTCTCCCTCAGAGCCCCAGGCTGGGTGGGGGAGACAGACATTCCACACCAACAGATAAGTGAGTGGGATGCTTCAGAGTGGGTGGGGAGGGCTTCTCAGAGGGCATGGCACTTGGGCAGACAATGGAGAAGTAGCCGCTTGACAGAGTTCAGGGGACCCTGCGCCCCACACAGAGGAGGCAGCAAGTGCAAAGGTCCTGTGGCTGCACTGGGGTTTCCCCTCTCAAGGCTGCCCAGGTGGCCTGGTGCTAGAGTAGGCACGAAAGGAAACGGCTGAGGGCAGGAGCTGGGTTCTGCAGGCCCTTGGGAGGCCGTAAGTGAGAGGGAAAGACGGACAAATGTACCTTGAGAGGCCCATGCTGGCAGTGGGGAGGTTAGGAAGGGGGCAGGAGGGAGATGGGATGGCCTGTGGTGGCTGGACTTGGGGCCGGCTTCTTGACGGGGAAAAGCGAAGCAGGGTCTGGTCTGAGGAGGCCCAGTCCCCATGATGTTGGAGCAAGGGGGTTGGAGACATGAGCTTTTTAAAGCAGGGACCAGAGATTCCAAATTCTGGCAGGAGTCCCCTGGAGAGAGGAGGGGGACCTCGGCCACAGATGGCCTCTCACCCTTCATGTGGATCATGGAGCTTCCTTCCTTCCACCAGGTGGGCCCTGGGCCTCAACCCTCACCTGGGGAGCTGGGTTTGTCCCCTGTCCCCACCCCACGTGCCTCCGTGCTGGGTCTGGAGCCAGGGAAACCCTCGTCTCACCCCTGCCCCCGCCCCCCCCCCCCCACTCCCCGGATAATGCAGGATTTATTCCCGTGAGTTAATGCGGGGATTTGCAGACAGTGCTCCCACACTGATCTCCCTCGGATCCGCCAGGCCATCTGGGGTAGGAGACAGGGGCCTCCAGTCCCATCCGGTGCTTCAGACCAGCCCCTCCACCGGCCCAGTCCCCCGGGGACCCCAGAGGACGTGACACAGACACAGGTCAGCGTCCACTGGTCCCGGCTTTGTCTAAATGCCTCTGAGGGGCAGGAAAGGACTCCTCTCTTCCCCTCACACGGGGCCTCCCCGCGGTAGACAACTGGGGATCATTGCAGGAAAGTCAGCAGCAGCGGCAGAGACTCAGATCAGACCTCAGAGGCACTTACAGACAGGAGCAAGTTGAAAGCCACTCGCCCAAACTTTCCAGACCTGCCCGGGCGCCCGGGCCCCGGGGCTGCCTCAGTTACCAGAGTGACAACCACATGAGGAGGCGGTGGGGGAGAACAACCCAGAATGAGTGATGGTCGTCTCTGCAGGTCCCAGCCGGGCCCCACAGGGGCCACCCTTGCTGGGGTCCCCCTGCCCACCCACTGTTCCCCCATGAGCTTCACACACGTGGGGCCTGTTGCCCTCTGGAATCAGTGCTGGTCCAGGTGAAAGGAACAGGAATTAACTGTACTTATTTTCTCGTGTTTTTGGAGGGGAGGGGACTTGGTGAGGTGCCGGCTGTGACTGTGGCCCTCCACACCGGCCCTGTGGCTGCCCCCCTGCCTCGCACTCTTGTTCTGACACCTGGTCCCGTTCGGGCACGGACCTCAGGGTGCCCAGAAGGAACACCAAGCCTCCCAAGCCCAAACTGTTCCCTCTGTCCCTTGGACCTGTTTCTCCGCCTGCTCCCCCTCTCCCCCCACCCCTGCCCCCTGCGAGCCCCTCTGGAACAGGTCCCGGGGCTTCTCCGTCCTGGCCCTGGTGCCTCCCACATGCCCGGTTTCCGCGCGGAGAAACAGCCTCAGGAGGGGTTGGGCTGGTCCATCGCAGCCCCGGGATGGGCACCACGGAGCGCCTGTGTGAGCTCAGCGAGCTCGCAAACACCTGAGACCCCAGACGTGACAGGGACCTCACGGGCCCTCAGGCCCACGGCAGGCGCTGAGGGGCAGGCAGGCCAGCAACATGAAGTGGAAATGGCCGCGTCGGGGTGTGCCGGCAGCGCGTCCGTGAGACAAGGCGGCAGTGGGTCAGAGCTGGGGTGCGGGCAGGGGTGGGGAAGGGGACAGCGTGTGCCAAGGCTGGTCGTTCCAGGGAAGCAGGGGGAGGGGCCGGAATGGCACAGAAAGTCACACACCCCCGTTTGCCCACACCACCGCCTCTCACGTTTGGGGAAACCAAGGCGGGAGGCCCAGAGAGCACGCGAGCCCAGCCGCAGGCAGCACGGGGCCCTCTGCAGACGGCTGCCTTCTGGCCTTTCCCCCGGACGCTCTCTCCTCCCGGACACCTTCCTCTGTCCACTCCCACGTGTCAAGAGCTCCCCCTCCTCGAGGCCTCCACAAGCACCCCACGCCCTGGAAGGTGTATGCCCGCTTGCGCACGAGGCGGTGCCAGGGCGGCTCCAGTTCAGCGGACACCCGTCGTCCCGTTCTCCGTGCCAGGTGGGGGCCGGGCCGATGGGCACGGGAAGGGCCTCACAGGCAAGCAACAGCGAGAGCTCAGGGAAGTGGAGACACCCTGGTCTTGGGCAGGCGTGGGGGCTGGCGTGGGAGCCTGCACCTCAGAATCTCTTTCCGCTTTAGAGCCTGCACAGTGTGTGGACGCAGGCACCGTCGGGTCAGATTTCAAGGGGGCAAGTGTGGAAAAGCGGACCCAGAAAGGCTCCTCCGCCTTTTGCTCCGTGAGCAGTTTCACAAAAGCTCACACACGCATAGAAGCATAGCAATGATCTGCAGCCCGCCTTCGGGTACCCCGATATCTCGAACAGTCTCCAGCAAGCCTTTCCCTTCCCGTGTCTTCCCGGTCTGGATGGGACGCGGCCAGAGGCTGGGCTACCAGCCTGCCCAGGTGCGAACCCCCAGTTTGGCCCGATTCATTGTGTAGCTTTGGGCAGGTGACTTAACTTCTCTGTGCCCTTCCCACTTTACAGCTGACATGACTGAATCAGTATTAGTAAGGCGCTGCCATGGCACCTGGGCCGCCCAGGGAGCCTCAGGAAGCTTGGGGCCTGTGTCCATACTGAATCAGCCCTCCACTAAGACATGGGGGGCTGTAGAGGCCCCACGGCATCCCAGATTGGAAATATCCTGTTTTCAATTTGACAGTGTCTCCCCTAGTCCCCATCCCCCTGCTTGCTCAACCCTATTTTACAGCTTATCTGCCCAGCCCAGACCACGTGGCCTGCCCAGATCCTCACAGGTGACCACGCTCCAAGTGGCACAAGCACCGGGAAGCCCAGCTCCTCCCCCTGGCATCCCCTCCCCCCAGGCTGTAAGCCGCCCCTTCTGCAGCCAAGAGGAAGCCCAGGGTCCCCCACCGCTGGCAGTGGGCAGGTGGTTGGAGGGGGGGGGGGAGGTTGGCTGCAGGCAGACGTGCTGGAGAAGACCCAGGGCAATGGCTACTTTCTGCAGGCACCTTCCCCTGCCCCCCCCCCCATGTCCCTGATGTCCCTTCCCAGCCAGCTGGCCAGGTCGCTGGAACGTGAGCAGAAACACTGACCCAAGTTCGCCCAGCCTGGACCACCTGCACGGAATGGGGAGCCCCTGTGCAGGTCAGGACCATCCAGACGCACCTCATTCGGACACCCCAGGTCGCCCCACCCGTGGCCTCTCCCAGAACTCAAGCCATTGGTCACGGGTGTCTTTACCCCCCAGGGAAGGTCTGAAGAGTAGGCAGGTGGAATCCCAGTCTCTATCCCTGACTTGTGCGCCCCTGGGGCCTCAGTTTCCTCAGCTGTCGAGCCCTGGAGCTGCGGAAGGGTCAGAACAGGGGAGAACCCCACAGCCCCCTTTTCCAGCTCCGGACATCCGGGAGCAAGCGCGGAACAAGTTCCCGGGTGGGGGCGAGGGGCTCAGGCTCCGGGCAGGACCCAGAGCTTGGTTCCGAGAGCGCCTTGGGCCGCTGTCCGTGGTGCTGAAGCCGCGCCCGCCCTGGGATTCGGCCCCGTGGAGACCCTCTGCGTGCCAAGTCACACCTCCCTGACGGCCACTTAACTTCACACACACACACACACACACACACACACACACACACACACACACCCCTAGGGACCCGCCTGCCCCCTAGATCGCTCGGCCCACGCCCCCTGCAGTCACATGCTCCCCATCACACACATAGCCTGCAGTGATATGCACGCTTCACGCTTGCAGGCCACAGGGCGCGCACCCAGGAACGAGAACCACAAACATACTCAGCCGTGACCCTGCGCTGGGCCTTGCTCTGAGCCTCTGCACCTATCAACCGCCTGAACACAGACAACGTCTACACACCCACTGACACATGGGCACGCCACCCAGTGGCTCCGGCTGCTGCGGCTCAGAGAACACAGCCTGGGGACCCCAGCACGCTCAGCGCCCTCTCCTCGCGCAATACCCGGGCCCGCGGACCGGAACGCGCCTCCCTGAGCTGTGGGGCGCAGGTGGAGACCTTGGGAGCGAGCCACGTTCGCTTAACCCCTTCTCCGCCGGCCTCTCCCAGGCACGTCCTTCCCGGGCGCCCTTCCTTCCTCCTTCCTTCCGCTCTGCCGCCTCCCCTGCGCCCACGTTCCCCTCTATTCGTCCTCTCCGCCCCTCCGCGCTCAGACCCTGGTCCTGCGGCTCATGACGCGCGCCCATCCCGCAGGGATGGGGATGTCAGGGCGCGTGGGAGGGGGCGCTCAGGGGTCACCGCGGGAGCCTGCGCGCGCTTCCCAGAGCCCCCCCACCCCCACCCCTGCCCCAGGGCGGAGTCTCGCGCGCCCAGGCCATCACGGGGCGGGTCTCGGACGCGCCCGAGGTCACCGAGGGGCCCCGAGGTCACCCACGGGGCGCGCAGCCCCGCCCTCCCCGAGGTGCTCCAAGGACGGCGCCCCCCTCGGCGCCCGCCGGGGCCACACCTGAAGTCGCTGTACGGGTGGATGATCCAGGCCCCCGCCGACTTGACGCGCTCCTGCTCGCGCTCCACGGCCTTCTGGCTGCCGAACATCCGCAGCGAGAACTTGTTGACGCCGGGCTGCAGGAGCGCGCCGAACTGCCGCTGCATGAAGCTGGCCTGGCTGCCGCGCGGCTCCCCCGCGGGGCCCGCCTCCTCGCTGCCCGCCTCATCCGCCGGCCCCGGCCCCGCGCCCGCCCCGCGGCACGAGAACGACACCTTGGACCCCCGCGCCGGGCCCTCGGGTGCCGCGGGGCTGCACTGCGGCTCGCCGCGCCCGCACTCGCCGTTCGGGCTGCCCTTGGCGGTGCTCGCCGCGCCCGGGGTGCCCGGGCGGCCGCACGAGCTGTCGCGGCTGCGGAGCCGGGCCCGCGGGCCGCTCTCGTCCGTCGCTCCGGGGGCGCCGCCTCGGCCGGCCGGCTGCTGGGGGGGCGCAGGCCCGGGGCCGGGGGGGGAGGGCGGCGGCGGCGGCGGGGTTGCGGATGGGGGGGCGCGGGCGGCGGGCGGCGGCGGCCCGACGCGGGGGTCGCGCCGGGCTACCCGGGCCGCCCGCCGCCCCCGCGCGCGTCCATGGCGAGGCGGCGCCGGGCAGTGCGGAGCGGAGCCGCCGCCGCCGCCGCCGGCCCGAGCCCGAGGGAGGGGGGGGAGGCGGGGGGCTGGGGCGGGGCCGCGGGGGCGGGGCCCCGGGGAGGGGCAGGGGCAGGGGCGGGTTGGGGGCCCCGCCTCTGCCCGCGCCCCCTCCCGGCGCGCCGCGCCCAGACCCCCGCGCCGGGGAAACTGAGGCCGCGGGGTCGGTGACCGCCCAAGGGCACGCGGCCTGAGGCCTTGGAGACCTGCTCAGGCCTCGTTCCAGAAAGGGAAACTGAGGCCCGCGAGGCGGAAGGACACGTCCAAGGTCACTGAGCCCAGCCCCGGGGACCAGAGCCTCCTCCGCGCTCCACCTTCGCAAGGGATCTTCCCCGCGCGCAGGGTTCACCCGCCTGGAGGCCACAGCCAGGCGCAGGGAAGCGAGACCGCCCCCGTGCCAGCCTCCTTCCTTTCTGTAAGTGAGAATTTCCGTAAGAAGAAGGATGTTGTTAAAGGCCAGAAGGGCCTTGGCTTTGTAATTCGAGGGCCCTGGAAAGACCCGTGGGAGTGTGTTGTGTGCGGAGGGGCAAAACGGGGTCCATGCGGCCAGTCTCCAGGTCTTTCTCGCCTCCTGCGTGTGAAGAAAACTGTGGCCAACGGGAAGAGCCACCCATTGGTGTTGGCACCTACCCCCTAAAATCCAATGGAGGGCTGGGATCTCCTGTAAGGCTGGTGGGTCCCAGGATCATAGAGGGGAACTCAGAGTCCCTGCCCACTTCCCACTGATGCCCACATGGGAGTCCCACCCGACTGCCCCATTTCTCTGCCTCTTGGGCCCAGCCCCCACCTCTGGGGGGACACCTGAGGCTCTGTGCCGGGACCAGGAGCCAGGTTGGGGACTTACTTGGTGTTAAGTGACATGGGAGCACAGGCCCTAGCCCCTGGTCCCTAGCCCCTAGGCCCTCGTCCCTAGCTGGGCTCAACCAGAGTGGGGGAGAGGCGTCCTGAGAGGCAGGTGATGGAGAGAGACAGAGAGGAGAAGGCACGTCCTGGCCTCCGGGAGCCTCCAGCCTTCATAGCACTGTTCCGTGGGCCCATCCACCTGCTGGGATGTTGGGTCCATGAGAGCAGAGATGTAACTGTCCCTGAACACGGTGGGTGCTCACTGGTGATTGAGAGAGGGACTGAGCCGGGCCATCTTGAGCCCCCACCAGGCTGCCTCGAGCCCCGGGGACCCCGGTGCTTCCATGAGGCAGGCCTGGCCTCCCTGGGGTCACTGCCACCTTGCCTGTGGCCAGACCTACGGCCAGGCGGGTGGGCGGGCAGGGCTGCTCTCTGTCCTGAGGTGGTGGCGAGAAGATGGGCAGTAGGGTTGGCAGTGCCAGGCTGCGGCCCGCCCCGGGCAGATGTGTGCTCCAGTTGAAGGGGGATCTTTTATGCTCACCCCGGGAGCATGTCAGTCTGGGCAGGCCGCCAGAGCCCCAGGGCTTGTGGCTGAGAGCGGGAGGGAGGCGGACTGTGGCCCAGCCTGAGGACCCACCAGGCCTGGGGGTGGGAGAGGCAGGCCTGGACCTGGGAGTCGCCTCGGTGGGGGGGGGGGGTCCCGGCCCCTCCTGAGCCTTGGGGACCCTGTCCGCAGGTCCCAACAACTCCCCTTCCTCCCACAGACTCCTCCCTGGGCCAGATGGCTACCAGCGTGCGTCTCCCAACCCTGTCACCACCTGCCCAGGACAGAGTGTTCTTTGCATTCATTCAATTCATTGATTCAACAAATCTTCATTAAGCACTTGATCAGGGGCTGGAATTCAGAACTGATTCTCACAGGCCAACAGTTAAGCAGAGGGGACAGTCAACACAGTAAACATTACGTTTCATAGATAATTAGAAGGTGGCCAGTGCCACGCAACTCAGGCCAGGAAAGGGAGGAAAAAGGTGCCGGGGGGGGGGGGCGGGGGGCGGCGATGTCCAGAGGCTTCCCTGAGGGAAAACCAGAAGGAAGAGAGGGCTGGTATCATGTGGACATTTGCGGGAAGAGTGTCTGAAAGGTGGCAAGGCCCGTGCAAAAAAAGCCCTGAGGCAGGATGGTGCCAGGCTTGTGGGAGAAGAAAGGATATCAAGGACCCAGGGGGTGGGTGAAGATGATGAGGACGCTGAGACAGCAGTGGGTGAGGCAGGTCTGTTGCCTAAATCTGCTCTGGACTCCCCAGTGCCTTTGGAAGGAAACCCCAATCCCTCCGCACCATCCAGTTAGCCCCCCATCCTCCCTCACCATTCCTGGACTCTACGGACGGTGCCTCTGCTGCGCTGAGCCCCTGGCACCGTCCCTCCTTCGGTGCTACCCCCGGCACGGGCTCTGGGGGCACCTTCGGACCTCCACTCACAAGCCTGCTCCCTCTCTAGCTGGGGCAAGTCCAGGCTGGAGGCCCTGAAGCCCAGACAGTCTGGGCACCCTCCCTCTGAGTGAAAAATAATTTAAGAACAAGAAGACAAAACGAGGCCAGGGCTTTGGCAGGCCCCAGACCAGTGACTGTCCCGGAGTTTAAGCCTCAGGGGCTGCCGGACTCAAAGAACACTGAGATGTCTGATCAGACATCGGTGGCAGGACGGTTGGCTTAGGAAAGAGAGGGTGACGTGCCCCAGGTCTTAGAGCCGCACATGCAAACACCATTGTGCTCTGGGGGTCCCGCCCAGAGTGGCAAGTGACCTCAGCTTCATGGTGTCTGCAGTGAGGATGTCCTCAGTTCTGCTAACCTAGGACTCAGCAGGGTTTTCCTTTCCTCACAGAGATCACTCTCCCCGGTGGGTGGGGCGGGACAGCCAAACCTGATGACCCCCAGCACCTCTGTCCTACTTCGTTCCAGCTCTGTCTTCTGCTGCTGGGCAAGACCCCCAATCCCTCCCTTGCTGCCAACCGGTGTGAGACCTTGGGGTGCCCGCACCTTGGGGTGCTCTGGGTGGGGTGTCCCAGGGAGAGGATGCACAGCCCCCTCTGTGGGCCCAGAGATGCCCGTGGGGCACTTCCAAACAGCACCGGCAACGTGCCGTTTCGTCTAATGGACACCCCAGCCCTCTGCCCTTCTGCCCTCCACAGATTGGGACCCTGAGACACCGGTTCCTGAGCCTCCTAGCACTTGCCAAATATGAACCCATGGACTCTTGAGACTTGGCTGCTGTCACTTCTTCACCCCACTCTGGGGAAACTGAGGCAGGCTCCAGCAGGCTGTTAACAAGAATGCCCCCCAGCGGCACAGAGCGCACACTGCCGTGCTCATTAAATGCTTACAGATGGAGGGATGAATACTTAAGTACTTACAAAGAAAGCTTACAAAGCTGCTTGTGAGTGGTCCCAATTTGGCTAATTACGCGTCCACGTGAGGGGCGTCTGTGAGGGGAGGGTCTTTTGGGCTAGGAGGACCAGAGAGGGCTGCTAAGGAGGCCGAGCCTCGCTCGCCTCGCCACAGCACCCCCCACGCCCCAGGAAACCCCGCTCCTGCCCCAGGCTCTGCCGGCCAGAAGCTCCCGCACGTCCCGTCTGGACCCAGTGCAGAGCGCAGCAGGAAGCAGATGGACGGGGCCCTGGCCTCCCAGGGGACACAGAGCCCCAGCAACCCAGTGCGCACGTGTGCCTTCTGACTTCGGGCGACGAGGGAGGCCGCACCTGAGCCCCGGCAGCTTCCCCAGCGAGGGGCCAGCTCGTCATCACCTCGTCATCACCTCCTCCCCCGCCACAGCCCAGCCACGACACGGGTGCCCAGCCAGTGTTGCTTCGTGATCTCCACAAAGTGTGAGTGGTGGGTGCCCCCAAGGAACCCCAGGGTGCAGGGAGGTTGGGCCAGCCGTGTCCAGGGCCAGGCGGGTGCAGCCCCAAGAGCCCTCTGTAGAGGAGGGGCTCCGCCGGCCCCTAGAGCCTGCTCCACGGCAAGTGCGTAGCGCCCTCTGGTGACGGCCAGGGGGAAGGCCGGGTCCGCAGCTGCCCCAGCCCAGCGGGTTCAGCTCTTCCCGGTGACCTGGGGGTGGGAGGGGGCTGTATCACGGACACCCGTTCTGCCCACAGAAGCCCAGGGAATACTTGCAGCTGACAGTGTGGCCGCCAGAGCTCAGCGGGGGTGGGGGCACCCCGGTCAGCTCCATTTCAGAGCCTGGGGTCTCAAACTGGCAGTTCGCGGGCCAGGCCTGACCTCGCGGGCGTCGTTACGCTGGGGTTTTTGCCCACATTGAAAATTAAGAATTTCACACGCAAGCCCCAATTTCTGGCTGCTACGGAGACTTGGGAATAGCTGGCTCAGGGCTCCTTGGCCTCTGGTTCCTCCTGACCCCAGAGGGGAGGTATGGGATGACCACACTCCCTAGGAGTGGCTGCGGGGTCACTCCTCCTCTGTACCAAGCAGGAGGCCTAGATGGCACGGGCCAGAGCCCCCAGGTTTGGCGAGGACGAAGCTCATGAGGCCCTACCTCCTGTGATCTGCTCCCATGGAGTGTTCCCCAGACCCTCAGCCCCACCCATGTTTGTTGCAGTTGTCAGGGTGGGCTGTGCAAACAGGGACTCCCTTTCTCCTGGGGGCCAGCTCAGAAGGGCCACCTCCCTACCACAGCACTGCCCTTCGGGGCTTTCTAGGCCTCAGTGGCCCCCCTTCAGCTGGACAAAGTCCCAAGGGGCTGGATCCATCATGAGGGCCTGCCCCACCCCCCACCCCCTCACCTCCCACTCAAACCACAGGGAGCTTCCTGCCCAGGGCAGGTGGGTGCCAGGCAGCTGTGGGTGGGGGTTGTCTGTTCTGTCCTGGGGGGCCCATGGGAAGGATTCCCAGGTGCCCCTGTCCAGTCCTCTTTGACGGCAAGAAACAAACTCAGAGGGAAGGGCTGCTGTGTGGAGGGAACCAGCTGGTGAGCCCCCCCCATTCCCAGACCTGCCACAGGCCTGGCCCCTCTGCCCCCCCCCCATCTGCACCCCCCCCCCACCCCTGCCCTGGTTCTCCTGCTGAGACCCTGGGCCGGCGCACACAGGAGCCTGGAAAGACGGACACGGGTCAGCCTTTATTGGTGAGCAGGCAGGTGGCGGGCAGGTCAGGACGCAGCTCTGGCGGGACGGCCGCCACACCACTCCTCCACAGCCAGGCGGGGATGTCGGGGGCCCTGCCTGCCTCGAGCTGTCCCAACACACAACACAGACTGGAGGCGACCCGGCAGCACAGACCTCAGACAGACAGGCAGGCACGATATGCTCCCACCGCACAACCCATGACTTTCTGCAAAGGGTCCCAACGAGACCCAGCAGCCTCAGGAGGTAGAGCCCCACAAGAAGGCCAGTCTGCCCTTCATGACCCCCAAGACGGGGTGGGATGCCGAGGGGATGGGCTGGGGGGACGGGAGGGACAGGTGTCTGCGTGTGTGTGTGGGGGGGGGGGGAGGACAGCGAGGGGATGGGCAGAGGGCACCAGTAATCTCACAGGAAGCTCATGGCTTCCTCAAGGCGCTCACAAAATATTTAAAAAGGAAAACCAAAACTCCTAAAGAATGGAAATCTACACGTACAAAACCCTAGTTTAGTTTTAAAAAGGAAAGAAACGTGAGCTGACCCACAGTGTGGTCTGCTTTCGTGGGGCGGGTCTCCTTTAAGAGGAAAGAACGTGGACTCTGCGAACAGCAGACACTGAGCTGCTCCGGACAGAGGCTGGAGGCCTGTGTGGGGGCAGGACAGACGCTCAGACAGCAGCCCGAAGCTGGGGGGGGGGGGTGGGGTGGGGGAGGGGTAGTCCTCCCTCCCCTCCCCCCCCCGCCCCTCCTCACCTCAGTTGGCGTTCCTCTGGCGAACGTTCTTGCCTTTGTCGTTGATGTGCCCGCTGCTCTTCCTGGGGAGGGACAGAGGGCTGACGGACACTCGGGAAGACACAACGGTGTCCCTGCTCCCACCCACCACGTGCAGGGTGCAGGCTATCCAGGCCAGCAGCCCCTCCAGGCCCTGCCCGGGGAACACTGCCTGCCTGCTAGCCCAGCAAGGCCACGACTTACAGAGGAGCGGAGCCGGTGTCCTCATCTGTGCAGACGCGCGGCCACATGTGGAGAGAGGACAGGCCATCAGGAAGTGTCCCGGGACAAGGCCCCTCGTGGGCTGGCACCGGTCCTGCTGGGCCCTGCCCTCAGTTTCCCTGTTAAGTGCAGGCAACCGGCCCAGCTGCCAGCATGTGCATCCTCAAAACGAGCTGTCTGGGGTCATGGCCCAAGGGGTGCCTGGGAGCCCTGCCCGCTCCCCACGAACTCAGCCCGCAGGAGCCAGGCAGGGGCCAAGCTCAGGTTTCCTGAGCTCCGTCACGTGCAAAGTCAAGAGCATGCTTGGTGCCTACAACCCTTGGGCCCTCAGCAGCCGCCATGGGCAGGGGCAGAGCAGCCAAGAGGACAGCCACTCCCCTCGGAGGTCACCCACCTGCAGCCGAGTGAGGGAGGACAGCGGGGCAGACCAGGCAACAGGCGAGCAGACCTCCAGCTGGGGACCCGTTTGACCCCACAGCGCCCTCCTCTGTCCCGCACTCCCGGACAGTGGCCTGCCCCCACCCCCCACCCCCCTGCACAGCGAGCAAAGGGCCTGTGGGCTCACCGTCCAGGACCTCGTCCGGCTTCCGTCGCTTCTCATAGATGAAGATCACAGTGACCAGCACCAGCACCTCGGCCACGATGCCCAGGAACGGCCAGAGGGCGGCAAAGCGGTTTCGCACGCGCAGCGTGACAACGGCCTGGCTGGTGCCCTCCGAGTTGGTGCCGTTGCAGGCGTACCTGCCGGGGTCCGTCTCCAGGTCCAGGCTCAAGATGTGCAGCTCCGTCTTCGTCTCCGAGGACACCACGAAGAATTTGTTCTGGGAGCTGTTGCTGATGACCTGGGGGTGGGCGGACTTTGTAGGGGCCGGGGCCGGGGCGGAGGCCAGCTCTTCCCCCGGCAGGCGTGGGCCTCACCTGGTCACCAGAGCTTTCCATCTTGTACCACACCCAGTCGCTGACCGGGGGGAAGGAGTCAGACTTGCAGCCTAGCACGACCGACTCCCTCTCGGTGGCGTGCTCGGACTTCTTCACGGCCTTGATGTTGGGGAGCCCTACAGGGGTAACCAAGCAAAGCAGGAGCCTGAGCCCATGACCCTGGAGGAGGAGCTGTCCCTCTCTGGGGGTCCTTCTGGCCCCCGCCCCCGCCGCCGCCGAGGGCCCCCAGAGCTCACCCTTCACCTCGATGCTGGTCTTGCCTGCTTGCTCTGGGAGGAAGACGCACCAGTACTCACCAGAGCGGTCATCCAGGTCCACCCTGCAAACAGACGCGCAGCAATGAGCGGGGCTCGTGGTGGGGACGGACACCATCCTGTCCTCGGTGAAGTTCGAACCTCTGCGAGCCGCAGGGGACTCCCACCGGGGGCCAGAGCAAGGCCACACTCGGGAGTCCCTGCAGGGCACGAGGGCACAGGCTGCCCGCTTCCCATCAGGGAGAGACGAGGAGGCATGGGTGGCAGATGGAACCGGTCCCCCCCCACTGACTGACCCGGTGCCTGCATCGATGAGCCCCTGTGCCCAGTCACCCCTGAAACCGGACTCTGGTTCTGGAGCTGGCTCAGGCATCGACTAAGACCAGGCTTCAGAGCAGGGTGGCACAGAGGCCCCAAGACCGCAGGGAGCCAGGTGCTTGGGGATTCCGGGCTGGGAGACCCCAGCTCTGCCTGCCCTCCTCAGCCGGCACCCCGGAGAAAGAAGGGAAGGGTCTTGGAGTCCAGCCTTACATTCAGCAGCCAGGGGACCCTCGATGGATGCCAGGCCTCGGCCATCCCAGACCCCAGAAGCCTGGGCTTCTCACGCTGAGGGATCTGAGCAGAGCTTGTGTCTAACGTCTGTCCAAAGCAGGCCCGCCGACTACAACCCCAGTTCTGATTGACCAGAGAGGCCGTGAGCAGCAACACGGTGTGGGAGCAGGGGCAGGAAGGGGCCTGGGGGTGACGCCTGCAGGCTGGGATGGGGCCCGGTGTGTCTGCGGGCCCTGAGGCAGGCCCCACTCACTCATACTCTGTCTTCAGGTCGGGCAGCGCGTCTTCCTTCAGCACCTTGCCCGCCTTCACCCAGCGGTGGCCGACGATCTCAGTGGTGCTGTGGTTCAAGGCACAGGTAAGGCGTGTTTTGGAGCCAGCATCATCTACAGATGTCCAGATCCCGCTCCCTAGGTGGCCACGGGAGAGAACATTGGCAAAAGGTCAGGGAAAGAAAGGACCCAAACCCAGGACCCTGAACCACCTGCCCACTTGTCCCTGTGGCAAGCGTGCAATGGCCCGGACACCCCAGGCCATCCACACTGTCCTGAGCCGGCCCAGAGGAGAGGAGTCCTGAATCACACCTGGCTCCTTCCGGAAGGACACCTTCTGTGGAGTTAAAGGAGCCTGGGGTCTGCAGAGCTACTGCTGCAGAGAAGAGGGCTTGATGAAGGTTCTGTCGGGAAACATTCTAACCAGCTGGGCCTCAGGTGTTGGAAACAAAAGCCAATAACCACCCTGGGCCTCAGAACCTGGCCAAGACATGGACTGCTGGGTCCAGTCCAGCACAGACCTGAAATTCCTTTTGTATTAAAAAAGGTTTTTTTTTATGTTTATTTATTTTTGAGAAAGACAGACAGACTGTGAGTGGGGGAGGGGCAGAGAGAGAGGGAGACACAGAATGAGAAGCAGGATCCAGGCTCCGAGCTGTCAGCGCAGAGCCCGACGCGGGGCTCGAACTCACGAGCTGTGAGATCATGACCTGAGCTGAAGTTGGACTCTTTTTTTTATTTTCTAATTTTTTTTAAGTTTTATTTATTTATTTTTGAGAGAGAGACAGAGTGAGTGGGGGAGGGGCAGAGAGAGAGAGAGAGAGAGAGAGAGAGAGGGAGGGAGAGAGAGGGAGGGAGGGAGGGAGGGAGGGAGGAAGGGAGAATCCCAAGCAGGCTCCACACCGTCAGCACGGAGCCTGATGCAGGGCTTGAACTCACACACCGCGAGATCATGACCTGAGCTGAAACCAAGAGTCGGACTCTTAACTGACTGAGCCCCCCCAGGCACCTCCGAAATTCCTCTTTTAAAAATTTTTTTTTTTCAACGTTTATTTATTTTTGGGACAGAGAGAGACAGAGCATGAACGGGGGAGGGGCAGAGAGAGAGGGAGACACAGAATCGGAAACAGGCTCCAGGCTCTGAGCTATAAGCCCAGAGCCCGACGCGGGGCTCGAACTCACGGACCGCGAGATCGTGACCTGGCTGAAGTCGGACGCTTAACCGACTGCGCCACCCAGGCGCCCCCGAAATTCCTCTTTTAAAAGATAAATCTGGGGTACCTGGGTGGCTCCATCGGTTGGGCGACTGACTTCGACTCAGGTCATGATCTCACGGTTCAGGAGTTCGAGCCCCGCGTCGGGCTCTGTGCTGACAGCCTGGAGCCTGGAACTTGCTTCAGATTCTGTGTCTCCCTCTCTCTCTACCCCTGCCCTGCTCACATCCTGTGTCTGTCTCTCAATAATGAGTAAATGTTAAAAAAAAAAAAAAAAAATGTTAAAAAAAAATGTTAAAAAAAAAAAAAAGATAAATCTAAGGGCGCCTGGGTGGCTCAGTCAGTTAAGCCTCTGACTTTTGATTTCAGCTCAGGTCTCACAGTTGGGGAAATGAAACACCACACAGGAGTCTGCGCTGACAACACAGAGCCTACTTGGGATTCTCTCTTTCCCTCTTTCTGCCCCTCCCCTGCTCATGCTCTCACTCTCAGAATAAGAAAACATTAAGAAAAAAAAATTAAAAGAAAAAAAAAAGATAAATCTACCGGGGGGGGGGGGGGTACCTGGGTGATTCAGTCAGGTAAGCATCTGACTTCTGATTTTGCCTGAGGTCATACTTGCACAGCTCAGAGGAGTTCGAGAGCCTGCTTGGGATTTTCTCTCTCTCAACATAAACATTAAAAAAAAAAAAAGTCCTTCTCCCTCTGCCCCTCCCCTGCTCACATACTCTCTCAAAAATAAACAAACAAATAAATAAACAAGTGAATCTAGCACAGTCCCAGCCGCCGTTCCCTGGAGGCCCCTGTGGAACCCACCCCTCCTCCCATCAAGGCAGGGCCATCCGAGGTGGGGACCTCCCACTGGGGCAGGGGCTGCTGGCTCCAGCTGCCCCGTCCTGAACGGCACCTTCTTCCGGAAGGCCAAGAGCGCACCCCCACTCGCCACTAAGCCTCTCTGTAGGGACAACCAAGGCACTGCTGGTGGACTCCCAGGGCCTGGCCCTTCTGTTCAATTTCCAACTACGCAAACCTCCCCACTGGCTTGAGATGTTCTCTTTAGGAATCAAAAATCACTTAGGACCAGGGGCGCCTGGGTGGCTCAGTCGGTTAGGCGTCCGACTTCAGCTCAGCTCACGATCTCACGGTCCTTGAGTTCCAGCCCCGCGTCGGGCTCTGTGCTGACAGCTCAGAGCCTGGAGCCCGCTTCCGATTCTGTGTCTTCCTCTCTCTGCCCCTCCCCCACTCACACTCTGTCTTAAAAATAAATAATAAAAACATAAAAAAAAAAAAAATCACTTAGAACCAGACGGTAAGAAGCCTGCTGAGGCAAGGAGGCTTGAACCAGGGAGGGCTGCCCTCCAGGGACCAGAGTTCAGGGAGAGAGACTGTCAGGCGCTCAAGGGGACCCAGGGTCGAAGGTGAGGGGCACGGAGCTATGAGAATGAACCAGGAGGACCCCCCCCCACTTCCCTCCACACCAGACACTGGGCATCGGTGAAGCAGCAGACCCATCCTTGTGCACGTCAGAGCCCCATCCCGGGGCTCAGAGCAGGTGTCACAGGGACGCTCTGGTGCCATCATCCTGGAATTCCACATTGTCCCCAGCTCGCCTCCCCGGTGACATATGCCCCAGAGGCGTCCCTTCTAGAAGACCACGCCCAGATGATTTGGGCACAGAGATCCATCCCGGGGCTATTGGCAATAAGCTTCTTTTCCATCCAGTCTGCAGGGAGACGCCTACAGCACAAAACTGGGTGAAAAATCAGAATGTGAGACTGTATTTAAAAAGCCACAGTGTGAAGTAAGCAGCGACAAGAAGCAGGCTCTCTCGTCCAGAGACCGGGTCGGTCATTAAGAAAATTTAACCTGACCCGAAGGGCAGCAGGCGAGCTTTACTGGAGAGAGGTCACTGAATCCTCCCCTCCCCTGTCCTGCTACGGACTGGCCACAGGCAGGCACTTCCAGTCTGGGGAGCGGTGGCCTCTGTGTGTGGAAGAGGCAGGACCTGAGGCCAGTGGAGGGCAGGACACAAGGTCCCAGGACTCTAGACGGGCAGGGGAAGAGGCAGACAGCTCAGCAGCAGCCAGACAGGAGCTACAGGGAGGCTCCTCTCTGCTGCCCTAGGCACTACCCACCCTTGGCGCGTGCACGCACATGCAGCACACGCACACAGCACCACACACACGCGCACGCGTGCACACACACGGGGGTGGTCACGGGCGTGCACACACACACAGCACGTGTATGCACGCGTGGACACATGGGTTCAGACACATACACACGACACGTGAGTACAGACGTATACACGTGTGTGCAGACACACACCCAAAGCACACATAGGGACACGTGCGTGCACACACTCACGGCTTCAAGTCCGCATCGGAGGGCGCGGGCTACTGCTCTGGGGCAAGGTGGACCTTCATGCCTGCCCCTGGGGTGGCCCAAAGCCCATTCGCAGGACTCAAAACAGGCACAATCCCAAGCAGGCAGAAGGGTGAAGCTGGGGCTCTGTGGCTGCCCTGAGCCCTCTGTGGCTGTGCTGTCTCTTCAGAAGGAGCACCTCCCGGCAACCCACATTTCTCAGGAGTCAAGATTTCCCAAGATTGCAAAACCCAACAGCCGGTGCAGAGCCGGGAGGGTGAGTCAGGGCAGGAAGTGAAGCCAGAGAATGCTCTCCTCCTAGCCTCGCGTCTGTGCCCTTGTCCCCTCACCCAGAGGCTGCTAGAAAGGTCAGTCCGATCTTACCCAGCCGCGCCCTGCCTCCCTGGGAGAGAAAGAAGTCGCCCAAAGGCCACAGGCCTGAGGGCCACTTCCACCAGCGGGAGCAGTGAGGGCCGGGGCACAGCTTCCCCCACCCTGCCTCCCTCCTCCCTTGTCTGAGGAACCACAGGCTGACACCCCTGCCCTGACCTGAGGGTGGCACACAGCAGGGAACTGAGACACGCCCCACCTGGCCCAGCAGATTGAGGGGGGAGGGCACCCGCGGAATTCACAGGGACCCTAAGGGCCACAGGGACAGGAAGGAGGAACAAGGGAGAACATTTGACCCCCCCCCCATTTTGGCCATGTGACTGTGACCCACGTTCTCAAGTAAAGTCACCTTCATCTAAAAACAGCCACCCCTCCTCCCTGACCTCAGGCTGCTGGGCAGGGCACAGGGCCAGGCAGGCCTTATGGGAAACAGCCCACGAGCTGGGGATGAGACTGAGGCTCCCGGCACCCACCCTCCTCCCCACCCAACTCAGCAGCTCTACTCAGGTAGGAGGAGCAAGAGAACATTTCTGGGATGCCAGGCGTGGGTTCTGGGCCTCTCCACCCTCCCCTCCCCTCCATCTGGCCAGGAGGCCGCTCCTGCTCCCTTCACCTGAGGCTCGGGCCAAATCACCAGCCCGCAGGACCCAGCTAGCAACCTGGTGCCCATGTGTGCCCTCCCAACCTGGTGCACCAGGACAGTGGGGCCCTGGACAGTCCCAGGGAGAGCAGGGGTCGCCCTGGCAGAGCTCCTGAAACAAGTTTCTGGGGAGCTAGCTGACCCAGCCACGAGAGGTGAACACGGTCACTAATTCACACGTCCCAGCAGAAAAGGGACGCATGGTATTTGTGAGGGTCCCCGGGAAAGGTGACAAAGTAAAAAGGTCCCAGGTGGATTCAGACACGGCACAGACACACCTAGACTCCCCAGCACACACACCCTACGCGAGACCCAGGGCTTCCAGCTACAGCTCTGGTGCCTGGTCCCAGGAAACAGGTGAAAAGGCGCTAACCCAGGGCTTCCCCCTGATGGGAGGAGCAAGCGCAGAGACTTCCTCACCCCCCCCCCCCCCGCCGCCGTCCCCGGGGCCGTCCGTGGCCACCTCCCACCAGGGAGAGCTATTCCTGAAGGGCTCCAGCGGCCAGGGACCCGCTGGCGGGCAGTGAGCCATGTGCACGCCAGGCGCCAAGGCCCTTGCCCAGAGGCGTTCAATGAACGGCCGTTCTGATCATAAGGAAGAGGAAAGAGGCCAATTGAGCTCCTGAAGTGGGTCAGGAGTAAGTGGGTGAAGCTCCCACAAGAGGCAGCTCCTCCTGCCCCCCACCCCCCCAGCAGACACTGTGACCCTGCACTCCTGCCTCCCCAGACCCTTCTCTGCACTTTGTTCCCTACATGCCCATCACTATAAATCTTTAACCCAGAACAAAACGGGAAGTCTCGATCAAGGAAGAAAATTTCCATCAGGCAAAAGAGAGCCTGTCCCGCTTTTCCCCTGAAAAATACGCTTTGATCCATTTTCCCCTGAGCGTTCTCTACACGGTGCGGACCTCCCAGAAATAAGTGCTGTTCGTGACTCCGTTAAAAACACCCTCTCAACACATCCTGCCCAGAACTGGGCTGCCAAAGCGACCTCACGGTGACCTTGGAACACGTCCCCTCCCGCCCTGGGCCTCAGTTTCCACTCCTGTTAAAGGAGGAGGGTGGACCAGCTGCCACCTCATTCTGTGGCCTGGAATCAGACAAAACCAAAGGAAGCAGAGCGTGCTGGCTTCCTGCCGGAGGTTTCAGGGTTTGGGCAAACACCAGGGGGCAGGTGCCTACCCAGAGCCAGACATGGGACCTAAATCCTGGGAAGAATGACAATCCCTTCCTGTGCCAGACAGCCCACCGGCTTCAGGGGCGGGCATTCCTCAGTCCTTGGTTCCAGCGTCCACGTGAGGGCCTGTGGAGGCGGCCACCGCTCCAGGCCGCACAGGCTTGCCAGGGCTCGCGGGATCCCGGGGCCGCGCCAATGCACCCCGCGGTGGCACTGGCACGCCGCGGGCGGGGACCCCGCCGGTTGAGAAGGGGCCGCTCCTGGACTCCGGCCCGGGCCTCCGCCGCCGGACGCGGGGACGGCGGAAGGGCGGGGCTCCGCCTCCAGACCCCATCCCAGGTCCCCTCACCCAGGGGTCAGGCCAGCCCTCGGACCCCTCGCGTTCCCCGGCCGCCGGGGTTTAGGGACTCCACCTGCAGGGCCGCCTGGCGGGCCCCCGCTGCCGCGGCTGAGCCTCCACCCGCGCCGGGCAGGACCCTCACCTGCTCCCGAGCCGCCCTCGGCGCTCAGCAGCGCCAGCGCCAGGACCACGAGCTGCCGCGCCGCCATGTCGCCCCCGTCCGTGCCGTCCCCGCCACCAACCGCCGCCCGCGGCACTATAAGAACCGGGAGGGGCCGGGCGCGCGCACGCAGGGCAACGTCGCGGGGCGGGGCGGGGCGGGGGCGCGCACGGCACGCCAGCCGCCCCCTGCGCATGCGCGTGGACGCACATACGCACGCGTCGGCCCGAGCGGGCGCCTGCAGCGGTGCCACGTGACCCTGGCGGCCACGCCCCACGGGCTAGGGGCGTGGTTGCGTTGCTAGGAAACGGGGGCGGGGCCTGCGAGGGCTGGGCTGGGCCCCGCCTCTGTTTCCTCAGCCTCTCGCAGTGTGATGACAGAACAGGTAAGTGCGTGCTCTGTAGAGGTTAAAATACTCGCTTTATGTTCTGTGCATCTTACCACAATACGGAAAAGAAACAAAGCGTTAAGGGAGGCGGTGGGGATCCCTGTGAACAGGTGGGATGTGTGCCTTGGGCTGGGGTGGGCTGCCAGATTCAGCAAATAAAAATACCTGGATGGCAGTTAAGTGTGGATTTCAGGTGGAGAGCCAGTAATTTCTAAATGTAAGTATCCCGTGCAACATATGGACGTGGCTGTGCAAGAACATTCGCTGTTTATCTGAAATTCACACTAACTGGCTGTCCTGTATTTTGTCTGGAAAACCCATCCTGAGGTTCCCCATGCTTTACAACAAATACTTCTTTAATTTTTTGAGATTATTTATTAAAAACTTTTTAAATTTATTTACTTATTTTGTGAGAGAGAGTGCGAGAGAGAGAGAGCACTAGCAGAGGAGAGGCAGAGAGAGGGAGAGAGAGAATCCCAAGCAGGCTCTGAGCTGTCAGTGCAGAGCCCGGTGTGGGGCTTGAACTCACAAATCATGACCTGAGCCAAAACCAAGAGTCGGGGGCTTAACTGAGACTGAGCCACCCAGGTGCCCCTATTTTTTTAAGATTTTATTTTTAAGTAATCTCCACGCCTAACACGGGGCTTGAGCTCATGACCCTGAGATCAAGAGTCGTATGCTCTTCTGACTGAGCCAGCCGGGCGCCCCCACAGCAAATACCTTGTTAAATGACAAAATAATTTCAAAAAACAAAACAAAACAGGTAGTCTATTGTTCATGATCTTGGGTTAGGCAGTAGTTTCTTACTTGTGACACGAAAAGCCTGAGCAACAATAAGAAAATAGATAAATAGGATTTCATCAAAATTAAAAACTTTGTGTTTCAAAGAACACCAAGAAGGAAGTGAAAAATCAACCCACAGTATGGGAGAAAACACTGGGAAATCATAGATCTGATAAGAGACTCACATCCAATATAAAGAACACTTACAATTCAATTTAAAACAAGTACAAATAGGGGCGCCTGGGTGGCTCAGGTGGTTGAGCGTCTGACTTCGGCTCAGGTCACGATCTCGTGGTTCATGGGTTTGAGCCCTGCGTTGGGCTTGATGCTATCAGCACTGAGTCTGCTTCAGACCCTCTGTCCCCCCTCTCTCTGCCCCTCCCCTGCTTACACTCTGTCTCTCTCTCTCTCTCTCTCTCTCTCTCTCTCAAAAATCAGTATCAAAAAAAAAAAATGGATGAAGGGTCTGAATACAACGCTTCTCCAAAGAAGACCTACAAATGGACAACGAGTCCATGAGGAGACGCCGGCCATCGTGAGCCATCAGGGAGTGCCGGTCACAGCCAGGTGAGGCACCGCGTCCCTCCTGTGCATCCTGATTGTTTTCAACTGGATATTTAAGAGCTGCAGATACCTGAGATACTCTGAAAAGTCAAGCAGCAGTTACCCTTTTGCAAGAAACATTTACATTCACAAGGGAAAGTCCCTGTGTAAGGGTGTGTCCCTTCAGAAACCTGTAAGGAGGGGAGGCAGGAGTTGAATGTGCTGCAGCCTTGCCCCTGTCTACTGTGCGGTTCCGGGTCACCTCCCATAACACACTCCGCACCCCCAGCGTCATCTTTGGCTTTCTCTGAAGGTGATGGCTTCCGTGCTTCTGAGTGTCAGTCGGTTTTCGCGACTGTCTCCCATTCAGTACATGTGTTACTAAACTTCTTCTGCTTGTTTTTCTCCTGCTCATCTGTTTTACATCCGTTAATCATTAGAGCAGCCAAAGCACCTGAAAGGGAAGCAGGGAGACTTTTCTGCCCCTTGTGGGTAAAGGGAGGGCTGCTCTAGATTGGAGCCGCTTCTTGAAGGCTGTGCTGTTCAGAGAGGCAGCAGCCGCGGGAGGTGAGCTGCAAGTCTGAGAACAGCCGGTCGGGAGTGGGGAGGAGGCAGTGTCGGGGCTCAAGGGCTACGTGCGGAATGGGGCGGAAAGCAGCCAGCTGGCTTCAAAGTCCCTCTGGCCTGGATAGAATTCCACGGCCCCCTTTCCTGCCCTCCCTGGGCTGGGCTGAGGACAGATCTCGTGGGAAATATTAGGGCCACCAGGCAGTCTTTGCTTTTGTTTATAAAACCAAGCTGTGTCCTCTCCCAGGCCCAGTTTTCTGGTTCCCTCTCTGGAAAGTCTTCCCTGTCTCCTCCCACTGGTCGGATGGATCCCTTTGCTGCTCAGTCCTGGCCCCACCTGGGGCAGGAGAAGCCTTCTAGGGCCACTCCATTGTCAGATTTAGCAAATAGAAAGGCAGGACACCCAGGTACATTTGAATTTCAGATTAAAAAAAAAAAGAGTGATTTTAAAAGTATTAGTCTATCCCATGCAGTATCTGGGGTAGACTTATGCTAAAATGTATCTGTTCTATATCTGATCTGCTCAAAAGCAGCCCCGCTTCATCACCCACTGTCATTTCCCTCGTTTGCACTGGTCCCTTCTGTGACCTCGTGTCCAACCCACCTGTGTGTGAGAGCAGGGACACAGGGTACCCTCCTCACTCCGCGCCCCCACCCCTGGCCTCTAGGCCTGCACTGGGACGGTCCCAGGTTCCGGATCTGGACGTCTTCCTCAGACAGAAAGGCAAGGAAGCAGCCCCGCTCTCTGGCCTGTTTCTGCAGCTTTGCTCTGTGCAGCAGCCGGACTGGGGGTGCAAAGAAGGCAAGGAGCCCGTCCTCTGATGCAGCATCTCTGGAGACCCGCAAACCTTGCCCCTGCCGAACCCTCAGGCCTCACTGGCCCGTGTCCTGCCTCGGAGTCCTGCCGTGTGGTGCCGCTGGCTCCCTCCCTGCACCCCAGTGACCACCAGACTGTCCTGGGCAGCGTGTCTTCAAGACCTCAGCCCCAGCATGCCACCCCTGCCCCATCACAGGACACGGCGTCTGCTCTGGTTCATTTGCCTTCTGCTTTTTCTTCCAAAACCTCTCAGGGGCGCCCAGCCAGCTCAGTCAGAGGTGTTTGCAGCTCTTCACCTTAGGGTTGTGAGTTCAAGCCCCACTTTGGGCTTAGAGGTCACTTAAATAAACGTAAAAAACAAAACAAAACAAAACAAAAAACAACCCTCAAACTCATAGATGAGGAGATGACATCAGACTTTCATTCTGTTACCCATCTGTCCACTGCTAAAATGTTTCAGCTTAGTTTTTTATGTGCATTTTTCTGAAAGGGGGAGCTTTGAAATCCACCCCCTCCAGGCAGTGACTGAAGGAGGACAGGGCAGGTTTTATTCTGGTGTTAGGGAGCCCTGGGAGGGGTTTGAGCCAGGGCGGTCCATCCTCTGTTGTGTTCTAGGGAGACATCAGAGCCGCCCAGGGGAGAGGGGCCTGAGAAGAGGGCCAGCAGCGGACAGGGCAGGCCCTATCCTATGGCTGACATCCGGACGAAAGGGTTATTCTGGCACAGACCCAGAGCAGGGGCCATGTGATCATGGGGGCAGACTCGGGATTGACACAGCCACAAGCAAGTGAGACCCGGGCCCTCCAGGAGCTGGAGGAGGCAGGAAGGACCCTCCCCGCTGGAGCCTGTGGAGGCGGGGAGCCCAGCCCACCTCGATCTCTGACTTTTGGCCCCAGAATGTGGGAAGATAGAGTCCCATTGTTCTGAGTTCCTGCTGTGTGGCTTTGATGCCCCAGATCACACTATGTCATCAAAGCATCAGAGACCACCTTGGGCGGGTGCTGAGTCCCCAGGCAGGCAGGGTGGGGCACCTGTTTATTCCTGTCGGTGGCCTCCCGTTCACCTGGGGGTCAGTTGGGGGGGGGGGCGGGGGGAGGAGCCCTGCTGGGCCAGGAAGGAACAGCCAGGCGGGGAGATAAGCCTTCTCCCGGGACAGCAGCAGGCGGGCCTCCCCTAATCTGCAGCCAGATGGAGCCATGCCAGACCCCTGACGAGGCTCGAGGCCTCGCGCGAAGGAAGAGGAAGCTGCTTGGTGCCTGGGAGCACACCTCTAAATGCAGTCTCACCTGAGGATGTCTGTTGAAGAACAATAAAAACCACAGCTTCCTGAAAACCAGTGGGGACCTCGGTCCTAATGGGCGCGTGTGGGCAGACAAGTGCTTCCAGGCAGTTCACAGCAGCCAATGAAACAGCTCCAGTGTCCGTCGGCAGGTGGACGGACACACACAAAAGGTGGACGTCCACTGCGAAAGGTTCACGCCCCTCGGCCGCGAGCAGGAGCGAGGCGCCCACCCCCGCCGCCCCGCGGACGGACCCCGAACACATGACGCTCAGGGAGGGAACCAGACGCGAGGGGCCACGCGGGGTGTGAGTCCACGTGTGTGAAACGTCCAGAACAGGCTCATCCACGGACAGAAGGGGGTTCGTGGGGGAGGGGCTGGGCGGTGGGGCGTGACTGTGTGGGGACAGAGTTGCTTTCCGGGGAGATGGAATGTTCCAGAGGTGCTGGTCACACAACCCGGTGAATGTACGAACACCCACTGAATTACACACTCTGGATGTTCAGCATTTGCAGGCCCGGCCCCGAAGCGCCCTGGTGGGGGCCCACCCCGAGGGTCAGCGCCCAGCCTGCCATGTTGCACTGGGCTCCCGTGGACACTGGGGCAAGGCCAGGAGCCTCTGGTCCTGCTACAGGTGACAGGAAGGGGTGGGTGAGTGGGGATGGGGGGAGGAGAGCAGTGGAGGATGGGAAAGCTGGGGGAGGGGGTCCTGGGATGCACCTTGAACATCTTGAAGGTATTCTCCATACTGGAGGCCAGTTGTACTCTGGGTGCTGGGCCGTGGCCCTGATGCTGCGCATAAGGCTGCTCTTGTGTCCTGGGGACGCCCCGCAGCCTGCAGCCCCCTCCTGGCTCCTGTCTGGCCAGTCTTCCCCTGTTCCCACCGCTGCCCCGAACTCCAGAAGGCGTGTGTCCAAAAACGCCAAGCCCCTGGCTGGGTTCCCCTCGGCAGAGGCTCCGGCCTTGCCCCGTGCGTGGGCTCTGCCTCAAGCAGTGATTTGTCCAGAGGCCAGCATGAAACCTAGGCTGGGTCCAGCGGCACTAGAAACAAGCGCTTTCCATGGGACCCGAGGGGCAGCCGTCCTTGCCGCCAGGAGAGAAAGCCTTCATGATCCCACGGCTGAGAGGCGGCAGGGTCGTGAGGACCTCTTGTGAGCACTGGGATCCAGCTGTGCCTGACGCTTGTGTCCTCCCAGACTCTGCATTACAGGAGGCAACAGGGGCCTTTTGGTTACCCGAACCAGTGGAGTCTGGGGTCTTTGGTGCTGGCTCCAGGGTGGGTTTATCTGGGGGCTTCACCATGGCGTGCAGGCCCCGGGGTCCTCCGGTGTGGACTTTGCCACCCTCGTGGGTCAGCTCTGCCCCTGTGGCTAGGTGGGAGGCACAGTCCTGAGCGCACGAGGACTGCCCCCCAGCTCTGCACAGGCGGGCTCTAGCTTTCCGCAGCGAGACCAGTATGGGCGAGGAGTGGGGGGCAGACCCTGTGGTGATGTGAATCTCAAGGGCGTTGCCCCTGGGGAGAGAGCCAGGTTACGGGCAGGGGCCCCACCCCCTCCTGTGACGTTGCTACCTCAGCTCTGAGGCCCCAGACACCTGATGTTACTAGCCTAGCAGTGGCCCCAAGTCCCCGTTTCCTGAGAGGTTCAAGTTGACAGCCAGGGGCCGTCCCCATCTTGCTCTGGCTCCCACTCACCTGCACACAGGCCCCCAGGGCCAGCAGAGGGGCTACGGGCTCCCGTGGTGCCCAGGAAGTCAGCTCAATGAAGACCGTGGTCTGGAGCCTCTTCCGTGGGGATTCTCCAAAGCAGCTCTCACCCTCTGGACTTGCCGTGATTAGCCTGTCAGCCTGGGTGGGCCCAAGGTGACAGGAGCACACCTGAGAACGAGGGCCACTCAGTGGAAGCTGAGCCTGGCCAGTGACGGTTTCTTCTTGCAGCTCTAGCGGATTAACGGATTACCACATTCAGGGCCTGAAGCCACACAAGCTTATTCTTTAACAGCTATGGGGCCAGAAGTAGGAAACGGGCCTCACGGGGCTAACGTCCGGGTGTGGGCAGTGCTGGCTCCCGTGAAGGCTCCAGGGGAGACCTGCACCCTTGCCTGCTCTGACTCTCAGAGAGCTCTCTGGCTCCCAGGTTACGGGATCAGGGCACGGACATCTCTGGAGCTGTTATTCTGGTGACCACAGGTCTGGGGAGAGACTGCACAGAACCAGTGCCTTGATCAGACTATGCCTGAAATCCCTGGCCTTGTCACTCACAGAAGCCAATTAAATTCCTTTCTGTTTAAGTCACTTTGAGTTGGGCATTTTGTCCTGCTACCGAAGGGGTCATTATAAAGGAGAGGTGGCCAAGACAACTGATCACAACAGGCAGATGAATTCACCCAGGTGCAGAGACTCTGGAAACCATTACCGCCCATTTGGTGGCATCCTGTCCTCACCCAGTCGGGTGTGTCAGGCGAGGGATGAGTTCAAGAAAAATCAGCATTTATAGCGTGTGTTCACATGTCCTGTCTAGTTTCGCCGTAACCACCCCCAGGAAGTAGGCTCCATTAGTATCCGGACGGTCAAATCGAATAACTAAAAATAGAGAGTTCTTGGAATTTCAGATAAACAACAAATGCTTTCTAAACATGTCCCAAACACTGCACAGGATATATACCCACCATATTATATATACAGTAAGAATGATTTATCTGAAATTTATATTTAACTGGGCAACCCTAATTATTTTAAGGTTTATTTTTCAGAAAGAGAGACAGTGAGAGAGTGGCAGACAGAGTGAGAGAGAATTCTCAGCAGGCTCTGAGCTGTCAGCACAGAGCCCAATGTGGGGCTCAAATTCACGAACCGTGAGATCGTGGCCAGGGCTGAAGTCGGGACGTCTAACTGAGCCACCAGGCGCCCCTGGGCAACCCTAATTATGATCTCTGTTTTGCAGATAGGTTATGGGATGTGAACCCCAAGGCCTCAGGTATCAGTCAGATCTCTGTGCAGAAGCTTCCTTGGCAGTTGTGTGGGGGGACGGTATGAAGGGAACACGATTCCCATGGAGACGTGGGGTCCGCGCCCCTCCCCTCGGGTCTGGGTGGGCGCACGCCCGTGTCCAGCCCTGTGCAGAAGTGGTGCGTGTGACCCCCGAGTGTTGAAGCGGCCTTGCTCCCGGGGTCCTCCCGCCGGAGCCCGTGCTGCCGTGCTGAGGACACCCGGACAGGGTGGGGTGGGGACGGGCCACCCCACCGTGCCGTCCGCTTCCAGACCTCCACCAAGGTCTTCTCATGCAGGCTGCCAGCCCCCCAAAACCGCTCCCCGGAAACGCCTCTAGGCTGAGGTGAAGGGAGTGCCCAGCCTGGCCTCGGCGCCCTATGGAGGTTATAAACATGAGCCACTGGCCTGGCCCTGCCTGCACCTGCTCAGCACACGGGCGAGGGTCACACGCCCAGGCTCCCACTCCGGAGGCTGGGTCGCTGGTGATACCCCACAGAGCTCAGAGGCCCAAACTAGGTGCAGGAGGAGCGGGAACAGGTGTGGCCGCCACAGTCCCGCCGAGAACACCACTTGAGTCCAGAGGGGCCCCTCCCCGCCCTGCACTTCCCTCCGGGTTTAAGAAAAGCCACAGATGAAGAGTGAAACCTTCCACGTTTTAATGGAGAAACATCATTCAGGTTAAAACACCACCAGACCGCGAGGGCAAACCGGGAAAGGCGTGTGCAGGCCGCCGTGGGGATCTGTGTGCACCCTGGATGTACCTGCCCCTCTGGCCCGTCCCCCACCTGTGTGGGGTCGTCTGAGCCCAGTGACTGGTCAGGCTGGGCGTGTGCTCATCTGACCCAAGGGGGGACCTCAGTCCTGATGCCATCTGACCCTGAGCCCAGGCCACTCTGGACTTAACAGTTACACTGAAATGAAGCCACCGGGCCTGGGTGACACCAGCACACAGGACTCCTTGGGGGTGCTGCGGCCACAGAGGGGCCGCCTGGGGCCCGATGGCCGGCCCCGCCAGCAGACCAGCTGGCCCCAAGAATCTGGGGCCGTGACCCGGCCCGGAAGGGGCACCTGGTGGCCCACCGCTCTCTGCGGTCCTTCGGGAAGGCCAAGGACAGTTGGTTCTGTAGCTTCTCATAAAGTCGTTTTATTTAGATTCCAAACAAACCAAAGCAGAGAGAAGAGGTGACCACAAGTGAATCCGTCAGCGCGAGCCGCAGGCCCAAGTCTCTGGCTCGGCCAGCAGGAGCTGAACACGCACACGGGCGGGTCCGCGTCCCTCAGGCCACCGCCGCCCAGGCCCGCCCCACCTGGCGGGCTGCAAGGGACCCGGGACAAACGCGCGCAGGAAGGGAGGGCGACGCCCGGGAGGAGACCACCCAGGGGGCCGGGCAGCACCCCTCCCATGGGGCAGTCTCGCCACACAGTCCGGGGCTGCTGAGGTAAAATCTGTACGTTTATTCTTGGGGTCGCCCTGTCAGGACTCTTCGTTGCCGGAGTCGTCCTCGTCGTCCCCGAAGCAGCTGTCGGCCTCAGCCTCGGGCTCGCCGTCCTCGTAGTAGTCGTCGTAGAAGAGGTCTGAGCCCTCGTCGGGCGCTGGCGCCTTGGTCTTCACACAGTACTCAGCCAGCGTGGTGGGCACCTTCACGCCGTCCCGCTCTGCGTCCACCTTGGTCCCCAGGACCTGCTTCCTGCGGGAGACACGGGCCCACAGGTCACCGCTCTGTCTCCTCGGGGCCCTGCAGGCAGGAGCACAGACGCCACAGGGGAGGACCCCTTGAGCCACCAGAGAGGAATCATGGAGACCGGCGGCACCCCGTGGGAGGGTGAAGCCACTATCGCGGTTCAAGCCGGCAGACATCAGCCACCAGGGGCGAGGGGACCGGGGCTGGACCAGATCTCCAGCTGCCTGTGCCGGCCGGACAGGGGCGGAGCAGATGAAGAGGGCCAACGCCAGGGGGAAACGGGGACAAGGGAACGCGGGCCCAGGAGGTGACAGGCGCCATGGGTCACGCCCAGGACAGAGCAGACAGCTCTCCTGGGGACTCGGCGTGGCGCCCCCATGAGCTGTGGCAGGGTGGACACCGAGAGCCCACGTCCCAGCACAGATGACACCCCAGACGGACACCCTGCAGCATCGCCCCACTTGGGGGGGGGGGCCCTCCAAGTCAGCGGGCTCTGCCCCCGTTGCGCGGGGAACACACTTGGCGGGGGCGGGGGGACAGGCGGGCAGAAGCGCCCGTCACAGCCTTGCTCACGTGGGCGCATGTGAGCCAGCCCACGGGGAGTCTTCAGGGATAAAAACAGTCTGGTTTTAATTTTGGCACCACGTGGGAGGTGCTGGGAAAAACTGGGGCGAAGAACAGGCCATGTGGGCAGGACCCCCCGCCACGGAGCTGAGCCGAGCGCCCTCGCCCCGAGACCCCACGAGGGTCCCGCGCAGCAGCACCGGGAGGCCTGCAGAGCACCCGGCATCACTCGTGGCAGACACCCCGCTCAGCGCCTCCTCACTGCCACAGACCCAAGGCTGTGACCCCGCCCGGCATCGGGGGACAGCTATCCTGGGACGACAATGGGGGACAAACAAACGGGGGAAGGGCTGCCCTACATGCGCATGGGTCACCCTGGGGCCGCGTGTGTGGCCTGGGGGGGCTCTGATGCACTCAGGTCACACGTGCAACACCGCAGAAATCGTTCAGAAAATTCTGCTCACGTAAAGTACCACGGAAGCAGCAAAAAACGGGCCAGGTCTACGGAAGAAAACCGGCACAACTTTACTCAGAGGAAAGAGAACCAAAATCAACAGAAACGGCCTGCAGCTACGGGCTGTGGACCCCTGACACCTGCGTCTGTCCAGCGTGAAGCACGAGGCGGCAAAGAGCTCTGGCACACGATGCGGAAGTGAGTGTGAGGCCCGTGCACGTGCACGGCGCTGTTCTCCACGTTTCTAGCACGCAGATCAGCGGCTGCCAGGGCAGGGTGGTGGTGGACGTGGGTGTCTGGAAGGCTACACAGAAACTGTCAGGTGTTAGTGTTACGGGGCTTCCTTTTCGTTTCTCTCAGGATGTGTGTGTTTCTCTATCACGAACACGTTGCCTTCTCAGCACACAGTTGTTTCTGGGGCTTCGTCTGTGTGAACTGTGGCAACTTAAAGTGCATGGCGGTGAGTTTTGACCCACATATGTCCTGAGACGCTGCCCCACAAGCGAGGTCGCAAACATACCCCTCACCCCCGGAGGTTCTGCTGTGTCTTTTACATTCTGCCTCTCTGACAGACACCAACGTGCTTTCTGAGGCTACGTGGACAGGCCCCGGCCTGCTCCCTCCTTGCCTGCGGCTGTACGCCTGGGCCGTTGACAGCTTTGGCAAATCGAGACTGTTCTGAACATTCGTGTGCGTACTGGTGTGGACACGCGCCCCCGTTTCTCTTGGGTAAATACTCAGACCTCAAGTGGCTGGGTCCTAATGTAGGTGTGCACATGACTTACCCATTTTTTTTTAATTAAAAGGTAAATGACGGGGGGGGGGGGGGGGGGCGGTGGCGGTGCCTGACTGGCAGGGTCGGAAAAGCATGTTTGATCTTGGGGTCATGAGTTCGAGCCCCACGTTGGGAGTAGAGATCACCTAAATAAAACTTAAAAAATGACAAACTGAAAGGGCATCTAGGGAAAACCTAACAAAGGGTTAAGTCTGTCATGAAACGAGTCAGTAAACCCGCATTAAAAAGCAACAATGGACAACAGACACAGAGCAGCTCACACAAATCCAGGGAGAGAGAAAAGGGGGTCAAGCACAAGCAGCTCTAGGCCCTAAGCGGACAGCGTGTACACCCAGGGCCTTAGACCAGGTTCCCACCCTGGTCCCGCACCTGCCCGCTGAGTGTCCATCCTGTGCAAAGGTCCCAAGGGTGCTCACCTGTTTATTCGGAAGGGGAGAGCACTGGAAATGACCACCCGCCAGGTGGAGGATTAGTCCTGGCCAATCCCCAAGTGATGCATCGCTTTCCTAACCAGACAAAACTTATTTTCTAGAAAAGATAGCAATTTTCTAAATGCGCTAGTATCATGATCATTTTCTGCCTTTAGGAAATGATTCCAAGCTTCAAAATTACAAATGTAAATGATGTTCACAGCAAGAAACCACTGAGCAGAAAAGATACAACGTGACATAAACCAGGCCTCAGTAGTACACAAAACATATGTTCCCCCCCAAAAGAAAGTAGGAAAACAGAGTTGATGTCAGGAGCAGGTACCCGAAGGACCGTGGTCCCGGAGCGTTTGTAGATAGGCGTCAGGGGCCAAAATGCAGACAGGAGGCCCCGCAATGCTTGGGAGAGGCTCCCCAGGAGGGAGGAGAGAGGGGCGGGGGCAGACGGAAGACCGGGAGAGTCTCTGCTATTTTAGTTACAAAGCAAAGAAACCGCAGCGAACCCTTGTTAAAGCCTGGCGGTCACCACTCAGGGGCTTCTGTACGTATGTGCCACCAGGTCTGCGCGCGACACACATGCACCACAGGTGCTCTGAATGCACACACCGTGTTATACATCTCACAGGCATTAAGCTACACATCTGTGACATACACTGGGGCACCTCACCGTGCGACAGAGAAAGAGAACACCCATTTTCTTTAAAAAAAAAAAAAAAAAGGTGGGGGGGGGGGCAAGGTTGAGATTGAGGGCAAGGAGACCAGCAGAAGAACCAAGGTGTAGGCTTCAGGCTGGCTGGCTCCTCCCCAGGGCTGCAAGTCCCTACTGGGACTGCTGGCCATGAGCAAGCTGGAGGTGTGTGGGCCTGCACAGAAGCCCTCCTCACCTGATGATGTCCGTGTACTCCCGGTCCTTGCCTTTGCTCTCTTTCCACTTCCTGTACATCACAGAGGCATCCACGTTCGCCGGCGAGAAGGTGTTAGGTTCGTTGAGGAGGGAGATGACGCTCAGCAGGATGGTCCTGGGGAAGTAGGGAGTCAACAGGTGCAGGGCGTTTTTGGCCCACACCACCCACCTAGGAGCTGGGCTCTCAGGCTACGCCCAGGCCCAAGCGTCACTGGGGAGCTTCCGGACACTCTGAAGCCAGCACCTGCCTGGGGACCCTCACAGCCCCCCAACCCTGCAGATGACATCTGACTGGACTTCTCGTTGTCCCTTTTTGTCTCAGGCCCCAAGAACAGCAGGGTCCGACCCCCGCCCCCCCCCAGTCCATCCACCTGCCCGCCCAGCTCCCAGGACAACATGACGTGGGAGCAGCTGAAGCCAGGACCACCTTTGTCCCACGTGTCCCTATCCCCGAGGCATCCTGCGGGCAAACAGGTCCCTCTGTGCCACCAACTTCTACAATAGTTCGGGCTGGACTAAAGACGTGCAGGCTGCGAGGCAGGGAGGCCAGCCCCTCAGGATGAGCAGCTCAGCCCTGAGACGGAGGGGAGATCCCAGGGGCAGGCAGAGGGGCCGTGGGCGGGAAGACACAGACCCGAGACTCCCAGAGGCTGTTCCTCACGGTGGATGGGGCAGGGGGCACCAAGAAATGAGAGGAGAGGCTAGCAGAATTGGTCCTGGGGTCTCTGGGGCCCCCAGTATCCTGGTGGGAGGCCAGTTTGGACAGATGCCACGGTACTCTGGCGAGTCATGGCCCTGAAGAGGCCCCGAAGGAGCAAGGTCAGGAATGCTGTGGGGGCCAGGGGTCCACGTGCTGACCAGTCCCTCCCGCAGGGTCTGGCCCAGCCTCACCTGACGTTCTGCGTAGGGTTCCAGCGCTCTGAGGGCAGCTCCCCACTCTGGGGGTCATCGACTGGGGGGTGGAGAATGGAGATGCACACATCCCCCGTCTGTGTGAGGACAGGAGAGAGGGGTCAGTGCCCACAGCACTGCCACCAGGCAGCGCAGTGCCCTCCCCACTACAGGGGAGCCGGGAGGGGCCTGCCCGGTGGGCTCACCTCGTAGATGTTGGGATGCCACATCTTGGTCAGGAACCGGAAGGCTGGCGGGGAGTAGGGGTAGTCGATAGGGAACTTGAGGCGTGCCTGGGGAGGGGCAGAGAGCAGAAAAGCTCAGCCAGTGCTGGCCACTGCTCAGGGACTGTGCCCACGAACACACAAACAAGGACGTTGGCCAGGACAGACCCACCTGTTGCAGGAGGACCGCCTGGACCCTGCTGGTCACCCCTCACAGACCCCCCCCCCAGGACTCTTTGGGGTGGCCTGAGCGGACCCTGGCCCCCCTCCTGCTGCTGAAGGGCAACTCCAAGGCCATTCTTGGCCCAGGCCCGTGGGAGGGGCCAGGAGCCAGGCCCCAGGGAGCTGTGCACCCCCAGCATGGCGGCGACTCCTAGGCCTCAGTTTCCAGGCTGTGGGGAAGGTTAAAAATAGATGTGTGTTCACTCGGCAATCATTCCCGACACCTCTGTGGGCTGGGCTCTGTGGGAGGAGATGAGTCAGCGCTGGACGGATGGGCTCTCTGCCCACAAGCATCCATCCTGGGGGGCCAGGAAGGCAGACAGGAAGGTCCTGGGGCAGATTGGGGAGGGCTGCCTGCCGAGGCCTCAGCAGGTGAAGGAGCTTCGTTTGCGGCTTGAGCCCCAGTCCCAGACATGGGGATGTCTGGCCTAGGGTCCTGGTGGTGCTCCAGGCTCTCCCGGGCGAGCCAGTGTGCTGGGAGCCAAAGCTGGGCTCCTCTGCTGGAGCTTCCCAGGCCCATCTCTGGAGAGTCACCCTCCTGGGCAGGGGCACGGGGGCATTTAGAAGTCCCTCTGTTCCTGGGTGATTGTGCTGAGGCCTGGGAGGCAGGTAACTTACTGGTGAGTGCAGAGCAAACCTGGAGCTCAGAACCTGCCCTACAGGTTTCTAAGCGATGGCCCCGAGGACAGCTGTTCTCAAACACTCTGCAAGTCCCACCTCATCTTGTCTCAAGCGTCCCCAGAGATGCCTTCACTACTGAGCAAACTGAGGCTCAGAGAAGGAAAGTACCTTGCCCAAGGATACACAGCAAGCAAGCTCGGAGGAGGTTGTTGAACCGCGTCTCTCTGGCACCCCCTTGAGTACACCGCGTCGCCCAAATGCTCACCATGGCCCATGAAGGACAAGGAAGGCGCCGCGGGAAGTGGCTGGGAAGTGGCGGTGGCCGCCAGGCACTTCCCAGTCTGGCTGTTCCACACCTGCCGCAGAGGGTCTCCCCACCCAGTCACGCCTCGACAGGAGGATCAGGGTGGGTGCCAAAACCACCCTGGGTCCCCCGCCGGCTTCTCTGAGGACACAACACAACACAACCTATGGCAGATGTGTTCGAATCTGGCAGGGCCCCACCCCCAGTCCATTCTTCTCCAGAAAAACGGGACAATCCCCCAACCCTAGTGTGGAGGATCCCCTGCAACCAGTTAGTGAGCAAGAGTCAGAAGCCCACATCCTTTCCTTCCAGATCTGTGAGCTCACTTAGTCTCTTAGTCTCGCTGTTGCCTCAGGGTGGGACTCCACCTCCAGCTCTGAATGGAGCTCCCATCCCTCCAGCCTGAAGCACACAAAGGAGGCTGGGGGAGGGATCTAGTTGGACCATTAGGCGATCAACCCCAAATCCAGTCCCCGCATGCAAGAGGCCGGATTGCTGATGCACAACTCAGGCGGGAGCGGTCCACAGTCCTCCCCCCATCCCACCCCAACACCAGGGGAATCTCAACTCAGGACTCACCCCCAGCAGACCAGGCTGCTCCCTCACAGCCACTGAGCAGGCTCAGCTAAAACAGGAGCCAAAAGTGCAAACGCAGACATCTGTCCTGGGAGTATCACCTGCCCCTCCCCCACAGCCTGGCCTAGCTGTGGTTTCTGCCCGCCCCCCCCCCCAACCTGGCAGGGCTGGGGGAGGGTGTTCCCAGGCTGAGGGCCCTTTCCCCACCTCTCATGCAGGGAGACCCCTTGCCCCATCCCTCTGGCTCAAAGAGCAAAGCCCTACAATCTGACAAGGGTCCTTCCAAGGCCACGTGGGGGCTCAAATGGTGAGATCAAGAAAGCTGCCTGGGTTCTGGCTCAGATCTTCTGTCACACTAGCGCGAAACACAGCCAGTGCCGGGGCCAGCACCCCCTCCCTGCTCCCAGAAAAGAACTGCCCGGGATGAAACTATCACAGGGGGCAGAGAAAACGACCCAGACGTGAGATTTGAGCCCCAAAAGGACACCTGCTCAGCGAAACCTGAGAAAAGCAAGTTGCGGCAAGAGAGGGGCCCCAGGTTTGGAGGCCAGGGTCCCGGGTCCGTGGGGTTGCTCTCTGAGGTGTGGCTCCCAGGGACAAAGTGGAGAGTGGCAGTGATGCCACAGTCTTGCCTCAACGTTCCCTAGAGAACAACTTACATAAAGCTCCAGAGGAAGCCAAGTGGGCCTGGCCGGCTGCTATCGGGAAGAGTGGCTGCTTTCCAAGCAGGCCCCAGCTGGCAAGGCCCCATCTGAGCCTTTGTTGGAACCCAAACAAGTGGCGGAGCAGCCCCCCCAGTCTGGCCTCCCTCCCTCCCTTCCCCAACCCCGTGCTCCCCAACAATAGAGCTTGCTAGGTCTGGGGAGGCTCTTTGTCTCCTCCGGGCAGGGGGCGGGGAAGGCAGCTGAGGGCCCGGGTCCGCCAGAGGCTGAGGTAAGCACGAGCCCCACCCCCAAACAAACAGGGAGCGCCCCGAGCCCTCTCTCCGGGGATCCGGCAGACCGGCTGGGAAGGCGGGGGCCTGGAGCTGCTTCCAGGGACGGAAGGGGTGGCCGAGAGAACCACCAGCTAGACCGAGGGAGACGGGGACCGCCGCGGGCACAGAGGCCGGGTGGGAACCGGGACTGCGAGCCGCGGGCTCACCTTGAAGTAGCCGCCCTCGTAGTAGGTGTTGGGGGGCCCGAAGATGGCCACCTCCCAGTTGTACAGGTCGCCCTCGTCCACCAGGGTCACCCGGAAGCCCTCCACCGGCTCCTCCTGCAGCCCCTTGAGCTCGAGCAGCAGAGCCTTCTGCGAGCTGGGCACCAGCGGCCGGGCCATGGCGGCGGCGGCGGCGGCGGGGCCCGGGGTCGGGGGCGCGCTGGGCCGTGGGGCCGCCGCGGAGGCGCGGGACGGGCCGGGCCGCGCGCCGGCCGGGGAGGCGCCGGGGCTGGGGCCGCCGCCGCCGCCTTCCTCTTCTACGCCACCGCCGCCGCCGCCGCCGCTCGGGGCCCCTGAACGCTCCACTCGCTCTGGCACCGCCGCCCGCCCGGCGCTCGCCTCGGCCTGACCCGCGCGCCCCGCCCCACGCTGCGCCTGCGTACCGCCGCCGCCCCCCCTCTCCCTCGACTGCGCCTGCGCGCGGCGGCCGAGCCCGGACCGCACCTGCGCGCCCGCCCGCGGGGCACGCCGGGAAGTGGAGTCCCCGCCCCCGGCCCGCCGAGCGCGCAGGCGCAACCGCGGGGAGGGGGGGGGGGGCCAAGCGCGCAGGCGCCTTGGAGCTTTCGACCCCCGGGAGGCCGCCGTCGCCCCCCTCTCGGACTAGCACCCAGGACCCCTGTGCGCGGGGAGGCGGGCAGGGTTGGGCTGCGTCGTCCCGGCACGGGCCGCTGAGCTTTTGGGGTCTTTTTTATGACGTCCCAGCACGGGGTGGGGCCGGGGGCGGGCCGGGGCGGGGTCCTTTGGCCCGGGAAGGGAGGACGGAGGCGGATTCCCTTCTCCCGCGGTTCTGAGCGAGCGGAAAGGGCGGCCCGGCCGGCAGTGGGTAGGCGGGAGGGTGGGGTGAGGCAGTGTCTGGGGTCCGCAGACCCGGTCCTCGTTGGGCGGTGCCTCAGTTTCTCGAGGCAGAGGTGAGGAGTGACCTCCCTGCTCAATTCGGTCCGACGAACTGGAATCCAGAGATGGGCAAGACACTGCTCCCCAGGCAAGCTGGGGAGATCAGTGCACCTCCGCTTTCGGGTTTCATTCGGCAGTGTTGATTCAGCACCCATCCTGGCCGGACCCCCCGCCTGAGTCCCACCCTCGGCTGAGCCCTGCTTGTGCCCGAATCGTAGACTGACCTTCCACCCCAGCTTGTCCTTCCGACTGTGGCTGAGCTCAGATCTGGCTGGTCCGAGGCCTAGACACACAACCCTTGCTGGGACACTTGGGCATGAGAGTCAGACGTGGTGCCCAGGCCAACATCCTGCACAACCTCAGGGTGACCGCTCCCCATGAGAGTGGGCGTTGGGCCAGTGGCACCTGCTGTGGTCCCGCCCTGGGATGTGCCTGTAGCCTTGTTGGCAGGTGTCAGGGGCAGCCAATAGCTGCAACACCTTGGGCTCGGCCCTCCTCCAGGTGTCCCAGCTGAGGACAGGCAGGTGTAAACCTGTCTGGGGCAAGGTGAGCAACATCTCCACAGGGGAGAGAGTCAGGGTACTCTGAGAAGGAACCCCGGGCAGAGCTGAGCTTCAGATGGCTGACCCAAGCCTGGGGCTTTGACTGTCTCATCCATAAAGGGGGCTCTGGGCTTCGAGTCTCAGAACCTCTGCCCTCCTTGGAGGCGCGTGGAGTGGGCCCCTCAGCTGTGAAAGGACTGTGTGCCCTGTGCCAAGTGCACTCTGACGCTCATTCTCTGCCTATAGCAGCAGTGTCGGCGTTGGCGTGTGGTAGCTTATAGATAAACGGTCGTGAGAGCTAATCGTGATTCTTCCAGAGAGGCTTCCCAGGATCTCCCTATGTAATCCCCACAGCCCCACAAAGTGTTGGGTGGGCGGGGTGGCCTTGGAGAGGTAAAGGGAGGTACCAAGTTTATGGCCGCTCCAGCAGGTGCCACATGGGGCCTCATCCCCCAGGAAAGCCTGCTCCTTGGGCTCTGAAATATCCTGGAGTGCTGGTCATCTGGGGTGTCCACAGCACCTTGATTTTCCCTTAGGGGCTTCTCATTCTTAGTCTGTAAGGTTCAAATTGGACTGACCCCCCAAACCCTGGCTGCAGGGACGGGTCACCCAATCAGAGCGTTCCAAGCCCCTGGCTGCACTGGTTGGTTCAGGAACAGCATGTGGCCAACCATCTAATGAGATGCAGCTCTGGGACTTTTTCTGAGAACACTGGGCTGGGGTGACTGAGTGGGGACCTGGCCTGAGGTTAGGGGACCGTCTTATCACCACAAGCCCTACGAACAAAGGTGGCACTCGGGGATCCTGATGACCCTGTGTGTGCTCCTGGATGCAGCCATGCTGACCTCTGAATGCTCCAGAGGTGCAAACTGATAAATTACTTTCGTTCTTATGAAGCCAGTTTGATGTGGGCCTCCCGTCACGTGCCACAGGAGCGCCCTGCATTCAAACCTAAGTTCTGCTCTGACCTTGGAAATGGCCCTGGGATGCTAAGCCAGGTCTCAGTTTCTCTATCTGTAAAATGAGTTACATGAGATAATATTTGGAAAACTCTTAGCATGGGCGTTGAAGATGTTATGGAGAGGTATACAATGGCATTTTGCTGCAATCGTGCCGGTTGAGAAGGAAGACGTGATCTCAGGAGGCAGGGCCTGCAGGAGTGGAATAAAAGGACGGACGGGAGAGAATGTGGCCCCTCAAGGGTAGAGGGAAATGGAGTCCTAAGACAGAGGCTTCATGGCCAGTGTGCTCTGGATGCAATAGAACTGGCTTCGAGGTCAACCCTGCCTTTTCCTGGTTGTGCCATGGGGCCGGTCACTTACTGTGGGAGAGAATAATGCCCCCCTCACCTCCCATAGCCGTCCACATCCTAATCCCAGAGCCTGTGACTATACCACCTCACAGGACAAAAGGGACTTTGCAGATGAGATTAAGAATCTTGAGATGGGGGGCGCCTGGGTGGCGCAGTCGGTTAAGCGTCCGACTTCAGCCAGGTCACGATCTCGCGGTCCGTGAGTTCGAGCCCCGCGTCGGGCTCTGGGCTGATGGCTCGGAGCCTGGAGCCTGTTTCCGGTTCTGTGTCTCCCTCTCTCTCTGCCCCTCCCCTGTTCATGCTCTGTCTCTCTCTGTCAAAAATAAATAATCGTTGAAAAAAAAAAAAAAAAGAATCTTGAGATGGGAAGAGAGCACCTGGCTGGAGCATGCAACTCGATCTCGGGGTCATGAGTTGGAGTCCGTTGGGCATAAAGCTTACATTAAAAAGAAGAAGAATCTTGAGATGGGAGATTATTTTGGGTAATCACGGTGGTTGGGGCCTGTGTAATCTACCCCATTCATAAAGGACCAAGTCAGACAGATGGGCAGACCCCGTGCTTCTGGCTCTGAGGATGAGGAGGGGCCATGGGCCAAGGACGGCACCTCTGGAAGCCGGAAAACCGAGGAGATGGGGCCCCCTGGGGCCCCCGGAGGAGCCAGCCCTGCCTACACCTGGGAGTTAGGACCTGGACCTGTGAGCCCAGGACTGTGAGAACCAGTGTGTGTAACTTTAAGCCACTGAATTCACGGTGATTTGTAACAACAGTCGTGGGAATTGAATACACTTAGCTCTGTAAGCTTCAGATTCTTCCGCTGGAAAATTGATTGATTCATGACTTCCATGCACAGATCTAGGCCCTGGGGCTACAGAGAACAGGACTAGCAAAGCCACCCACCTTTGGAGAGGTAGGGAGAGAGGCCATAAACAAATCGGTAAATAAATAGTGATTTTGGGTAGCAATAATTGCCAAGAAGAAAAATACAGTATGGTGAGGCATCAGCAACAGGAGTGGTTGGAGGGTTGGTTTGGAGAGTGGTCAGGGGAGGTGTCCCTCAGGAGGTGGCATCTGAGCAGAGACCAGAATGAAGGGGGGAAGTGAGCCATGTGGGTCTGGAGTAACAGTGTTACAGAGACGGGCTAGCACATGCAAAGGCCCTGAGGTGGGGACAAGTTGCTCCAGCTAGAGACTGGTGTGCCTGAGACAGAGTGAGGGGACAGAGGCAAGACAAGGAGCTGGGGAGTCTCCTGGGTCAGCTTTCTTGAGTGCTGACTTTGCTCACAGGACTTGTGGTGGTGTAATGGCTCCAGAACTCAGGCCAGGTCCTCCCAGCTCAACTGTGTCACAAACAATCCCAGGGCTGCATCTCATTGGCCATCCAGGAGTCACCTGCTGTTCCAGAAAAGGGCCAGCTGAGGGGGAGGAGGCATCCAGCCACGCCCCCAGACCCGGGTGGACAGGGGGCTTCCACAGAGGCCACAAACTCCAGGGGAGCCCCAGGTTTGGGAGGTCAGCTAGAGGCTCAGTCCCAGATACAGCAGGCCTAGGGTGTCCTTGGGATGTCTCCAGAAGTCCTAGGTATGTGGTTGGTTCTCGAAGGCTGGAGCAGAGCAAGGCAAGGGGTCCAAGCCATGACTTTGAGAACCCTGGCGTCCGGGCGGCAATAGATGCCTCAGGCCGGTGAGATTCTAAGTGAGGAGGATGTGTGAGGAGAGGCCCTGGACAGAGCTGGGGGGCCACGTCCCCCGACCCCCAAAGCTGAGATAAGAGGAGGAGGCCGCTACGGGGCGGGGCAGGAGCATTTATTTTTTTTATTTTTATTTTTTCAACGTTTATTTATTTTTGGG
Organism: Lynx canadensis; assembly: GCF_007474595.2. NCBI lineage: Eukaryota > Metazoa > Chordata > Mammalia > Carnivora > Felidae > Lynx > Lynx canadensis. The sequence goes on along the minus strand of NC_044304.2, from coordinate 130,941 downwards.
ACAGAGAGAGACAGAGCATGAATGGGGGAGGGGCAGAGAGAGAGGGAGACACAGAATCGGAAACAGGCTCCAGGCTCCGAGCCATCAGCCCAGAGCCTGACGCGGGGCTCGAACTCACGGACCGCGAGATCGTGACCTGGCTGAAGTCGGACGCTTAACCGACTGCGCCACCCAGGCGCCCCATGGAGCATTTAGAGAGTGGGCAAGGGGGTGTTTCCAGAAGGGGGAGGTTTGTAGTGTCCCATGGTCCACACTGCTATGAGGTTGAGGCCAGGTGCGAACGTTGTGTCAGCTTCCCTGGACTCTGGCGGCTGGCAGAGGTCAGGCCGGGGTCGTAACGAAAGGGACTTCCGGACCTAAGACCACGCATGATGGTGACCCAGGGAGGCAGCGGGCGAGGCTGGATGGGGCAGGCCAAATGTCCTGGCTGGACTTGGCCTCCCTCTATTCTGGGGGGCTCTGGAACATGAGCTGCCCCCAAACTAGCTCCACCTGAGGCAACGGGGCTGGCTTTTATACCCTCTGGCCATCGCTCACTAGCAATGCCTGCCCCAGAAGGAGTGGAGCTTCCTGGGCAGCGTGGCTCCCCTGCAGAGGGGCAGCGGTGAGCCGGGGCAGCAGGGCGGGGGCAGCCTGGAGGGGGCAGCAGGGCGGGGTGACCCAGTACACAGTGCCCACCTCAGCTTCTGAGGTCATGAAGGAGTGACCGCAGAGCTGACCGTCGAGGCCCCCACCTGCCTGGGCTCCGGGACAGGTATGCACCTAATGCAGACGGCCCACCTGTCCACGAGCCGAGTGTGGGCAGGGGCCTCACCCACGATTTGTCCCTGCTGCTGCCCGGCCCCGTGGCGGCTGGGTTGCAGATTCTGGAGCAATCCCTGTGTGTGGGCGCAGGACAGAGTAGAAGCGTTCCGGCCAACACTTATTCAGCGGCTTGCTTCCCCTTAACCTTCCAGTTGCCCATTGCTGCATGATAAATGACCCTAAAGCTTCATGGCAAACACGGTGATCTGTCTCGCTCGTGAATCTGCGCAGTCGGTGCTGCCAGTCGCCTGCTGTGCCACACGCGGGGCTGCTGAGTGAACCGGTGAGCCCAGGGCGGGGGGCATGGGACCTGCCACCCTTTGTGACCTAGCCGTGGAGATCCCGTAGTGTTACAAAAGCCACCCGAATTCAGTGAAAGGGAATGCGGATTTCACCTCTCGATCTGCCTTTCGAGGGAGGGGTGGGGACGTTCTGGAAGCGTGTGGGAACAGAAATGTTGCTGTGGTCGGTTTTGCAAAACACATAGTCAGTGGCCACAACTCCCAGTTCGCTGATCACCTGGCCTGTGCAGGGGGGAGGGATGGGGAGACAAGGTGGTCCTTGCCATCGGTAGCCTGAAAAATGGTTTAAGCTCTGTTTCCACGGGGTCTCCTTCAATCAGAAAAGGGGCCGAGTCCTGGGTCCCATTTACCAGAGTTGGAGGCTGAGGCCACCATCCTGGGCTGGGAATGTGACTCCTTCCTCCTGCTCCCAGAGGGGTTCCTCTTGCAAGCAACAATCCCCTTGGAGGGGAGAGGGGTGCCCAGCGGGTGCTTGGTGAACAGTGACAGGACGGACTTCGCAGGTGTGTGTGGGTTCTGGGTGGACCGACGGCAGGTGGCAGAGGTGGTGGAGGGTGTGGGTTCTGGAGTACGCCCCTTGCCGGTAGGGTGACCCTTCACTCCTCTCTGGGCCTCGACTTCCCCATCTGCCAAAATCGGGGTAGTGATGTGCCTTCCTTGGAGGCACATAAGACCTTGCAGGGCTCACACGTGTCCGCCGTTTCCATCATCACCGTCACGATTACCTGCCCAGCCGGACTCTTCCTTCGACAGCTGGGGAACCCGTGGCCAGGAACTGGCTGGGTGGGGCCCTTGTGGACAGCAGGGCCTCCCGGGTCTCAGGGTTGTGAGTCCAGGGCGCCTCGCTGAGCAGCGGAGGCAGGAGCGGAGAAGCATTTCAGCGGACATGGAGGGGAGGGAGGGGGGCACACACACCGGGTCGGCCTCGAGCACAGACTTTATTACTGCCGAGGAGAGGGGCCTTTGTGGGGGTGGGGGGACGGGGTGCCCGCTCCCCGGGGCCCTCGGCCTCCCCTCCGAAGGGGCTGGGGCACGATTCCAGCTTGGAAGGCGGGCGGGGGGAGGGCTCCCCGCTGCATGCAGGGACACTCCAGTTCCGGCCTGAGACCTGCACTCCGCCAGGGAGCAGGGGGCTACCACCTTGTGGTGCCTCCAGCCGCCCAGGGGGAGGAGGCAGGGAAGGCGTGTGGGCGCTCAGCCCACCGGCTTGACCTTGGCGATGAAGAGGGCGGCGGCCTTCTCCAGGAACTCCTCCCGGGTCATGGGGGAGCTGGGCCGCCGAGCCACCAGGGCGCGGTCCATGGCCAGCGCCAGGCTGTCGGGGCCCAGGCGCGAGCCAGCCTCCAGGAAGCAGGCAGGCACAGCAGCCCCGTCGCTGGCCTGCAGGGCCCCCTCCAGGGTGTCCAGCACGGCCTGGCCCACGCGGCGGTCGGCCACAGCCAGCGTGGGGTCCTCCAGCAGCTGGTAGAGGGCGCCGGCCCGCGCCACGAACTCCAGTAGCACGAAGCAGGTGAGCATCCCGGCGCGGAAGACGTCCAGCGGCACGGCCTCATGGTCCCGGCACTGGATCTTGTGCAGCAGCGGTGCGACGACCTCCTCGGGGGCTTCCCCGTCCCGGCAGATGCGCTTGAGCAGCTCGCTGTAGGTGCGCCCGTCCAGCCCCGGCTTCTTCTTGCGCCCACTGGCACTCAGGCACTCGTAGGCCACGCCGACGTTGTTGTTGAAGGCCGTCCTGCGGGAGGATAGGCGTGTTGGGCCAGCTGAGCAGAGTCCAGCACAGCCCTGGGACCTCCCCCCCCCCCGCCCCCGTCCCCATCTATCTTCCTCCAACAAACCAGGCCTGGGGGAGCCCCAGGGCCTTTGCACGGACTATGTGCTTTGCCGGGAGTGCCCTTCCCCCACAGGCCCTCCAGCTCCTGAGTTTTTACTGAGATGTCACCTTTCCTGTGGGGACCTCCCCTGCCTCCTCTATTTTTCTCCATGGCAGTTACCACCATCCGACTTGGTGTAAGATGTCCTTTCGGAATGTCGGCCCAGGAACCCTAGTGCCTAGAGCACGGCTTGGCGTATGGCAGGTGCTCTAGAAATGTCTGCTAAGTCAACCAGCGGGCACTGCCCCACAGGGACCGCCCGACAATCACATTTACGCTTACGGGGTGGTCACTCTTGGCCAAAAGCTCAGCCCAGCGTTTAATACGGATTAGCTTATTTCATTCTGTCACAGTCCCATGGGCCAAAAGTAGGCAAACTACACCAGTGGGTCAAGTCTGCCCCAGCCCCCCCCCCCCCCATTTTGTAAATAAAGCTTTATTGGCACAAGGCCTCGTGCATCCATTGACACGTTGCTTGTGGTCGCTGCAAAGGCAGAGCTGAATGGCTACAACAGCGACTGGGGCACAAAAGCGCCGGCACAGGAGGGGGCTGACCCTGCTGTGAGCTGTCGGCGCAAGGTGGGCATGGCTCAGGTTCCACTGCACGGCCTGGCCGTGCAGGGGGCTTCACGAGCTGATTGGGGAGCACGGCGGCTACGTGCGGGTTGCAGGGTGAGCCTGGGTGGCTGGTTCGCCCCGTGTCTCGCTCCCTCACTGGACTGGCAGCCTAGGGCCCGGCCGGTGGCCCAGCGCTACCGTGGCTGGTGGCCCGTTAGCATTTCCACCGTGACCAATAGGTATTGAGGCTCGGTGCAGGCTCACGGTCAGGCCAAGGATCCCAGAGAGGAGGGGGCCGGGCGACTGTGAGGCTTACACTCCTCCTCTGTCTGCTCCGCTCCGCTCCAGGTGAGGGAAGGTACGCGGAGGCTCCACTCACCTCCCGTGTGACCTGGGCACGTCGTCTCACCTTTCTATGGGCCAGCGAGCAATGGACCCCAGCAAATGCTGGCCCGTAAGCAGCGGGTGCTTAGTGGAGGCTGGGCTGGCGCACGGCCGGTGCTCAGTACATGCTGGTCAATACGTGACCGCCACTGCGGTCATCGCTGCTGCCTGGTGTGGGGCTTGTGGGCGGATGTGCTGACCCAGCGAGCTCTGTGGATCGGAGCCCCACGACAGAGGAGGAAACCGAGGCCCAGAGGCTGCAGAAGTGTAGCCTGGGGGGTCTCTCTGCCAGCTGGGACTCGCTTCTCCGTCGGTCGGGCTACAAACCCCTTTCTCTTCTCACTCATTGGCCCCTCGCCATTGCTGGAGCCGGCGGTCGGTGAGACTGCCCCGGGGAGCGCTGGGGTGGCGTTAGTGCTCACTCCTTTACCACGACTGCCACCCACGTGAGCCGATGCCTCAAACCAGCCCTGTGCGGGACTTGGGTTTTGCTTTTAAACATTTGCTTATTTTTGAGAGAGAGAGAGAGAGAGAGAGAGAAAGAGAGAGAGAGAGAGAGGAAGCACGAAAGTAGGGGAGGCGCAGAAAGAGGGACACAGAATTGGAAGCAGGCTCCGCGATGTGAGCGCAGAACCCGACGTGGGGCTCCAACTCACGAAACGTGAGATCACGACCTGAGCTGAAATGAGCCGAAATCAAGAGTTGGCCACTTACCCGACCGAGCCACACAGGGGCCCCTGCAGGAGCCCGAAACATTAACTCCTTCCACCGGGAGGAGGAAAGAACGTGGGGGAGGTCCGCTGTGAACAGACTCGGCCGTCACTGGCGCCCCCAGCAGCTACGTGTCGCTGCGTAACAAACTGCCCTGAGCCCAGCGGCCTGAAATGGCAGCAAGCGTTCGTGGCCTGTTTCTGCGGGTCGGGGACTCGGCAGTGGCTCAGGGTCTCTCAAGAGGCTGCCGTCAGGGTCCCCCGAAGGCTCACACGCCGGCACCCTGGCGCCCAGGCCCGTGGCGTCTCCAGAGCCACCGTGCGCCCTCCCCACGTGGCAGCCACCCCATCTGACATGCGGGCGCTCTGAAGGCCCGCCACGCCCCTCAAGTGAGAGGAGCCACAGGACGTGGCTCCACCACCGACAGGTGAGCAGAGTCACGCGCAGTCCTCTCTCGAGCCAGCTTTGGGAGTGACCGTGGTGTCCCCACGGTCCGCTCCCCGCTGCCGTACTTGGGGAAACCGAGCAAGAGTCCGTGAGCACAGCCCCTCGCGGCCACGGCCTCGTGGTGTGAGAAGCAGTCCTTCGTGTCAGGGCTGTTTGTTACTGCCGCGTGACACGGCTTGTCTCGAACGACACCGACGTGGCCCAAGACTCATCTTTTCCAGCCACCGATTCTCTTGAGCGAATTCGCTCCTCCCTAGAGATGGAGACAGCCTGGCGCGAGAAACCCCAGGAGCCGGTTGGGTCCCCTGTTCACCGAGCTCCTGAGCCCCCCACCCTGCGGGTCTGGACCATGAGGGTCCTAATGCCTGTGTTGCAGGATAGAGGGATGGAGTTCATGCCAAGGACTTAAAACAGCGCCCCACACGTGGGAGGGCCTCCTGCGCTCTGAGCCGCGTCCAGGGCCGCGGTCCAGCGGGCTGTCCGGGTGCCGTCCGCCTCGCGGGGCAGGGAGACACGCAAAGAGGTAATCACAGTCCCAGGCAGGGTGCTGAGGAAGGAGACACCCGGCCTCCAGGGCACTGGCCTCAAGTCAGCCCCTCACCCACACCGCATGCGGGGCCACCTGGCTCTGGCCACGTCACGCGAAAGAGCGCGAGCGTTTGTTTTAAAGATACGTGTACGTGCGTGTATCTCCAGAATGAGACGTGGAAACGTTTCGCTTTAGACCAGAGGTTCTCAATGGGGGTGAGATCTGGGGACACTTCTGGTTGTTACCACCGGGTGGGTGGAGGCCAGAGGTGCTACTCGGCCCCCGGCAGGGCCTGGGATGGCCCCACTCAGAGTGAGCTAAGGAACCGGGGTTGGTGGTGCCTTCTGAGCGTTTTCCCGGGTCATGGGGGCGCGAGGTGGCGCTCTTTCTGTGGCGGTACAGTGGCTCAGAGGCCCCGGGGGCCACAACACCCAGCTCGGGCTCCGGCTCTGCCCCTCAGTGGCCACACGGCCCTCAGCAGGTCTCATAAAGCTTGTTTTGTGCTCTTGGGGACTTGGGGCTGGCAGGGGGGTGGCCGACTGCACACCACTGCCACCGTCACCAATCCCGGCGGGCCAGCGCTTCTGATTTTGCAAGACGTAGGACAAGGGGAGTCTGGATGACTTCTTCCCAAACCTTTCATGCCGATGACAGCCCCAACCTGGCCCAGTCAGCCCCTCCGCATCAGGGCGAAGCTGCCCGGCTTCAGCGGGCGCCCCTGGTTTCCGCCCGGGGACTTGCCTGGCCTGGCTTCTGCCTTTGGCCCGTCAGGCAAGGTTCAGGGCTCCTGACTGCACTGTCTTCTGAGTTAGCCACCGGCTCCATCTCTGGGGGGCCCAGGTGAGCCCCGATGCCAGCGCAGACACGCCCTCGTTCGCTGCACCCTCGGTGGCCCTGCCGTTCCAAACTGCCTCCAGCCAACGGCTCCCATGCCCCCGCACTGCAGTAAACAGAGTCCCCCCCAAACTGCACGTCTATGCAGAACCTGTGACTGGCCTTATTTGGAAATACAGTTTTTGCTGAGGGAACTAGTTCAGGATGTGGAGATGAGATGAGGTGGCCCTACATCAAATGTCCTCAGATGAGAAACAAGAGGCCAGAGAGACACAGAAGGAGGGAGGCTTACCCTGGAGGGAGGAGAGCCGCCTGGAGACCCCCGAGCTGGGGAGGCAGGAAGGACCCTCTCCCCTGGAGCCTCCAGAGGGAGCACGGCCCCGGGACACTGACACCTTGATCTCAGACTCTCAGCCTCCAGAACTGTGAGAGAATAAGTTTCCGTATCTCTCTTTTTTTAAGATTTTATTTTTAAGTAATCTCTTACACCCAACGTGGGGCTCGAACTTACAACTCTGAGATCAAGAGTCGTGAGCTCTACCTACTGAGCCAGCCAGGTGCCCCAGATACCTGTTGTCTTAAGCCACCAAGTTTGTGGTAATTTGCCACAGCAGCCACGGGAAAGGAATAGGGCCCTCCTGGCCTTAAATCCAACAGACGCTTTGCGCCCTCGACTACGGGCCACCGGACGGACACAGGACCGCCCCCCGTCCACAAAGTGCCTCCGTGTGAATTAGGAAAAAGCTCTGCAAAAAGCCATTTATATAAATATCCTCATTTGTGGCTGCCTGTAGGTGAGTGCTTCGTGCAGTGCTTGACCTGCACCACTGTACATGGTGGCCCTTTTCCTCCCTGCAAGATGCCCCAGGATGCCATTCTGCTGGTTCCCGCCTTCATGTCTGGTTGGCCTGATCATGCGTTTTTGCGGGCTCTCTGAGGCTGGGGCTCCTCAGGGTTGGGTCCTGAGCTCTTCTTGGTTCTCCTGAAGCCTTCACACCCCTCCCAGCTGACGACCTCCTGTCCCAGTTGCAGACCTACCTGTCTACTCTCCAGCTGCAAGGTTCTCCCAGAGCCTGACTTAGAGTCCTGGAGCAACACTGCACACGCTTTCCCCCAACCAATGACCTCCCATCTCAGTGGATGGCCCCAGGGGCTACCTGGGACTCCTTTCCCACCCCAGCCCCTGCAGACCTTCAGACACATGCATGCTCTTCTCAGATGCCCACCCTCCACACCCCTTCCCACACCGGAGACCTCTCCCCAGCTTCTCTGTGCTGTCCTATGGCCTGTACCCATGACTCTCTTGGGAGGCCGCCCAAAGGCGGGCACGTGCTTGAAACGTGCGGGGACCCCCTGGTGATCAGGCTGGAACACTCCCTTGCTTGGTTCTTCTGGAAGCACTCCCTTATAAAATTACCTACCCACAGACGCTTGCCTCAGGCTCTGCTTCTAGGGGCCTCTCTCCAGGGGTCTCAACCAAGACCTAGCCATCCACACCCAGTCATGACCTGGTCTGGTGGACGGTGAACGTCAGAAAGCTTCTCCTCAACCCCCCTGATGTGGACCATTCATCCAATCCATGGTCCTCAACCACCTTCCTTGGGCTCAGAGCGGTTGGGGGCGGGGCCGTGCTCCGGTACGGTTGCCATGTCCTCCACCCCACCAGGCCTCAGCCACCAGAAGGCTAAGCAGCCTGTGGGTCCCACACTGCAGCTCTACAGCCTCCAGGCCAGTGCACCCGCCGGCTTCGTGCCTGCAGCACCTCTCCCTGTGCCTAAAGCAGGCCTCTTTCTGGACACCACTCCTGCCCCATGGGAGCTACCTCCTAGGGTAGGGGTCTTGGGTGACTCCACCGCCCCGCCCTGTAAATATCTATTTTCTGGCCTAACGGATGGGGATGCAACGACGCTAGTGACAACACATCTAGGAAAAAACCTAGCTTGTTAGGACCTGGCTCGGAGGTCTCGCTCCGTGACTTTGGGTGAAGTCCTCTCTGAACTTTGTGATTTTTAAAAGTGGCGTGGGCTTCAAGGGGGAACTCAGCACCTGCAGAAAGGCATCACAACACACGAAGACGGCCAGAACTACAGGCGCCAGCCCCCCCACTTCCACCCCCCCGCCGGGAGGCTTGCGCACCACAGTGCCCAGCACGCCCGCGGGCAGCGAGCTGGGGCTGCAGGTCCGCAGCGGCGCCGCCCCGGCCCCGCCCCGCACCTCTGGGAGTGGTGAGCCAGGCGAAGGTGCCACAGCGCGCGGCCCAGGCGCTGCTGCTGCAACAGGAGCTGGCCCGGGGGCTCCCCGGCGCCGCCGTTTGCAGGCGAGCGCAGGCCCATGTTCTCGAAGTAGTGCGCCAGGAAGGCGATCGGCTCCTCGGGCCGCGCCTCCAGCACCTTCAGCAGAGCCGCGCGCAGCATCTCCGTCACGCCGACCTGCCGCAGGAAGTCCTCCTCACTCTCGGTCGCTGCCGCTGCCCGGGACACCGCCGGCCGGCCGCTGTCGGGGAAACTGGCCGCGGGAGCCACGGCCGGCCGCCGCTTCTCCACTGCCGCCATCTTCGCTGGGGGCAGCGGGACCGGAAGCGCCGCCGTATTCCACAGTGCGCTGGCGCCTCGGGACGGCCATCTTGGTTAAGGGCAGAGCCCGCCCGGATCCCGCTGGAAGACTCTGGCAAATAACTGGAGCAGTCCACTTCCCGCCCCCTTGGGTTTTAATTGGCACTTTCCCTCCGGGTTCCTCTTCACGTGGGTTGGACAGCTTTCCAGGCTTCGGTCCGGAACCTGAATTTTACCAGACTCCAAAATGGCTCTCTAGGAAAGGACATGGTTTCTGGCCTGAAGCCGGATTGTTTACCATCTTGGTAGTGGGCGAGTCCTTCATTAGCATGGTCCCCTAGCAACCGGTTTCCTTGGTTATCAGCGATGCCGGGCGGAGCGTGCGGGCGATTGTTCCAACTCCAGGACGGAGCGCCGCCCCTGCCCTGTTCTCTGATTTTCCGCTGAGTCTGTGCTCAGCCTGGCCTTCAGCCTAGTCCAATCTCCGTCTGAGTTTCAGGCTCACCCGGTGGGGCGAGGTCTCCTCTCCCCCGCCAACCACCCACCAGGATGAATTGGGGGATCTGCTCTGAGCTCCCACAGCTCCCTGAATGAGTGGACCAACCAAGGCCCCCATTTCCCCGTCCCATGCTGTTACCTTGCCTCACCACCAGAGGGCTCTCTCACACCACAGCCTCTGAAGCTCTGAACTCTCCGGTAGCTCCCCAGTGCCCGCAGGCGGAATCCTCAGCATCTACAGCCTTTCACCTGCTCATCTGATTTCCAGCTCTCCCCAACCCCACCCGACTGACTTAGCCCCCAAGCCACCCCAAGAGAGATAAAATTTCCTTTAACGAGCCACTTCTATGTCTTTGCTCACACTCCTCCCCATCCCCCCCCCCCCCCCCCCCCCCCCCCCCCCCCGCCCAATGCCTGTCCCCACTTGTTTTGAGGAATCCCAGTTATTCTCAAGTTTCAGTGTCCCACATCCAGGAGAAGCCACAAACAGTTGTGTTCTCCCACCCGGGCAGAATCCACGCCACGCTCCCTGTTGCGCCCTTTCCCCCAGCCCTGGCCAAGTGGGGGCGGCGTGCCTGTCCATCCCCACCTCTCAGGGGAGCCCCCCAGTGCAGAGGGTCGCTGGGGCTGGGTAGGAGATTCTGGCATCCCCGAAACACCACAGACACCACTGAGGTCAGACCACACGCCCTTTATTCCCTAGCTCTGGCCCATTGGGAGGTGGGGCCCCAGGGGTCCCACTGAGGGGAAACTCAGATGCTGGCCATCAAGTTAGCAGGTCATGGTCGGCTCTCAACCGTGTAGATCCAGAACCCTGCAGATGTCCTCTGTTTGCAACTGAGTGGAAGGCAAGGAAGGCCATTTCAGGCCAGTCCTCCTCAATCCAGTCTGCGTGGGGCAGGGGCCCAGAGGGTCTGCTGGGGGTTGGTGGTCAGCCAGCAGGCCTGCAGCGTCTCCACAGGCGATGGGTGAGGAACGCCAGGAAGAGCAGCCCCAGCACCAAGCTGCCCGGCCACAGGGCTGCGGATGTCGTTGGGGGACCTAGAGAAGGAAGTGTCGGGAGGTCTGAACACCTCTTGGCGGGTTTGGGGGAGAAGCTTAGTAGAATCTGCTAGGGGCCTCCACATTTACTGGGTTCCCTGAAACTTGGCAAAGGACTTCACGGTTTAGAATGTCTTTTGAAATGTCCAAAAGCTGCTAGACTATCCAAACGTTTTGGAGTGAATCTTTTGAAAGGCGCATAGGACCTTGTAGTTAGAAACGGGCTGTCCAGTGAGGTGACCGCCCCCCACGCCTGTGTTTGAAATACGGCATGTCTGAATGGGAAGTGAGGTCAGCGTAAAATCCACACCACGTCTTGAGGACTTAGTTTGAAACAAGGAGAAAAGAATGTAAGATGTCTCATTTATAGTTCTGAATGTGGCTACTAGAAAATTTGAAATGACCTAAGTGGCTGTATTCTATTCTATAGGCTGTTGTAGGCTATAAAGTTTAGAGTTTACAAAGTGCTGTGAAATCTACACAGTCCCTTAGATTTACAGTCCTCGCCCTGCCAGGCAAGTGTGATCTTACATTTGGGAAGCCCACTGGACAGTTTGGGCAATTGAAGCCGGGCGGGACCATTCCTTGTCTAAGGTCTTGATGCAAGGCTTTCCTCCCTCTGAGGCTCCCCCAGCCCCCTCCCTAGCCCCCAGAACTCACAGATTTCAGGGACCAGGTAGAGGCTGGCCATCTGTCCCCCTGGGTCCAGGCGACACTGAAACCAGCCTTCAGGGTTGCACCTGGCCCACAGCACGCTCAGCCGAGCCAGGGCCCCAGCCTCCTGCCTCTCGTAGGCTTCAAGACCCCCGGGGGCCTGGGTCCAGCTCGCTGACATACCGGGGCCACAGGCTGCCTCACACAGTAGCTCCAGACCCCCTGGTGCTGGTGACTGGTGGATCTCAGGGCGACAGGGCCTGGTGGAACTGTTCCCAGGCGGGGGCCCAGGACTCCCGGGGCTCTGGGTGGAGCTCAGCTCTGGGGTGGCCTTGGGGGAGGTCGTTACAGGGGGCTCCTGGGAGGTCAGCCTGTGCAGGACTGGAAAACAGGGGGGTTGTTTTTTCTCCTGCCCCAGGCCCCTTCTCCTGCCTGCCTCTCCATTTAGACCACAGGGTTCGACCCTGTGGCCCCATCCTGGGCCACTTGGGCAAATCGAAGGGTATCCCAGTGGGTAGGGGTGGGGCCAGGGCCTGTCTCGGTCCTCTCCCCACTCTGAGTAAGCATCTGAACCTCTGCACCTCAATTTCCTCAGTGGTAAAGGGGGTGAGAGCCACCCATCCTAGGGGTGCCATGGAGAGCAATCAGGGTGTGGGCTTGGTGAGTACTGGCTTTTATAAATTACAGGGCTAGTAGGTGGACAGAGGGGAGGTGCTCCCTGACAAAGTGAAGGGTGCCGGGGCTCTCTGCTCATCCCTTGTGCTGGAGATGGGAGGCTGAGCCCCAGGAGGGGTTTGTACATCTTACCAGAAAGCACCTTTCAGATCCAGTGGCCTCTCTGTGTGCTCTCCCACCACCCCTTCCCTGCACCCCGCCCCTTCCAATCGCCCCCCCCCCCCCCCGGGGAGCTCCCTTGATCTACCCCCACCCCGATGACCCCAAGTGCAGTAACATGAGTTTCAGGGTGCCCTGCTGGAGAAGGGATTTGTGCTTTTTTAATGAGAGCCTGCCAGGGGCTTCATGATGTGGGCAGGGCCCCTCCCACATTAGACACGTTGTTAAATTAATAATGTCTGATACGAACTGAGCACCTGCTGTGTTCTTAGCCCCAAGTTAAATGTTTTCATTTGTTCGTTCACTCAGCAAGTATTTACTGCGTACCTACCACGTGCCAGGCACCGTGATTTCATCTGTCCTTCCGTCTACCCATCCGCTCATTCGGAATGTATCTGTTGAATACTTACTATGTGTTGGGCACTGTTTTAGCCACTGGGGACGTAGCCGTGAATAAAACATATTCCTATCTGAGCGAAGCCAACAGTAGGGGAGACAGACAATGGGAAAAAAATGAAGAGAAAATCCGGGATGCCAGATATTGATAAAAAGTGTCAAAGAATACACAATAAGAGAAGTCACATGGCTCGTGTGTGTACACATACATGTGTAAGGGACAGTAACGGTGCTTTGACCCTTCAGACAGGTCAGGAAAAGCCTCACTGGGAAGGCAACCTGAGGAAAGTGAGTGATGGAGCAATGGACACAGCTGGGGGAAGAGCATTCCCAGTGGAGGCTGGAGCATGTGTAAAGGTCCTGAGGCAGGACTGCATCTGGCCTGTTGGAGGAGCAGCTGGGAGGCTCATGTGGCTGGAGCAGGGTGATGGAGGAAGAGGGGGGAGGTGACAGCAGGTCATTCAAGGCCCCGTGGATGAAGGAGCATTGGTTTTTTTTTTTTTTTTTTTTTTTTTACCCTGAGGGAGGTAGGAGCCCTGGAGGACTGTGGGCAAAGTAGGACAGGATCTCAGGGGGTCCGACACAGGGTAGGTGCTCAATAAATCTGTTGAATGACTGAATAGATGAGTAGGGAATGTCACTCTGGTGGCATTTGATAGCCCCACCTGCTGTGGGAATTGTGACTGGTCCACACCGGGACACAGCAGGTGAGGGGTGGAGCCAGGATTCCAGAAGAGCCCCTGGGCAGCACTCATCAAGGCACATAGGAGCTGGGTGACTTCACCTACTTCCTGGGGACACCGAGTGCAGGCTGTCCAGAACCCCGAAGACTCACCTGGGATGGGCTGGTGGTGGCTCAGCTCCAAGCCAGGCAGCTTCATGGTTGCCTGGCAGTGGAGGGTGGGTGGGGTGGGGGTCCCCAGGGGGGGCAACAGCCAGCGCTCTGTCACTCGGAACAGCAGGTCCTCACCTTGCTGGGGCTCCTCCTCCACATCCCGGCCCAGGGCCTGCACCCCCTCCAGTTCTCGGTCCCCCAGGAGCAGGGACAAGGAGAGGGCCTCGGGACTGACGGGCGTGACATTGTGGGCTGTGCAGGCTACCTCTCGGTCCTGCTTGGCCACCAGGGCTACTGGGGAGACAGTCAGCTGGGCTGGGAACGCTGCAGAATGGACAGAGGGTTGGGGCCAGGTGGGCTTAGCCCGCAGGTCAGCACTGGGCCCTGAGGAGGAGACTTGAGGGCAGGGCCAAGGGGTGAGTGGGGGCTGCTGGTGCATAGGGTGAGGGGAAGGCCCAGCGGCCACAGCTCGTGTGTCCAGAGTGCAAGATGCTGAAGAGGAGAGCAGAGCAGAAGGGGCGGGAGTCAGGAGGGGCGGGGTGGGGGGGTGAGGAGAGCAGAGCAGAAGGGGCGGGAGTCAGGAGGGGCGGGGTGGGGGGGTGAGGAGAGCAGAGCAGAAGGGGCGGGAGTCAGGAGGGGGGGGGGGGGGGGGGTGAGGAGAGCAGAGCAGAAGGGGCGGGAGTCAGGAGGGGCGGGGTGGGGGGGTGAGGAGAGCAGAGCAGAAGGGGCGGGAGTCAGGTGGGGGGGGAGAACAGAGCAGAGCAGAAGGGGCAGGAGTCAGGAGGGGCGGGGTGGGGGGGTGAGGAGAGCAGAGCAGAAGGGGCGGGAGTCAGGAGGGGCGGGGGGGGGGGGTGAGGAGAGCAGAGCAGAAGGGGCGGGAGTCAGGAGGGGCGGGGTGGGGGGTGAGGAGAGCAGAGCAGAAGGGGCGGGAGTCAGGAGGGGCGGGGTGGGGGGGTGAGGAGAGCAGAGCAGAAGGGGCGGGAGTCAGGAGGGGCGGGGTGGGGGGGTGAGGAGAGCAGAGCAGAAGGGGCGGGAGTCAGGTGGGGGGGGGAGAACAGAGCAGAGCAGAAGGGGCGGGAGTCAGGAGGGGCGGGGGGGGGGGGTGAGGAGAGCAGAGCAGAAGGGGCGGGAGTCAGGAGGGGCGGGGTGGGGGGGTGAGGAGAGCAGAGCAGAAGGGGCGGGAGTCAGGAGGGGCGGGGTGGGGGGGTGAGGAGAGCAGAGCAGAAGGGGCGGGAGTCAGGAGGGGCGGGGTGGGGGGGTGAGGAGAGCAGAGCAGAAGGGGCAGGAGTCAGGAGGGGCACTGGGCGGGGGTGAGGAGGGCGGGGAATGGGTTGCTGAGTGACGCAGGCTGAGCTGGGGCCGTCTTTGATCGGGGTGGGGGGCGGGCTGGGCAATCTGGGTGGGCGCCCAGGAAAACGCGGTATCGGACCGAGGCAGGGCAGGGCTGCTCTGCCGCGGAAAGTGCGAGGGCGGCAGGGGGGGTTGGGAGCTCACCGAACACCAGGAGCTGCACGGTCCGCTGGAAGGTCAGGTCCCCGCAGGAGCCCACGCACACGCGCGGGCCCGCCGCCGACAGGGAGGCGTTGTGCACGGTGAGGACGCTGCGGCCTGCGTCCGACCGCACGGCGCCCAGGCTGGTGTCCAGGCCGCGCCACTGCACCGAGGGCGCCCGGTGGCCGGCGCAGGCCAGCCGGCAGGTGAGCTGCCGCGACCCGCCCAAGGACACCGCCACCACCGGGTCTGGGGGCTCCACCTCCAGGGGCCCACCTGCGGGCAGACGGCGCTCTCAGCCCTGTCCCCCACCCCCACCCCAGCGGCGGACCCCCTTGTCCCCGCCTTAGGGTCCTCAGCGGCCTCCCCGCCGCCCTGCTCGAGTCCTCCCTGTGCCAGCCACCCCCCCCCCCGCCCCGGGCCCCAAACTCGCTCCCCTAACGGGGCCCCTTCCCTTGCTGACCGAGGCCTCGATGGAGGAGCCCCAGGAAGAAGGGGAGCAGGAGGCAGAGGCTCTGGTCCATGCCGGTCCGGCTCTCTCCCCCGCCCGACAGGACTGGCTTAAATAGTGGTGACCCGGCTGCTTCCCGCCGCCCCCTCCTCCAGCGAGTCCCTGGGGGTTTCCCGAGGGGGTTTCCCGTCCTGACCCCCGACCCTGGAGGCGACGCGGCGCTGCGAGGCAGAGGCCCGGGGCCAGAGATGGGGGGCGGGGGGACCTCGCGGCCGAAGTCAGAACAGACGGAGCGGGAGCGGGAAGGTATGAGCGCACTCCAGTTTGAGAGACCGGAAGATTGGAGGCTGGAGGCCAGAGAGGGGTGGCAGTTGAGGCCAACCGAATGGAAATCAGAACCCGGCCGGGGGGAGGCTGAGCGGGGGCGGGGGTGGAGCGTAGCCTCCTTACCTCCGGGAAGCGCAGAGATGGGTGGGTGGGAGGTGGCCTCCTGGCGCCAGAGTCTCTGGGGTGGGCTCCTGGGGGGGGGGGCGGTTTCTGGGGTGGGGCCTCCTGAAAGAGGGGTCCTTCAGGGTGAGGATTTTGGGGGTGGTGGGGGTCTCCTAGGGGTTATGTTCTCTGAGACGGGAGGGTCTCCTGGGGGTGATGGAGCTGAGACAGGTACCGCCGCCGCCGCCTCTGAGCTTGTCTGCCCTCAGGTAAGACAGCTCTGGCCCTTGGGAGTCTGGGACCTCCCTGCTGTGTTCCACACAGGTACTGAGATCCACGGGGAGGCCTGGGAAGGGACTCTGGCCAGGCTCCCCACTCACAGCTGTCATCAGTGAGTCCTGAGAAATCCGTCCACGGTTTCCTCTTGCCTCTCAGCCCGGCCTGGCTTCTTTGTCCTGTGTGGCCACGCATCACCAGCACCCAGAGCGACACCTCTCTGCGCACGGCGACTCACACCGCAAGGCTGCCTGTGGCATAAAGGGAAGAATCCTCACTTGCCGGGAGCCTTGCATGGTCGGGCAGCCTCAGGGCCTTGGCGTGGCTGTGCCCTCACCCTGTGCCATCTCTGCCCAAAGGTTGCCTCCTCAGAGTCTTTCCCAAGCGGCTTCAGTTTCCCCGGCAATGAGGTGTCCTGGGCCACTAGCCCTGCGCCTGTGTCCTCTCGGTGTCTCAATTGCCAGAGGCAGCAACCGAGGCACAAGAGCGGGGGCTGGTAGCACAGGGGGGAAACTGAGGCGTCTGTGTGGGCTGAGTCCTGTCTTCCTTGGTCCCATCCCCCTCGAGCCTTGTGCCGGGAAAGCGGCACAGGAAGATGGACTCCAAGGTGCGGCCCTCCCCAGGCCGGAGGTGCGGGCCTTTCTCGGGAAGCTGGGCTCTTAACCCGGGCAGGGGGCAGTGGGCCCGGTGAATGGGCCTCTTCCCAGCCCCTGACCCTGCTTCCTGCTTCCGCCCCTGCTGAGGCCTCTTGTAGGGTGTGACCCAGCTCTCTGGGTTGTGCCTCCCCACCCATCACCAGTGCTCCATGGTGCTCATTCCCAGCCCCAAACGCTCTACCTGTGTGGATGACAGACCCTCACGCTCAAGGACACTCACAGCTCTAATCACCGCTGGTGTGGGCTGATCAGATTAAGAGGGTTCTGGGCAGAGGTGAGGAGGAGCTGGAACCTGGGGTGGGAGGAGAGGAGAGAGGGGAGGAAGAGGGGGGAAGAGGGACGGGACAGGGCCTGGAGAGAGGGTCGAGGTGGACCCTGGGGAGGGGGGGGGAACTCTGGGAGCCCAGGACCAGCACTGGAGGGGACTGAACGGCATTTCGCGCCTGCATCTGGGATATCTGGTCGCATTGTTAGGAGACTGAGCCCATGGAGCCGCCTGGGTGGGGACTGAGGTCCTCCCCTACATCCCCCGCCCCCCCAACCTGAGCTTCCTGCAGATCCCCCCCTCCTTCCCGGCATTGTCCCCGCCCAGGATGAAGTCCTCAGTGGCCTTGGCAGGAAACCTCCTTCCCATGGAGGGTCCCAGCCTCCCCCCACCCAAGACTTGTCATCCTGGACTCTACCTTCCTATGACAGCAGTAGTTCTCTGGGGGGGGGGGGTGCTGGCTTCCTCAGAGGGTGTCCAGGGGAGACCACTTGCCCAGCCCCCCAGAGATGCCCATTCTCTTCAGGGACACCCTTCCCACCGGGGCTGGGCCAGCTCCACTCATTGGTGCTACTGGTCAGTTGGAGGCTCACAGCTCTTTCTTTGACGCGGGCTGGAGCCATGAGGGCAGGGTCTTCTGGGGTCCTTCATCTAGCTCTGGTGCTGGAGGACCCCAGACCTAGGACATGCCCCCCCTCCTGTGGTCACTCTCTGCTTCTGTGGGTCTCAGCGATGGTGGAGAAGGCTATGGAGGCTGTGAATGGTTCTTCAATACAGACCCGCACAGAAGGCTCTGGAGGGCTGGCAAAATTGCCCTGAAGTTGCCTGGCTGAGCTAACCAAGGGAGCATGGCAGGAGGGATGATCCCCAGGGCACCAAGGTTGGGCGCCAGAGCCCCAAGTAAATAATGAACACTGAATGCTCATGAAGGACAACACTGCATGAGTCTCTTTCTGTGAAGCTCAGTCCCAAACTGGTGGTGGCCAGGTAGCTGTCACAGGCAGGGCTGTTAGACCCGGGGGTCTACACCCTCCCTGACCCCTTGGGGCCTGTCTGAGGACCTGAGATTTAAGTTGTCATGAGCATCAAGGGGGCAGAGGCTTTGGGCTGTGATATCTGATTCAGACTGAACGGAGGCACCCAGTGCGGGGTGGGGTTGGGGTGGTCTGCAAAGGCCCCGCAGCTGGGCCCGGTGTCCCTGGGGACTGTGGCGGGTCCCCCCCACCAGGGGGACCTCAGGCTGGGGTAGCACTGAGGGAGTTGAATAGGCAAGGTTGGGGGTGCCCTGAGGATCCTTAGGCCCCGAGGAGCCAGAAGGCACATCTTGGTGACAGCTGATTTTGGGGTGCTGGCTCCATCACCCCGAGGCTGGGGGACCTGAGCAGGAGTTGGTGGGGCCAGGGCTCCCAGAACTGTAACCCCTGACCTCAGGCCCTGTTGCTAAGTCAGGCTATGCTGTCCTCTAGCAGCGGCTTCTTGCTGATGGGGGCCCCACCCGAAGGGCTGTGGGACACCTTGGGGACCCACCACCAAGCTTGTTGTGGGCACTGGGCTGCAGGGCAGGTGATTGTGCTGGGGGCAGGGGGAGGTCAAAAGGGTGACCAGGAGCTCGAGGAGAACAGAGGAGGTGCTGAAGGGGAAGGGTGGCCCAGGGTGATGCGCCAGTGAGAAGACAGCGAGCATCAGAGGTCAATGTGGGTGTCCCTGGAGGCAGGCAGGTAGACATGTGGGACGCAGGAGGGTCAAGGGTTTGTCCAGAGGGTTTGCCATGCTGGTCCTGACTTCGTCTGGGGCCCCGGGCCGCCATTTTGCTCAGCTCCATGCGGGACAGATGGGAGACAAAGCTGTAGTGGTGGTGGGGGGGGGCCCAGCCTCTTGCACAGGCCACCGATGCCGACAGTCATGTTCTGCACGACGCCTGGGGTCAGAACTGCAGGTGAGCCAGCGCCCCTCCCAGATGCCCCCCAGGGCAGGGGGCACAACAGGCCCAAAGTGACCCTAGGAGGTACGGGCAGACCAGGGTGGAGTTCTGGGGCCAGTCCTGTCAGTCTAACCAGAGATCTGCCCATCTGTCCGTGTGTCATCCACCACTGTCCATCCATCTATCTCTCCACTCCTTGACCGTCTGTCCATCGATCTGCCCACCGTCTGTGCATCTACCTGTGCACATGTCCGTCATGTGGACACCCGCTCATTTGTCCTGCCCCGACTGAGTGCCCTCACCATTCTCCCCTCGGGCTGACCGTGCCGACTACAGCAGTCACGGACTGGGGACCAGCTGTACCTGACGAGGCAGTCACTGCTGTGCCCCAGAAAGATGCAGTGCTGGTGACTCTTTGGCTTTTCTGTGAGGCGGTGGGCCATCCTTTCCCCATCCCCATCCGTGCCCATATCCATCCACGCAGATGTGGTGGTAAATTCACATCGTTCAGAAGGATTTGCCCGTGGGTCACCGGGTCCGTGGCTGGGTGATTCCAGCCACGTGCTACATCAGCCTGGCCCAGCAACCACCGGAGGGCGGGGCTGGCAAAGTGACAGCTTTGGGCCACACCGTGAACGGAGGCCAGGGCAGCACCGCCAGTGACTTGTCCCTACTGACCACCTGAAATATAATTCTGAATTAAAGTTTCAGCTTACAAGCAGATACTTGACTCAATTACTAGAAAACTTTTAAGTATGTTTGGAACAACTTGGCTTTGTGAATCTGCTTTTTCACCTGCAATTTTGTTAAATCTTATAGATGAAAAACATCCAATGAAAATTAAATGTAAAATGCACGTAAGTGGAAAATACAGAGTAAACTTTGAGGATTTAGTATGAAAAATGTCACACATCCTAATATTTATTATATGTCGAGGGACGCCTGGCTGGCTCAGTTGGTTAAGCGTCTGACTTCAGCTCAGATCACGATCTCACGGTCCGTGGGTTCGAGCCCCGCATCGGGCTCTGTGCGGACGGCTCAGAGCCTGGAGCCTGTTTCGGATTCTGTGTCTCCCTCTCTCTCTGACCCTCCCCTGTTCATGCTCTGTCTCTCTCTGCCTCAAAAATAAATGTTAAAATTTTTTTAAAATATTGATTACATATTGGAACAACTGTACTTTGAATATACTATATATAAAATACATTTTATCTTACATTCTATAAAACTCATTTTATTTTTGCTACCTTTTAATTTTTTATTTATCAAAATGTTTATTTTTGAGAGAGAGAGAGGGAGAGGGAGAATGCGAGTGGAGAAGGTGCAGAGAGAGAGGGAGACAGAGGATCCGAAGCAGGCTCCACGCTGACAGCAGAGGGCCTGATTCGAGGCTTGAACTCATGAACCGTGAGATCATAACCTGACCCGAAAGCTGACACTTAACTGACTGAACCACCCAGGTGCCCCTTAAAGTTTAAAAAAAAATGTATTTATTTTGGGGGCACCGGGCGGCTCAGTCAGTTAAGTGTCTGACTCTTGCTTTCGGCTCGGGTCATGATCTCCTGGTTCGTGGGCTGGAGCCCTGCACTGACATCGAGGAGGCTGCTTGGGATTCTCTCTTGCCCTCTCTCTGCCTTTCCCCTGCTCGAGTGTGCTCTCCCTCTTTCTCAAGAGAAATAAACTTAAATAAAAAAAGGCTTATTCATTTTTGAAAGAGAGAGAGTGAGCAGAGGAGGGGCAGAAAGAGAGGGACAGAGCATCAGAGGCAGGCTCCATGCTGACAGCAGAGAGCCTGATGCGGGGCTCAAAGTCATGAACTGTGAGATCATGACCTGAGCTTAAGGAAGTCGGATGCTTAACCAACTGAGCCACCCAGGTGCCCCTATGCTACTTTTTAGAAAGTTATGTATTGATTTATTGATTTATAGAGCATGAGCTGGGGAGGGGCAGAGGCAGAGGGAGAGAGAGACTCTTAAGCAGGATCTATGCCCAGCGGAGCCCGCCACACTTGGCCTCAAGAGATCATGACCTGATCTGAAATCAGAGTTGGAGGCTTAACCAACTAAGTTGCCCAGGCGCCCTAAGACTTTTTTTTTTAAGTAATCTTTCCACCAATGTGGGGCTCAAGCTCACAACCCTAGAACAAGAAGAGTCGCATGCTCCCCTGACTGAGCCAGCCAGATGCTATTTATGTCCCCTTTTCACTGTGTTTTTTTCAACATGGTTGCTGGAGCATTTAAGTGAGCTGTGTGTTCTAGTGGGCAGGGGGCTCTGTCCTCAGGCTGGGTTTGTGGCCTGTCTTGGGCACAGAATGGAAATGTCCTTTGGTTAGGTGGGTAGCTCCCCTCTCCTCCACCTAACTGCAGGCTAAGACCTGGGAACCCCTGGTGTTTTATCACACTAGGACAGTGGTTCTTACCCTGGTGATCCTGGGTGATATGTAGCAGAGGCAGGTGGTTGTCGGGGGTGGGGGTGGGGGTGCTCCTGGCATGGCGACGGGGGCTGCTACTGCTCAACCCCCCCCACGGGGCCCAGAGAACAATCGAGCCCCAATGCCAGCAGTGCTGGGAACTTCAGAGGTTGGGAAATGCTGGATGGGTGACGATGGTGGAGGGGTAGGGATTGAGGCCGGGATTAGGGTTAGGCTGAGGCCGGGGGTCACGGTCGGCGCTCACACCAGAGCCCTTCAGAGAAGGTCTCTTGCCCAGGAAGCTTCTTTCAGGCGTCTGCACCTGCGACATGAGTTAGGCCACGGACGGCACGGACGGGAGTCTAGCAGTTCTGTCTGAGTGATGAGGCGGGGCCAAGTTCAGAGCATGGAGGTGGTTCTGCGAGGAAGGTGGGAACTGAGGTTGCAGGACTGTGCCCGGGTGTCTGCGACAGGGGCCTGGGTGGACCGAGCTGGCTTTGGGGCTTCTGAGAAGGGAGGGGGTTCAGCGTCCAAGGCTAAGACTGGAGTCCCGGCCCGTCCATACGGGCTATGGGTGCCCAGTATGGTTAGGGTTGGCGTAGGGTTCCGGATCGGGCCGGCGCCGAGGGTCAGGGGTGGGCAGGGGCTCGGGCACTTTCGGCGCCGCCGTCCTCGGTGACGATCTTCTTAGCCAGCGGGACATCGCGAATCTTGTCGTCGGCAGCGGCGCCCCGGCCCCGCAGCACGTTCGCATCCAGCCTTCCGGCCCCGGTCCCGCCCACAAGTCCCGGCGGGCCCTGCGCTCGCCCCGCGGGGCCGAACTACAACTCCCGGCATGCCGCGGACCCCGGTCGGTGTTTCCCACAAAGCACCGCGCACAGCGCCTGCAGGGCTCCGAACCGCGGACCCGCGGGGGCAGGGGCGCGTGCTGTGGGCACCTGGCTGCTTGCGAGGTCGCGCGAGCAACTGCGGTGCTCGCCCCCCGCCCCCAGCCCTCTGGGGTGGGCACCGGCCCGACGTCTCGGTCGCGCGTCCGCGGGGCCAGTGTCGGGGAGGCAGCGAGAGGTCCTGAACCCGGGATCTGCGTGCGGAACCCGGGAGGCAGCAGGCGCTCGATAGATACGCGCGGCATGAGTGCACAGAGGGGCGTCTCTGGGACCGGAGTCCGAGGCCGCGGGGTTCCTGCTCTCTTCCCCGCGGGGCCGGGATCGCGGCTAGGGGCGCTGGGATCCCTCTGCGAGAAGGAGCCCTGTTGCTGGAGGCCGGGGGCTTATTGACCGCCCTGGGGCCAAGGTGCTGGGGAACTCGAGCGTGTCATCTAAAGGTTGGAGGATGTTTCCGGAGTCTGGCGAAATGGTGCCAGAGACCAGAGTCAGGCCGAAGGGTGGTTTGTCACGGGGGGCCTGATGTCAAAGTCTGAGAGCAGTTGCTAGGGATGAGGGTCACTCGATTCAACCAGTATTTATTGAATGCTTCCTAGATGCCAAGCATTGTTCTAGGTGCCAGGGTGACAACAGAAATCAAGGTGGCCAGACCCCTGCCCCAAGGAGCGTTCATTCTAATGGAAGGGGGAGGGGGCAGGAGAAACAGGGTAAAAAGCCTAACTCTGTGGCGCATGCTCATTCCTGTGGTGTCGCTATCCCGTCGTGGCTGATCAAACCACCATCATGACTACCCACATGGCATCAGCCAGCTCACGAAACTCCTGCACGCTGCACAGTCGTCTCTCGCAACTCCAGCCCAACACTGTGCAATGGGAAGAATGGTATACTGTGTTAGCTAGTGATAAATTCTGTGAGAAAAAACGAGTAAGGTGGAAGAGGGATCGGTAGAGTGGTAAGCTGGGTGGTCAGAGGAAGATGTTTGCAAGGAGAGGTCTGAGCAGAGACTTAGCAAGCATGTATGGGGGAAAGGGTGTACCGGGTGGAAGGTACAGTGAGTGCAAAGGCTCTGAGGCTGGAGCTGCCCGGTGTGTTCTAGAAAAGCAAAGAAGGCAGAGGGCTGCAGCAGAGGGATGGATGGAGCCAGAGAGGAGAGAAAGCACTTGGCCGGGCAGGAGTTTGTAGGCTCCAGGAGAGCCTGCCGGGACCCCTATCCAGCCCTCCAGTCCTCCCAATACAGCCCTTCCTTCCTCTGAACCTCAGTGTTTGCACCTGTAAAATGGAGACTTGGCAGACATGCAGCCGGGCACCCAGCAGAACACGAGAGCTCTGTCCCACGTGGAGAGCTGCCACTTTCCTGGAGGGAGAGCGGAGGGGAGCCTGGCTCCCCTGGTTCACTGTGTTCTTGTCTTGGGAGAACAAGTCTTCTTTGTTAGAGTCCGCTCGGAACAAAGGGGCAGGCAGCCACAGAGGCACGTGAGTCTGAGTCAGGGGGCTGACCTCAGGACAGAGGACAATTGCGAGTGCCCTGGGGGAGTGACAGATCAGGGCAACTGGGGAGCCAGAGCTGCAGCTAACGCTGGATGGGGCGGCCCATGAACACCTGGCCTGCCGCCACCCGTGTGCCAGGGACAGAGAACAGCAGGCCAGTCACTGACCCAGCCTCCTGGCGGTGCAGCCCCACTTTCAGCCTCCAGATGATTCCAGAAGGGAATGGTGGGGACTGAGACCCACAGCAGTGGTGATGTCACTGATAGCCCCCTTCACCCACAAGTCAAAGGTGTTTGCTCTGCACCTGCTCTGGACTCCTACCGCCTCTTCCTGTGCGGGCGCCTATGTGTGCGTGTGCTAGCATGTTGCGTAGAGGAGTGTGGGGGAGACTGGCGATAAACAACTAAAGAAATAAGACCCCCTCGTCTGGGTTAAGGTCAGATCCGTTCTTGAGGAGATTCAGGTCCAAAGAAGCCTTGGCTTCTTTTCTCTTACACCTGACCTCACCCCTCCTCTGCCCAGGGCCCTTCAGGGCTCCCACCTCCCTCAGGGTAAAAGCCCATGTCCACCACCTGCCCCCTCACCCCGTCCTCCTCTCTTCCCTCCCTCTCCTCCTCTCCTCCTTGCTATGCTGGTCCAGCCACAAGAGCTTCCTCGCTCTTCAACACAAAGGCCCAGCGATTCCCCAGGGCCTTGGCACAGGCTGTGCCCTCCGCCTGGAATGTTGGGAACGGCATTATCTGCAGTAGCCTCAAGGGGAAACCTCCTAGAAGCTCATCAGATAAAGTGTGCCGTCTTCGTGCAACGGGATATTACACCCAGCAATGAGAGTGAATGGTCTACAGTCGAACCCAGCAAGACGATGAATCGTACACACTAGGTCCGGGGAAAGAGGGCTCACGGGAACGCAGTGCACTACCATTTATGTAAAGCAAAAAAAGGGGGGGACAATATAGCCCTGCTTTTGAAGTCACCATGGTGGTTACAGGGTAGAGGGGAGGAGAGGAGTGCAAGGGGGCATGGTGGGGCTTCTGGAGGGCAGGAAGCATCCTGTCCAGGGATGTCAGTGCTGGCTATGTGGGCGGGCCTGATCTGTGGGGACAGATGCTGGTTGCAGCCCTCTGCCTCAGTCTCCCCTGCAGCATCCCTGGCTCCCACACCCTCAAGTGTCAGGAGCACCCTTCCCGCCCAGTCTTTGCAACAGAAGGTGCCCCTAGACATTCTGCAGTGTCCCCCGGGGGACCGACTGCCACAGGACTAAGGGTTTGGTCCTAAAGCACTCTAAATCTGTGCTGACCACACAGTGGCCATGTGTGGTCACCGAGCATCTGGACCGTGGCTGAGCATCTGAACCCCAAGCTGAGATGTGCTGTGGGCACAAGACACACTAGGTTCTGAAGCCTTAGCAGGAAAGAAGAATGTAAAATGTCTCAAGCACAACTTTTGTGTGCTGGAATGACATTTTGGTTATGCTGAGTTAAATAAAATGTATCATTTAAATGATCTTGTTTCTTTTTCTGACATGGCTGCTAGAAAATTCAAAATTGCACATGTGGTTTGCATTCTGTTTCTTGTGGGCTGTGTTGTTGCACCTGCACAGAGGCTGGTATGTAGTAGGTGCCCAATAAATGCAGCCTGTGCCCTCACGGCCAAACAAAGGCAAGGTTAGAAGTTTGGATTTGTTGATGGCACAGTGGGAGCCTGGGGAATGTTTTGTGAGCAGGACACAGGTACGGGGTGACTTTTTGACTTCAAAAGATCATTTCGTTCTTGTGCAGAAGACGGGTTGCAGGGGAAGAAGGGACGCGAGGGGACTTGGGGGCAGTGATACGTGATTGAAGAAGGATCTAATGGATTCAGGAAGAGATGGGCTGAGAGAGGGAAGAAGAGCCAGGGCCCTGGGTGGGACACCTGCTCCCGTTACTGTTATAAACAACATAAGCTCCATCCTGCATGTTGCGCAGACTTTTTCCTTTGGGGCTTCGAGAAACTAAGCCATGCTTGGAGGCCACCTGGCCAGAAGCCAGCTGGAGGTGGGCCCCCCAGTCCCACAGCCACAGATCCTGCAGCAACCCCGGGGAGCTGGGACGTGGGCCCCTCCCCGGGGGAGCCTCCGGATGAGCCCTCAGCCCTGGCCAACAGCAGCACTGCAGCCTGAGCAGAGGACCCAACTCTGTCTATGGACCGTCTTCAGAAGCTGTGAGGTAAGAAATGTGGGTGTTTTTGAGCCACTGTGTTGGGGGGGGGGATTTGTTATGTGGCCCAGAGAGCCAACAGCCTGGACCCGCGTAGCTGGCTGTCCACCGGAGAGTCCACACCTCACAGTTCCCAAACTGAGCTCTAGACCTTCTCCTAACCTGCCCCTCCCCTGCGTGTTCCCTCCTAGTAACAGGGAGCGTCCCCAACACCTCCGGTCCCCTCACCCCTACCTCAAATGTGCCACAAACCCTGTTGCTTGTAGTTTTAAAATAGATCCAGGACCCACCTGCTTCTTACCTCCTCCTCCACCACCGCCCACCAAGCCCCCCACCTCCCCACACCCGTCCGGGACCAGCCCCCTCCCCTGAGCCCCGCTCACGGTCTGTTTCCCCGCGGCCGCCAGAGGGCGCCGGTGAGCACCGGCTCGAGCAGGTGCCAGCTCTGCCCGCGGCCGTCGGGGGCTCTGCGGTGCCTCCCCCGGGACCCTGCAGGCCCGCTCCCTCTCTCCCCATCGCTCGTTCGGTTCCACTCCACACGGGCCTCCTCGCTGCTCCTGCCGGACGCCCGGTGCACTCGAGGCTCAGGCCCTTTGTACCCGCGGTGCCTCTGCCTGCTGTGTCTTCTCCCCAGACCGCCCCCTCCACCCCCAACCTCCTTCAAGTCTCTGCGTGAATGTCACCTTCTCAGCGACCACTTCATGTCAGACTGGAAACTCTCCACACCTCCAACCTCTCCTTACCCTTGGTTTTCTTTTTCGTTCTTTCTTTCTTTCTTTCTTTCTTTCTTTCTTTCTTTCTTTCTTTCATGTTTGTTTATTTTGGAGAGAGACAAAGACAGAGCTTGAGTGGGGGAGGGGCAGAGAGAGAGGGAGACACAGGATCCGAAGCAGCTCCAGGCTCTGAGCTGTCAGCACAGAGCCGGATGCGGGGCTCGAACTCACGCACCGTGAGATCACGACCTGAGCCCAAGTGGGCCGCCTAACCGGCGGAGCGCCCCCCGGGGCGCCCCAGCCTTGGTTTTGCTCCACGGCACTGCTTTGCCTTCTAAAGCAGTGTAACTCACTTGTTTGCCTCTTTCAACAAAAGGGTGAGGAAGGGAGTTTGTGTGTTTTGTGCACACGTCTTTTCCCAGCACCTGAACAGCGCCTGCGCGCGGTGGGCACACAGATGGGTAAAGGTCGGGTTAACCCTTATGCGCTCAGACCCTGCAGCCTCCTCCGAGGCACTGAGGCCCGCGGCCTCAGCCGCGGCCCCCACGCGGCACCGTGTTGCCAGGGCAGAGCCCTGTGCCCCATCCCGGTCCGGGCTTCCTTGTTTCAGTTTGCTGATCTGCTCTTTTCTGCCAGTGAATACATTGGACTAAAAACATGGCTCATGTGCATGGGCTTAGAATTAATTAGCTTCTCATTCACATGCTGTTACCTGGCAGTTGTGCGGGTTCTGAGCTGAAAGTGAGAGCTGGAGGAGCCGGGTGGTCACGGGTCGAGGCCGGGTGGGGTGCCTAAGCTCAGTCTGGTGATGTTGCTGGACCTTGAGGCCCCCAAAACCTCCCTTTCAGGCTCAGGCAATCGTTCCAGTCTGTTCCCACCCCACACTCGCTCTTGGCTCCTTCCTATGTCACAGTGGGGAAACTAAGGCAGCTGGGGCTGAGTCCCAGCTAGCACCTGGATGAAGGACTGTCCTCCGGCCGGCACGCCGGTTCTTTCTCTGCCTGGCCTAGGGTCCTTGAGGCTGACCCCAGCGGCCGTATCCTGCACTTCTGGCCAGCTTGGGTCAATCAGAGACTCTGCCAGGAGGGAGAGGAGGAGGTGGGGGTGTCTATCTCCCATCTCCATCCTCAGTGCCCAGTTCTGGTCACAGCTCTGGAGTTTGTGCTGCTTCTGGAAGGAAGCAATGGCTTGTGTGCTTTGGGGGCCCACAGGTTACTGAGGATGGGGCTGGCTATGGGCTGATTTGTTGGCCGAGTCTCCCCAGGTGAAGGGAGCCCAGGTAAGCACCCTGAGGTGGGAACTGGCTTGAGTGGCTTTAAGGACTGGGAGGTTGCTACTGTGGCCAGAGGAGAGGGGGCGAGGGCAGAACGGGCAAGACTGGGCCCCGTGGGGCCTCGAGTGCCAGGGAGGGCTGGCAGTGGACCCCCAGCACTCCCAGAAGGCTGAGCTGGGGTTGCAGTCTGGGAGAAGACCTGGACCCTTGAGCTAAAATCTGAGTCAGAGAGCCCTGGATTCAACTCCTGGCTCTGCTGATGTTACTCAGGGACCGGAGCTCTGAGCCTCAGTTTCCCTACCTGTAACCACAGGTGAGGTTTTAGCAGCTGCATTTCCGTCAGTGAGATGCTGAGATAAACAACACGAGGCACATGAAGTGCCTGAGCACATGGGAATTTTCTGGTGGCTTCACACAGACCATGCTATCCCTTTAATGTGTGGGGTCTGTAGTAATGTCTCTCTTCCATTTTTAAAAATAGTTTATTTATTTTGAGAGAGAGCACGTGTGCGTGCACACATATGCGGGGGTGGGGGAGGGGCAGAGAGCGAGGGAGACACAGAGTCTGAGGCAGGCTCCAGGCTCTGAGCTGTCAGCGCAGATCCCGACTCGGGGCTCGAATCCACAAACCGCGAGATCATGACCTGAGTCGAAGTCTGACACTCAACCGACTGAGCGCCCAGGCGCCCCTGTTTTCTAGCACATTTGACGCTTTCTTATATACTATGTGCTTATTTATTAGGTTATTGTCTGTTTCCTTTGTCCTCTCCTGAGAACACTACCTTCTTGTCTGGGTATTCCTGTTGTATCCCCACCAACCCAAACAGAACCTGTATGCAGTAGGTGCTCAATAGGTGCTTATTGGATGAAGGCGAGAAGGAAGGAAGAATGCAGGCAGGCTTCTTGGCCTAAAGTTGCAACCCCCAGGGTGGTAAACTCACTGTACGACTTTGGGCTGTGTCTCGGTTTCCCCAGCTGTAGAAATGGGGCCACACCGCCCATGACCTCACCAGTCCCTTCTGCTGCATGGCTGTAGGTGTTGTGTTTGTGGCTCTGGCTCCCTGGAGCCTTCTCTGGCCCCGGCTGCCCAGCTTGGCGGCTCCCCGGGGACATGCTCTGCTGACGCCGGATTCTTCCCTGGACCATCCAGCCACCGGGCCGACACTTGATCCTCTGGCCTCACTTCCAGGCCAACGTCCGCCGACCAGCCTGCTAGGGCCGGGGCCCCAAGACTCTGTGCTGCGGGACAAGGGACTGCCTGTGCCGTCCCCAGGGGGGTGTGGTGAGGCTGGGGCTCTGCCGACACCAGCACAGGCTGCAAGGACTGAGGACGGCACCTGACCTGCGGCCCGGAGCCGCTGCAGCTGAGGAGAAAACAGCAGGCGCGGGACCTGCCCGGCCCCTGTGCCTCGTGCAGCCACCTCCCCTGCTCACCATGGGGACCCTTGGCTGCAACCCTGCTCCACGGCTGACCACTGAGTGCCAGAGTGTTCAGACCGGCTCGAGGAAGTCCTGTGGGACGGCCGCCTCGGAGAACGGTACGCACCAACCGTGGGGGAGGGAGGCCATGGTGGTGGGATCTCGTCCTCTATTCTCCCCAGCTGTGCTGGGGCTTCTAGAATATTCTGGGAGCCACCTGGAGGGGGGAGGCTCTGATGACTCCCTGCTCCTCCCCAAACCTCAGTTTTCCTCCCAGCGGAATGGGTGTGAACATAGCATTTCTGTTGGCTCTTGTGCAGTCCTCCACCCAGCAAGGACTGAGCATTTTATGGGCCAGGCATCCTTGCAGGTGCTGATGCTACAGCAGTGACAGAGCAGCAAAGGTCTGTGGGGGAGACACACACAAGGCAAAACCAATAAGCAGAATTTATAGCATATTAGTGATAAGTGCCTTCGACAACGTAGAGCGGCAAGGAGAGAACGGGCGGGTGTGGAGGCTTGAGACCTGGACACTCTGCCCGGGCCACGGGCATCCTGGTTCTGACGCTGTGCATTCTCAGTGAGGGTCGAGGCCCCTGCCTCATTTATCTGTGTGTAGCAAGACAGCAGGAGTTAAGCTCCGTGGCCCTGACATTCTTGCTGAGGACACCAAGCACTGCAGTTGTGGTGGGGTGTCTCTGTCGGGGCCTCAGTTTCCCCAACGTGACAGTGTATCTCCGTGTCTGGGCCTCAGTTTCCCCAATGTGACAGTGTATCTCCGTGTCTGGGCCTCAGTTTCCCCAACATGACAGTGTATCTCTGTGTCTGGGCCTCAGTTTCCCCAACGTGACAGTGTATCTCCATGTCTGGGCCTCAGTTTCCCCAACGTGAGAGTGTATCTCCGTGTCTGGGCCTCAGTTCCCCAACGTGAGAGCGTATCCCTGTGTCTGGACCTCAGTTTCCCCAACGTGACAGTGTATCTCCGTGTCTGGGCCTCAGTTTCCCCAACGTGACAGTGTATCTCTGTCTGGGCCTCAGTTTCCCCTACGTGAGAGTGTATCCCCGTGTCTGGGCCTCAGTTTCCCCACGTGACAGTGTATCCCCGTGTCTGGGCCTCAGTTTCCCCAACATGACAGTGTATCCCTGTGTCTGGGCCTCAGTTTCCCCAACGTGAGAGTGTATCCTCGTGTCTGGGCCTCAGTTTCCCCTACGTGAGAGTGTATCTCCGTGTCTGGGCCTCAGTTTCCCCTACGTGAGAGTGTATCCCCGTGTCTGGGCCTCAGTTTCCCCACGTGACAGTGTATCCCCGTGTCTGGGCCTCAGTTTCCCCACGTGACAGTGTATCTCCATGTCTGGGCCTCAGTTTCCCCGATGTGAGAGTGTATCTCCGTGTCTGGGCCTCAGTTTCCCCACGTGACAGTGTATCTCTGTCTGGGCCTCAGTTTCCCCACGTGACAGTGTATCTCCGTGTCTGGGCCTCAGTTTCCCCGATGTGAGAGTGTATCCCCGTGTCTGGGCCTCAGTTTCCCCACGTGACAGTGTATCTCCGTGTCTGGGCCTCAGTTTCCCCACGTGACAGTGTATCTCCATGTCTGGGCCTCAGTTTCCCCGATGTGAGAGTGTATCTCCGTGTCTGGGCCTCAGTTTCCCCACGTGACAGTGTATCTCTGTCTGGGCCTCAGTTTCCCCAAGATGACAGTGTATCTCTGATTCTGGGCCTCAGTTTCCGCACGTGACAGTGTATCCCCGTGTCTGGGCCTCAGTTTCCCCACGTGACAGCGTATCTCTGTCTGGGCCTGCAGCCCCTCCTACCTTTGACTCAGATGTGACTCACAATGCCCCTCCCTCACTTTTCCCCCTCCAGTGGGGGCAGCCCCCCCACCTCCACGTGCCACGGAGGGTGGTTGGGAGCCCAGGCGGGGGCTCAGGGGCTGGGCCCCGGGTTCTCCCCCAAGTCTCAGGGTGTCCGGCCCCAGGCCCTCACCCGAGGGCTTCGGTCGCAGGCTCCGGACCGGGCCTGTACGTCCTGCCGTCCACCGTGGGCTACGTCAACCACGACTGCACCAGGGTGGTCAGCCCCGCCTACTCACTCTTCCGGAGGCCCCGCCCAGGTAAGGCCAGCAGGGGGTGCGGGGGGGGGCCTCCCAAGCCCCCTGTGTCCCCTCAGGCCCCCCGAGGGAGGCAGGCAGCTTGCTGGGGGAGCCTGGAGAAGCTGCGTCCTCGTAGGCAGAAGACGGCAGGGCGTGGTGCTTAGGGCCCGAGTGTGTCTTTGGGCCGCGGCAGACCCCTGGACTTTGGACCGGCGTCCTAACCGCTCTGTGCCCTCGTCTCCTTCTCTGTGAGGAGTGGTGCCACGCTCCTCACAGAGCTGTCCTCGGGGTTAAACATCCGTTACGAGTAGCTCCCACAGTCTGCGGATCTGGACAGTGCTCAGAAGTGGGTGCGGAGGGGTTTCTCTGTCGGCAAGACGAGGCCCCTCACAGGCAGCTGGGGAGAGGACAGGGTGACAATTCCTGCTGTTGGGCAGGCAGCGGGCCGCGGGGCTGGCCCCGTCAGCGGGGTCCTCGCCTCCACGTGGTGCACCCTTCTCCCGGCTGGACTGACGGCGTCAGGATGTGAGTGAACGTCACGGGCATCGGTGCTGTTAATGTGGGTGGCCCTGGCCCCAGCACGCCGTCCACGCCTATTAGCAGTGTCACCGTCACGTTCTAGCAAGACTGTGCCCTTCATATGAATGCCCACAAATTCCATCACCCCGTTTTCTAGAGCTGCTCCGAGGTCCCAAGTGCACCTGGGTGGGGAGGGCCCTGAATGAGGACTTTGATTCACCTGGACGAAGGCACGTGGGGAGGGGGCGGCTGACATCTTCAGAATCAGCAAAAACCCCAAACCAAACTGAAACCCAACTCAGGCAACTCCAGGGGGTCCCCAGGAAGGCAAAGGAGGGAATGAGCATCACATCTATCACCAGGAGGGGTTAAGAACTTCGCCTGTGGCCCAGGGCGACCTGGGTTCCCAGGTTCTGTCCTTGTCACAGGACACACTCTGGGGCAGAGGGACAGAGTGGGGAGTTGAGGGTGAGCGGTGGCCAGTGTAGACTTTGCTAATGCCCAGGGAAGACTTCTTGGAGGAGGAGGCCTATGGTCTGGGCTTGCAGGAGGAGGAGTTCCATGGAGCCCCAGGAGACAAGAGGCCCAGGAAGGACAGCCCAGGCAGAGGCCTTGATGAGGGGAGGGACGCCCTTCCTTTGTCAGCAAAGGTGCTCCCTGCGTGTGTGTGCCCCATGCACACAGAGCCGCTAGCCAGTGAGTGTGTGTCCCACACGCCACACACCGATGCGCGTGCATTTATGCCCGAATGGCTTGGAAGCGGCAGTGACAGCACTGGCCCCAGTGACTGGCCCCAGCAGGGAAGTGCCCTGTGCCAGGCTGCCCTCCATGGACCCTCTCAGCTTTCAATCTCCTCACTCACCCCGCCAGTGGGGAAACAGAGGCAGAGACAGGGAGATGGCCTGCCCACAGACAAAGCTCACGGAGGCCCTGCTGAGACCCCCGAGGTCCGACTCAAGGCCCCCTTAGGCATGCCGCATGACAAGCCCAAGCATGCAAAGGGCCCTCCTCAGAGCCTAGTTACTCCTACTGTGGCACAGTCCTGACCCACCCACCAGCTGGTTTCCTAGTCTGCGGCAGAAGAGAGGTCGAGGGGGGCACAGCTGTGATCACAAGGGCACTGATGTGCTCGTCAGACAAAGTCAAAGCAGGTACCCGGGGCCCCCAGGTCAGTGGTCTAAGGTCCCTGCTCTCCAAGATGGGGCTGGGGGTGGGGCCGACCAGGGGCACTGAGCGGGGTCGGTGGGGCCATCAGAGGTGCCATTAGGACCGGGGGCTCCTCTCCCCAGCGTCTCCACAGGACGTCAGCCCTGGGCCAGTCTACTTCTTGGACCCAAAAGTCACCCGGTTTGGCCGAAGCTGCACCCCTGCTTACTCCATGCAGGGCCGGGGCAAGTCTCGGGGTGAGTATCTGATCAATGCTTCCCCACAAGGACCCCACCCGTTCAGGCTCCCACCTCTGTCCTCTCCTTCTCCTCCCATCATCAGGTTCTTAGAACTTCAGTGTCTTTGGAATGACAAATCAAGGGACTCCGAGGAGGGGCTGGGGGCCCTGAGAGAACCTGAATGAGGAAGTGGGCCAGGGTGACAGTGACCCTGTGTACATATGGTGCCAAGAGGGCATCTGGGGCTCATCCGTGACATCAGGGGATGACAGGGCACAGTGGGGACTGTGGCAAATGTGGCAATTCCCTCCACAGACTCCAAAAAACTCACTTCCACCTTAAGTGCCGAATTTAATAACCTGATTCCAGTCTCCCATCCACCCTTTCCTCTTTTGACCTACCACCCATTTGCTCATCTACTCACTGATCAATCAGTTCATCTATCCATCCATTCACTCATCTATCTACTCACCAACCTATCCATGAACCCACTGCTCATCATCCAGTCCATCTGTTGATCCACTGATCCATCCATCCATCCAACTGTCCGTCCATCCTCCCACCGACCCACCCACCCACCCATCCATCCATCCATCCACCCACCCAGCCACCTGTCCATCCATCCATCCATCCATCCATCCATCCATCCATCCATCCAATTATCCTTCCGTCTGTCCATCCATCCATTCACCCACCAGCCACCCACCCTTCCTTCCATCCATCCGTCCAACCATCCTTCCATCCATCCATCCATCCATCCACCCATCCATTCATCCAACCATCCATCCATCCATCCACCCACCCACCTACCCTTCCTTCCATACATCCATCCACCCACCCTTCCTTCCATCCATCCGTCCAACCATCCTTCCATCCATCCATCCATCCATCCATCCATCCATCCACCCATCCATTCATCCAACCATCCATCCATCCATCCACCCACCCACCTACCCTTCCTTCCATACATCCATCCACCCACCCTTCCTTCCATCCATCCAACCATCCTTCCATCCATCCATTCACCCACCAGACAGCCACCCTTCCTTCCATCCATCTGTCCATCTGCCCGTCTGTCCATCCATCCATCCAACCATCCTTCCATCTGTCCATCCATCCACCCACCCTTCCTTCCATCCTTCCATCCATCCACCCACCCTTCCTTCCATCCGTCCATCCACCCATCCATCCAACCATCCTTCCATCCATCCATCCACCCACCCACCAGACAGCCACCTTTCCTTCCATCCATTCATCCATCCATCCATCCTTCTGTCCGTCTGTCCATCCATCCATCCAACCATGAGTCCGTCCATCCATCCATCCATCCATCCATCCATCCATTCACCCACCAGCCACTCACCCTTCCTTCCATCCAACCATCCATCCACCCATCTGTCCATCCTTCCATCCACCCATCTACTGATCCATCCACCATGATCTTTCCATTCACAATCCATCAACCCATTTATCATCCACCCAATCATCCATCCATCTACCCACCCACAAGTCAGCTCTTAATCCCTTTATCTATATATCCATGGATCCAATCATCTACTCATTCACTCCCCATTCAATCACTCACCTCCCATCCTTCTACTCACTCATCCAAACATGTATTAAGCTGAGGAGTTGAAGTAGATTTGACATGCCCTTGCTTTTTATGAGACCCCAGTCTGGTGATGGAGTTAGGCCTACATGGAGACCATCCCACCTCACTGTGCCCATGTCTGGAGGGGAAGACCCTGGAGGGCCCTTGGAAGGGCTGTGAGGGCCTGCCTAGGAGGAGGGAGTGGGGAAGGCTGCAGGAAGGAGGGGACTGTGGGGCTGTCTGGAAGGGTGAGGAGCAGCCCCTGGGGGGTGGGAATGGGAAAACGGAAGGTATGCGGGGCAGAGGGTTGAGCATGGGCAAAGGCCTGGAGGCTTGAAAGACAACAGGTAGTGTGTGTGTGTGTGGGGGGGGGAGGTCTGGGAAGCAGCAGAGACACCTTGGGGCTGCCTGACAAGTGCTGTGAGCTCCAGGATGCGTAGGGGCAGTGGGAGGCCATGCAAGGTCTTTGAGCAGGTGAGGACTCCTATCAACCCTCCTGCCCCATTCTCACAGGTCTGGAGGTGACACCAGGCCCAGGGGCCTACAGCCCAGAGAAGGTGGCCCCTGTGCACCAGCGGACACCCCCAGCTTTCACCCTGGGCTCCCGCCTGCGCCCACAGCTCCAGGACACCTCCACCCCTGCTCCTAACACCTATACCCTGCCCTCCCTCTGGGGTTCCCAGATATTCATTAAGCCCAGCAGCCCCAGCTACACAGTGGTGGGCCGCACGCCCCCCGCCCGTCCCCCTCAGGACCCTGCTGAGATCCCAGGCCCGGGCCAGTACGAGAGCCCCGACCCCAACACCTACCGTCAGCGCCAGCCCGCCTTCACCATGCTGGGCCGGCCCCGTGCCCCCCGGCCCCCAGAGGAGACTCCTGGCCCTGGCACCCACAGCCCTGAGCAGGTCACCATGACCAAAGCCCGGGCGCCAGCGTTCACCATGGGCATCCGCCACTCCAAACGCACTCCCACCATGGTTGTGGACACCATGCCCTGACACCTTTGGGATTAGGATTCCCAGCTGCCCCGGGACCAACCCAGTTTACCTGTGTTGTCACACGGGGTGTGGGCAGGCCCCTCCTGGGCCTGGCTGTGGAGAAGACACAACTTGCCTTCCTTTTTTTGAACTCTGAGGTCCTTCTAGGTCCCCTGCTTTCTTTGGTCCCTGGGGGCTATGACCCCGTGGCTCCGTGCAGGGCGAGCTTCCTTCCAGTGCCCCAGTTTCTTCCTCCCGGTCACAGCAGGTTAAGTCAGGCCACGCAGAGAAAGGGACAACTGCAGCCCTGCCCAGCGGCCGGCGGAGCTTTCTGTGTCCTGGAGCTCAGTGTCCACCCTGCTAGGGCCTGGGTCCCTGGCACAGTTCACGTTTCTGCTAAACTTGGGCTCTTCTCTGCTTCTCGTGGATGCACAGCCAGCTGCCTGCCCCTGGTCCCAGCCCCCAAATCAGGCCGGAAGCAGCCTGATCCCTCTCTCTAGCTGCTTGCCAATAAATCTCTGTGGCACCAGAGCTGTCAGAATCACACATGTGAGCTCATTTAACCCACTGTCCATGTCAAAGCAAAGAGACTTAACTGTGCCCTTGAGATCCAGACCCCCAATTCTAAAGCCCCCGGGGCCTGGATGGAACCACAGGAGGGACCCAGGGCTGGGTAAGGCCAGAGGCAGACCCGGGCTTTGAATGGGGGAAGTTAGGGAGGCTTCTTGGAAAAGAGGACATTGAAGCTGGGTTTTGAAAGATGTATAGGAGTTTAATATATTCTAATATCCATCATCAGTAGGTGCCTACCGTGTTTCAGATACTGATGAAGATCATCTAAGCTTCACAGCAATCGGGCGGCAGTTGATGTTCACTGAGAGAAAATGGGGCTTTGGAGAGATTGGACACTTGCCTGAGGACACACTATGAGCCCTCGTGTCCCCCTAATGCCAGGATCCGAATCCTGGCCATTGGGCTCTGTTCCTGCCATTCTTTGCTAGTGACAGGAAGGACACACAGGGGTGGTGTCATGTGACTGAGCCTCCTGTGTGAAAGCCCAGGCCTTATAAATCCTTGACCCAGAAAGACCCTAACCCAGGAGGCTGGGAGGGACAGACTGCCACCATGTCTCCCCAAGGAGGGGGCCCCGGGGCTGCACCTCAGGCTTGACACAGAGGGTCCTGACATGCGTGACCTCTGCTCTGTCCCTTTCTCCCAGTCCAGGGATGCCAATCTTGAACACACACCCCTTTAACTGACTAGGTGGACACACACCAGGACCCCTAACACACACACACACACACACCCCTCAGGGGAACCCAGGTGCCTTCCTCACACGCATGTTCAAACTTGCACTCAATATACACTCCCACACAGTCCCACATGTATGCAGACAATAGACACAAACACGTCCAGACGGGGGCTCCAGACCCAGACAAACGTCCCCCCCCCCCCCCCCCCCCCCCCCGGGTCCACCAGCAGACCCAGAGGCCACGCCCGCTCTATCGGGGCTCATCCCGACCCTGCACAAGAGCGTCCCCGTGTGAGACACACAGGCTTGGGGCAGCATCCCCGACCCCCACCCCAACGCCGGCCAATCGGCTGCGCGTCCCTCCTCCGCTTCGCCTCCTCCTCCACGAGCTCCGCGGCGACCGCCAGTCTGTGATCTCATTTCTCTGATTTATCGATCGGGCTCCAGACAGCCTCACCCCTCCTCCACCTGCGCGCGCGCCCCGGCCCCCTCCCATTGTTTCCCGGCAGTCAGCCCCACCCCAGCCGGGGGAGGGGAAGGAAGGTCTGTCAAGAGAGGCCAGGAGGCCTGGGGTGACCGTGGCATCCCTGATCCCCAGTACAGAAAGAATCACCCTTTCAGGCCTGGGTGGGGACAGAGAGGTTGGGGACCGAAGGGCGGGCCCGCCTGCGAGGCTGAGGCCCACGAGTTCAGCTGGGTCGCTGCGGGACAGAGCTCCCCAGAAATGGAGGAGGAGCCCGTGACCCTCCAGCCCCGCGTCCCCGGCTTACAGCCTTGGAAAGTGAAGCCCACGGGGAAGCGGCAGAAGGGGGGGCCTCGGCTTCGTCCCGAGTCCCCCCTCCCAGACCCAGCCGGCCCAATTCACACTTCCGAGTACGAGCGGCCGCTGCGTGCCCCTCTCTGGGTCTCAGCTTCCCCATCAGGACACAGGGCAGGGCGTGATTTTCAAGTACTTTGCAGCTGGAACAGAGGTTGGGGTCAGGGTTTGGGGCTTTCTCCTCTGACCGCGTCCCCACCCCTCCGCAGGCCTCAGTTTCCCCATCGGCCAAAACCGGGAGAAGACAGGTGATTTCCAAGTCTCTCCCACCTCGGTCCTTCTAGGAATTTGGACAACCACGCTGGGGTCGCTGTCCGGGTCTTGGGTTGGAAACATCGCTCCCTCGCTGGCTGGCGGATCCCAGGCAGGGTCCGTGCCCTCTGTGGGCCTCAGTTTCCCCAGCCTCCCCGCAGGCGCCGGGACGCCCAGGGCCCGGGTCCCAGGGGCGCAGCCCCCCGCGGCTGCGCGCTGGGCCGGGCGGATGACATCACCGGGCCGGGGGCGGGGAGGGAGCGGGAGGGAGCGGGAGGGAGCGGGACGGAGGGGAGGGCCTCCTCCGCGCCAGGCGCAGCGCCCGGTCGGGCTCGGTCGGGCGACCGCGGCCATGACGCAGGGTCCGGGCGGGCGCACGCCCCCCGCGCCCCCCGCGCCCCCGGAGCCCGAGGCGCCCACCACCTTCTGCGCGCTGCTGCCGCGCATGCCGCAGTGGAAGTTCGCTGCCCCCGCGGGCTTCCTGGGCCGGGGCCCCGCGGCAGCTCGGGCGGCCGGGGGCGCGGGGGCCGCCGACTCCCAGCCCGAGGCGGCCGGCCCGGCCAGCGTCCCTGCGCTGGCGGCCGCGGTCCTGGGCGCCTGCGAGCCGCGCTGCGCCGCGCCCTGTCCGCTGCCGGCGCTCAGCCGCTGCCGGGCCGCCGGGGGCAGGGGCCCGCGGGGCGCGCGGGGGGCGGCCGGGCTCGCGGACGCCAGCGCCGACGAGTGGATCCGCAAAGGGAGCTTCATCCACAAGCCGGCGCACGGCTGGCTGCACCCAGACGCCAGGGTCCTGGGGCCCGGGGTCTCCTACATCGTGCGGGTGAGTGCGCCGGCCGGGATCCCGCGGACCACACCTCCCCCGGACCCCAGCTGGGGGCGCCCCTCCCCCACTTCCCACTCTTGGACCCTCGGACCCCTCTGCCCCCTCGTCCCTCCTCTCCCTGCCACCCCGGACCCCCACCTCCAGCCGGCTCTGCGCCGGCCGCCCCCAACCGGGAGGCTCCGGGCTCGGTGTTCCCACGGCGTCACGTGGGGAGGGGCGGGGCGAGGGAGGCAGGTGGGTGGGGGACACGCATGCGCAGGGTGAACGCGCTCCCGCTCCGTTGGCGCCCGCTTGCGTAGGGTGAACGCGCTCCCTTTGGCGCCGGGAGGGGGGGGGGGGGTCTGCGGAGCGCGGTCGCGGGTGGTCGCGTCCTACCGCCGGAGCCCGTTCAAAGCTCTTTCTCGGACGGCGGAATCGGAACCTGCAGAGACCTTGGCCCGGGTGGGGGGCCCGGGGAAGGGGTATCCGGACCCGGCCGCGCCCAGCCAGACCGCAGTGGGACTAGGGGACTCGCGCTGCGGTGTAAAGAGAGGGGCCCTCTTTTATCCCGGTGCTTTACTGGGAACCTTGCAAACGCAC
This sequence comes from Lynx canadensis, assembly GCF_007474595.2. Taxonomy (NCBI): domain Eukaryota; kingdom Metazoa; phylum Chordata; class Mammalia; order Carnivora; family Felidae; genus Lynx; species Lynx canadensis. The sequence continues at coordinate 91,541 of NC_044304.2, read as the reverse complement.
GGAACAGCCCCTGTGTACCTGCACCTACGACGGTCAACATTTTCGCCTCTCCACTCAAAATACCTATCCTGGCGTGTAGTTTTCCACGAAGCAGAAGAAAGGAAGCGGCCGAGTGTGACGCTTGCTGTGAGATGTCCCGCACGCGTCTCCCTAGATAGCCGTCCTCCTGCACACGCACAGCTCATTGTTACGTCTGGGAAATTACCAGAGATCCCGAAGTGCCATCAAACTGGTAGTCATTCACACCCCGTCAGTTGGCCTTTGTCTGTCCATTCCCTTTACAACCGTGTCCAGCACCTCTCCCAGGACCGGGCTGAGTAGTGTCTCCCGCTAAATTCATGTCCGTGGGGACCCGCGAATGCAGCCTTGTTTAGGAATAGGGTCTTTGTAGAAGCAATCACGTTAAGATGAGGTCATCCTGGAGGGTGGCCCTAATGTAACGGTTGGTGTGTTTATGAGAAGAGGGCATAAGGACACAGACGCACAGGGAGAAGCCACGGAGGACGGAGGCAGAGGCTGGGGTGACGCAGCCACAGTCCTGGGGGCACCAAGGGTTGCGGCTCGCCACCGCCGGGAGCTGGAGGAGGCAGGAAGGACCCTCCCCTGGAGCCTGCAGACGGAGTGCGGCCCTGCCTCCACCTTGTTTTCAGACTTCTGGGCCTCCAGAACTGGGAGCATGTATGTTTCTGTTGTTGTAAGCGGCCCGGTTTGTGGTACTTTGATAGGGCCGGCCCCAGCAGAGGACTGTGCCCCTGATAGGGTGGACTTTCTGGATGTCCCAGACACTCCCTCCACGTGGGGTCCAGGTGTGCGACATCACATCCCAGGGGGGCCTGTTAGATGTGTAGAGCCTCGGGCCCAACGTGGAGTTGTTGAGACTGTGGACCGCCCCACATTCTGGATCTGTCTCTTTTCTCACGGCGTCTTTTAACTGGGTTCTTTGCCCTTTCCCTTCCTGAGTCCTGGCAGTGGGTCCACAGGCTTGACTGGATTCAGAAGTGGCTTTGTTAGCAAGAGTGTCTCGTGGGTAGTGCTGCGGACTTGACAGGGGAGCTGTGTCTGCCCACTGGCTGTGAGGGCAGGCGTGTAGGATGTTCAGAGTTCAGATGCTTGCGTTGTGGGGTGCGGGGTGTTGGGTTCTTCCAATGATCATGACATTTTTGTCAATGCAGCAGGTATTTAATGCATGCCCACCCTGCCAGGCACTGACAATCTGGTCGGAAATGGGGAAGATCTGGTGCCTGCCCTTACAAGGCTTAGATTCTAGAGGGAGACACTGACAGTAACTAACCAAGAGAACACATAAATGGAAGGTGCAGGCAGGTGCTAAATTACGATGCAGGAATGAAACTACCAGAGTGAGAGACTGGGTGGTCACCTCAGCAGGGGCATTAAGGAGAAGGCATCTCTCGGCAGATGACATTTAAACTGAGACCTGAAGCTGTGAGGCCCCAGACACGAAATGACTTGGGAAAGAGAGTTCCAGGCAGGGGCGAAGCAAGTGCAAAGGCCCAGTGGCAGGGAATGAGTTTGGCGTGTTTGGGTAACAGCAGGAGACCTACATGGAGCTTAGAGAAGGAGAGATAAGAGATTTGCTGGCAAGTTTGGCTGTAGATGGTTTTAAGCAGGGGTCGCAGGGTGGAGTTGGGGGTTTGAAAGGGTCTTTCTGGTGGCGCTATGGAAACGGGGTGGGAGTGGGGGCTGGAAGGGCAGCAGAGAGACCCAGGAGGGGGTGAGGGGAGAAGACCTGGACCCGGGCAACGTGAAGGTGGAGAGAGGTGGGGACAGGGTCTGTGTTGGAGATGCAGCCCAGAGGGGTCTCCGACTGACAGATGAAGGGCCCTGACCCCGGCCGGTCGGAGGGCCCCGTGGGGTCCGAAACAGCCTCGGCCCCCCGCCGTGTTTGCCTGGGAGCCTCTCTCCGCGCGCCTACGTCACAGAGCCAAGTAGCGCCTTTTGGTTTACAGAGCGGCACGAGGTTAAGGCAGGGGGCAGGCATCCCTCAGGTCACACCGGGATTGGCTGGTCTGAGCAGGACCCTTTCACACTAGGACCCTGGGACTGCAGAAGAGGATGTATGGTTCCCATTTTGTAAGTTGGGAAACTGAGGCGCAGCGCGGCAGAGCGTGTCCACAGATGCGGAGTGAAAATCCAGTACCAGACCTGGAACTAAGGTCCCTCCCACAGAGCCTGAACTCACCCGTCTGTCAGATACTAGGGCAGTTGACAGATTGACAACCCCAGAGACATCCCGTCCTGGGACCTACAGATGTGTCCCCTCACACAGCAGAGGGGACCTTGTCCGGGCCCCTGAGGCGGGGGTGACCCTGGGTGCCCTGGGGGCCCGGCGTCCTCACGAGAGGGAGGCAGAGAGCCGGGCGGACCCCGCGCTGCTGGCCGTGAGGATGAGGAGGGGCCGCGGGCCCAGGATGCGGCGCCTCTGGCAGATGGAGAAGGGGGACACGGGGCTCCCTGGGGCCCCGGGGGAACCGGCCCTGCCCACGCCCGGGTGTTAGCCAGGAGGCCCGGGTCCGACTCCTGACTCCAGAACTATAAGGGGATAAGTTTATGTTAAATTTGTAGTCTTTTATTGTAGCGGCAAGAAGAAGCTAGCATTTCAGCCGGCTCACCTCCCTGACGTCACAGAACCGTCACAAAAGCCTAGAAGGATCCCTGTTTGAGATGAGAAGGCCCAGCCCCGGAGAGCAGAGATGGGAACGTGGCATCTGAGTTCCAGGTGCACCGTGTTCAGTGCCGTGTGTAGATCGGGGGGATTACCCTCACAACTCTGAGGGTTCCCACCCATTTTATGCATCAGGAAGCCGAGGCACGGCGACGTCCAGGAACCTGCCAGGAGCGCCGTCCTGGTGAGGGTCCTGGCAGCTGCGATGCCTTCAGCTGTGTCCCCACACCCTGACTCAGGGCTTGGAGGTAAAAGATGTCGATTGTCGTATGTGAGAAGAGACCCCGGGTGGACGGCGCTGCGCTTACCTCAGCGGCTTGGTGACCTCATCATGGATTCGGGCTCTTCTCTTGCGTTGGGGTGAATGGTGTCCCCGTGTTCAGGTCAACCTGGAACCTCAGAACACGGTCTTGTTTGGAAGTAGGGTCTTTGCAGGTGTATGACCCGAGGATGAGGCCATGCTGGAGGAGGGTGGGCCCTGAATCGGTGACCGGTGTCCTTGCGAGCCGCGTGAGGGCCGGAGGAGGAGGCCACGCGAGGGAGGCGGAGATTGGGGTGACCTGGCTACACCAGGGGCTGGATAGCGGCAAGGACCCTCCCCGGAGCCCCCGGAGGGAAGCACTCTGCACCACTTGGATGTCAGGCCTCTGGTCTCCAGACTCTGAGGGCACGTGCTTCTGTTGTTTCAGGCCGCCCAGTCTGTGGTGCCCTGATACGGCCTCCCCAGGAGGCGAATACACCACCCTTGACGTGACTTCCCTCTCGGATTAGTTCCTTTCCTGGCTGCAGAGTAGTGGCTGTGGCTCCACCTGTCCCGTCAGCCTGCAGAAAAGACCCTCTTCCCGCGGGGCCTTTTTTGAATAAGGGGACCATTCCCAGAAATCCCTAGCCAGCTTCCCCTCATGTCTCTTTGGCCAGACTTGTGTCCTGTGACTTTCCCTAAACCGAGGTCATCGCTGCCCAAAGAACTTTCTGAGATGATGGAATGTTCTAGATCTGTGCTGTCCAGTATGGTAGCTCCACGTGACCCCGAGCCATTGAAATGTGGCCGGTGTGACTCACAAACTAAATTTTAATTTTACTTAACTTTAAATTCAACTGGTCCCACGAGGCACGTGCTCACTGTGCTGGGTGGCTCGTCTAGTTTCCTTTGGTCTTTGGACCTTGTCTGAAGAGGTAGGTATCTGAGCAGAAGTGAACCTGTGATGTGGACAAGCCAGAATTTGCACCAAGCTGCGGGGACTGCTAACCTTGTTTTCCTCCCACTCCTACAATTTTGACACTGCCGACCTCTCCATTCACTAGAATTTCCCCGATGAGACCTTTCTGCTTTTCGAGGTGCCCTCGCTCGTGTCCTTTCAGGAGCTCTTCCTGAATGCAGGTTTTTACAGCGTGTGCCCAACTCTGCCCGAGGTGCTGTGGGGCACAGAAAGACAGTGACCCTGCCCAGGCAGACTGACTCTGGGAGCGGAAGGGAGCTCGAGCCCGGACACATGTCAGTGAAGCGACTAGGACTCCGTGTCGCCCAGTCTTTCCTGAAGTGTGGTTCTCGTATCCCGGCAATACGCAAGGAACCATGGGAGGCTGACTGAGTAGAGCTGTCCTTTAGCCGCAAATGTAGCTTATTCCTTGAAGGAAAGGGGCAGAGTGTCTCCAGGGTGGACTAGCTCAGTGGCTCGACGACATCCCTAAAGACCTAGGTCTTTCCATCTGTTTGCACTGCCATCTTCAGCATGCTGGCTTAGCCGCCCTCGTGGTCACAAAACGGTAGCCACAGCACCAGGCATCACATGTGGATGCAGTCACATGTACTGGAAGAAAAGACCATTTCTTCCCTAGTTCTCTTTTTCAGAAACTCTCCACCATTCTTCCCCACCCCCTCCCTCATTTCCCCCAAATGGCAAAATCCATTCACAGTAAGGGAAATGGGATTACCTAAGTGGCTTAAACCAATTATGAGCAGTGTGAGGTGCCCAGACATCTGGGAACTTCTTGGGCTCCACCCTGAGCTGGAAACTCTGCGAGTGGGCCCAGCAATCGACGTTTCCAGGTGATTCCAACACCCGTTAATGTTTGGGAACAACCAGTTTAAGACAATTGCTTGCAATCCTGTTGGATTAACCACGACTTACTAATGCCTGGTATTTTGAAACCCTCCACCCTGAAATGAACTTGAGATACATATAACACCTACCCGCACATTCATTTCCCCTTAAAATTCACGTGATGTAATAAAGCAACAGTGAAAAGAGAAGCTCAAGGACAACGCTTGATGGTAACCTAGGGGGTGTTTCAGGATGCAAACACGTACGCTTCGTCCTGTAGGAGGAGCACCGTGATGGCAACAGGGTCCAGTGCCTTTTGAGACCCACCGTGCACGTGGCAGCCACAGACACCGTTGGAGGTGCTGTATGCAACTCGGCGTTCCAAAGTAGGGGGCACCTCTTGGTAAAGTCTGAGCTACACAGCATAAATAACGTGTCAATACGTGTGATGGTTTTGTTAATTCCGTGGGTATTAAAACCATACTGAAAAGTGAAACATGGAATCCCCACGCGACCCGGCAATCCCGCTTCTGGGAGTGCACCTCAAACAATTCAAACCAGGGACTCAAACGGGGATTTGCACCCCCGTGTTCGCAGCAGCACACTCCCCAACAGCCAAAGACCAAAAAAAAGTGGACACACCCCAAGTGTCCATCGGTGGATGAAGGATGAACACGACGTGGTCCGTCCACACCCCGGAGGATGACCCAGCCCCAGGAAGGGAGGACGTCCTGCCACCTGCCACCACGTGGACGGACCTGGAGGTCACTGTGTGCAGTGACAGGAGCCAGACACAGAAGGACACGTCCTGCGTGACCCCACTCACAGGGGGTCCCTAGAGGAGAGACCGAGAGTCGACGCTGGGAGCCAGGGGTGCGGCAGGGGGCTGGGAGTCAGTGCTTCACGGGACAGGGTCTCAGTCTGGGGAGACGGAAAGTTCTGGAGACGGGTGGCGGGGGCGGCTGCGCGACAGTGTGAGTGCGCTGGATGCCGTTGAGCTGTGCGCTTAGAGACGGTTACGATGAGGGGCGCCGGGCTGGCTTGGTGGAGCATGCGACTCTTGACCTTGGGGCTGTGAGATCGAGCCCCACATTGGGTGCGGAGATTACTTAAAAGTAAAATCTTTAAAGAAAAAGAAATGGTGAAGGTGGCAAATCTTATGTGTTTTCTACCACAGGAAGTGAACAGAAGTTGCCTCCCATGGCTTGGGTTATGATTGAGACGAGTTGAGATTGGAGGCACGGTGGTCGCGCAGGGTTTCCCACATACACGAGAGCCTGCAGCCCATTCTGAGGTCCCTGGGGACCTAGGGCGGTTGGCATCAAGGGGAGACTTCCCGTGTTAGGAGCAGGGCGCCCCCGCTTTCTGAAGAGCTCACACTGGTCGTCTTGCAGGCCGTCCCTGGGTCTGTGTCTGACTGGTGTTTGCTCACGATTGGGCTCAGGTTGTGCGTTCTGGGCGAGCAGCACAGACCTGTGTCTTCCCCACTGAGCAAAGCAGGAGGCAGGGACGGGTGCCAGTCCCGATACCGGTTCTGGAAACTTGGATCGCTTGGTGTACTGGTACGAATGGCGTTCCCCCAAATTCGTGTCTGCCAGAGCCTTAGAATGTGACTTTCTTTGGAAATAGGGTCTTTGCAGACGTAATCTAGTTTAGATGACAGGATGCCGTAAATCTACACGACCGGTGTCCTAAAAGGAGAGAAGTTGGACACAGACACACATGTGACGACAGGGGCAGAGACTGGAGTGTGCCTGGCAGCCGAGGACATCCGGCCACCCCCGTCAGAAGCTGGAGGACGCAAAGCGTCAGCTCCCCTGGAGCCCTCGGCTGCAGTGTGGCCCTGCCCACGCTTTGGGTTTCGATGTTTGGCCTCCAGAACTGAGAGAAAATAAATTCCTGTCGTCCTAAGCTGTCCGGATTGTGGTGCTTTGTTACAGTGGCCCCAGGACACGGACACACCGTCACACTGGTGAATTTATTTCCTTTGTAATTAGTGTCTGCGGGGATGTAGTGTGTGTATTTCTTTTTTTCAACGTTTATTTATTTTTTTTTTGGGACAGAGAGAGACAGAGCATGAACGGAGTAGGGGCAGAGAGAGGGAGACACAGAATCGGAAACAGGCTCCAGGCTCCGAGCCATCAGCCCAGAGCCCGACGCGGGGCTCGAACTCACGGACCGCGAGATCGTGACCTGGCTGAAGTCGGACGCTTAACCGACTGCGCCACCCAGGCGCCCCTGTGTATTTTTTTTTTTTAATCCGACCTTTAAAACTTAAGGGTGACAAGCATAAAGCGTGTGAGGGCGTGTCAAGCTCATCGTGTCTGCTTGGGCACCTGTAGTGCAGCAACACCAAAGCAGATGTGCCCGCGCGTCCCCCCAGGGGCCTGCAGCCTCCCCACCCCCACCAGCATAGTTTGGTTTTGTCTGTTCTAGAACCTTTCTGGGGAGGGGGGTTGAGAGGCTGTGCAAACAGCCTGGTTCCCAACACGCTCCCACTGATTTGTCGTAGCAGAAATCGACAGCTCTTGCCTGGATGGATGCGTCCCGTTCCGGTAATGATGTTTACTTCAGTGGCCGTTAGGAAAACACTGTTGCGCATCAAACCCGAGTCTGATGGTGCAAAAGGCGGTCTCCTCTCTTCCTCATATAAGCTAAAAAAAAAAAAAAAAAAAAAAAAAAAAAAAAAAAAAAAGAAAGATATAATTCAGTACCATAAAATGTGCCCGCTTAAATTGTACAGTTCAGATTTTTAGTACATTTATACAGTTGTGAAACCCTCACCATGATCTAATCCCAGGACATTCCTCACCCTGAAAGGAAGCCCTGTCCCCATTAGCATTCACCCTCACTCCCCTTCCCCTCCCCCGGCCCCCACAAGCCCCCCTCCCGTCCGTGGATGAGCCCGTTCTGGACGTTTCACACACGCGGACTCACACCTCGCGTGGCCTCTCGTGTCGGGTTCCCTCCCTGAGCGTCGTGTGTTCGGGGTCCGTCCGCGGGGCGGCGGGGGCGGGCGCCTCGCTCTTGCTCGCGGCCGAGGGACGTGCGCGTGCTCGGGGGACGCGTCGTGTCGATTTGTTCGTTGACGAAAATTTGAGTCATTTCCTGCCATTTCCTTGAAAAATAAACCCGGTTATGTTTATAATTGGAATTTATTTAAAATGAAATGTTAAGTGAACAATAGTATGTGCCGTGTGGCACGACTTGAGGAGGTAGACGAGGGTGGTGGGAGCTTGGCCCCGTCCCCTTCTGGGCCTCAGTTCCCCGACTGGTAAATCACCCCTTCCCTGTGGCGTCCTGGGGTGGGCTCTGGGCTGCCCTGACGCAGGGCCATTCAGGGGTGTCCTGACCTTCCGCATTAGTGTCCTGGGGCGGCTGCAACACATTAGCACAAACGAGGCAGCTTAAAACACAAGAGTGTTCTCTCCTGGTCCCGGGGCTCGGGGTCTGAGACCCAGCCGGGCAGGCTGGTTGCTTCTGAGGCCCGGAGGGAAGCACCTGTCCCGGCTCTCCCGGATTCTGGAGGTGCTGGCCTCTCGAATTCTCCACATTCCACCTCCAGCCTCACACACCTCCCTCTGCCTGTGTCTTACTGGGACACTTGTCTTGGATTTGGGGCCCATCCCATCCACAGGCTCCAGCGGTGAGCACGTGTGTCCACCTTCAGGGGGCCAGCCTCCAACACACCACGGCTGACGTTCGGTGAGTTTGTGCTTCTAGGACAGAGGTCACACTCGCTGGCAGACCCAAGGCTGAATTTGACCTCGGATCTTCTCCCACGGCCTTGTCTTTATGTTTGTTTTAATGTGTATTTATTTTTTGAGAGAAGGGGACACAGGACGAGTGGGGCAGGGGCAGAGAGAGAGGGAGACACAGAATCTGAAGCAGGCTCCAGGCTCTGAGCTGTGAGCACGGGCCTGACCCTGACCTCGAACTCACGACCTGTAAGATCATGACCTGGGCCGAAGTCAGAGGCTTAGCCCCCCAGGCACCCCTGAATTTTTACTTTTAAAGAGAAGGCAGTGGGAAGGGGCACCTGGGGGTTCAGTCGGTTAAGTGTCCGACTTCAGCTCAGCTCACGATCTCCCGGTCCGTGAGTTTGAGCCCCGCGTCGGGCTCTGTGCTCACAGCTCAGAGCCTGGCGCCTGCTCTGGCTCCAAAGTCTTGGATTTCTTGTCTCTTTAAAGAAGAGTCAGGTGTCTGGCAGCACTGGGCCCTCTGGCTATGGAATATGCAGTTTAGCCCAGTCCCCATTCCTTCCTGTTGTGCAGTGGGGAGACTCCAGAGCCTAAGGGCACGGGTTCAAACCCCGCATCTGCACCTACCAGCTTATGACTTTTACTGAGCCTCATTGGGCCTCTGTTTCCTGAGAGTGGCCATTCCACCTAACAGTGGTCATTCCAGCACGGGGACGTGAGTGCTGTCATTAAGAGAAGTAATGTGTGCAGCATGCTTGTGTGATAAGTGGGTTGTGATCCATCAGTGTGGGGGGGCTCACCTCTCTGCTGGCCTCGCCCGCCTGGCCCTGTAGGGATCTGTCCCAGGGCGGCCCCTTTGTATCCCCTCTTGTGTGAGTTCCCCCTTCCCTTCATCTAAGGAAGGGCCGGGGGCACACTGGAGGACTTCAGCCTCACGGCTAGGGAGGGCTGGCATGAATTAGGTGAGTCTAGGGAATTAGGTGGTATGGGAATCAGAACCTGGGCCTAGAACACCGAAACCCACCAAAGCTGTCCTCCCAGTGTGCAGATCTACTCCTCGGAGCAGGGACCATGGCAAATTCCCTTTGAGGTCCCCTGTGTGTAACACATGCCTGGCATATAGGCCGTGCCCATCCATCTGTCCATCTGTCCATCTGTCCATCGGTCTACCTGTTCATCCATCCATCCATCATCCATCATCCATCCAGCCAGCCAGCCAGCCAGCCGGCCATCTTCCCTTCCACCCATCCATTATCCATTTGTTCACTCATCCATCCATCTGTCCATCCGTCACCCTTACATGCATCCATCCACCATCCATCCATCACCCACCCATCCATCCATCCACCCATCCATCCATCCATCCATCCATCCACCCAAGAGAAGGTGAAACAGATCTGTTCACTTCCCTACTTAAAACTCTCCCATGCCTCCCCAGCTTGCCCAGCATGAAACCCAGACCTTCAGCATAGCCCCAGGGCTCTGCAGCCTTCTTGCCTAGATCCTGCTATCCTTCTTAGCTCTTTGTGCTCTGCTCTAGCTACACTGGAGTGAGCCTGCAGCCTCTTCAAACTTGTTCTCACGCGTGGGCCTTGTAGTTGCCATTCCCTCTGCCTGGGTCTTTGTTTGCCTTGCCCCTTGTCTTCTGGTCACTACCTCAGGTAGCAGTCGCTGTGTAGCAAATCATCCCACAGTCTAGTGTGGGACAACAAACGTTATTTTTTTGTGGTTTTGTGGGTCAGCTTGAGCCGATCTCTTCATTCCCATGGCAGTTGGCCAGTGTCAGCTGGGATGATAGGGATGGGGACGTGTCTGTTCTCACAGAGCAGGCTGGCCTAGCAGGATCTCAGGGACCTGGGACTAGTGAGGGGACAAGCTCCAGGGCACAAGGGCCTTTTAGGCCTTGGCTGCGTCACCTTTCCTGACGTGCCATTCGTGACATGTGTCATCTTTCCTGACATACAAGGGCCTGGATAGGGGGAGGGATAGAGGGAGGGATGGGGGTGGGTAGGGACGGGGAGGGGAGGAGGCAATGGGGTGAGGGACGGCTTGTGAGCATAGTTTCAGTCTGCCAACAGCATGCGGTTTCTCCCCTGGAAACAACCACTTTACCATGCTAGAATCTGCTAGAATTACTCATCTACTCGCACTGTGTATACTCGCATGTGTGCACATCTTCCCCCTTGACCCCTTGTCCGAGGGAATCGTGACTCACCATGACCTCTATTCTGCACCTTGTTCTTGCTGTTTAATAATATACCTTGGAGATAATTTCTTGTAAGTAAACAATTCTTGTCTCTTTTTACAAATGCATACTCTTGCATTTCAAGAACGATTTGTTTGGATTTAGCAAGCATACAGGGCCCCCAGTTAAATTTAAAGTTCCAACGAATACCAATAATTTTTGGCGTAAGTATGTCCCCTGCACTATTTGGGGCATACTTACACTAAGAAATATTCATCGTTTAGTGGGAATTCCAGTTGGCCTGCAGTCATGTATTGGATCGCACAAGCCCAAATGTGTTGTTTTAGGGTGTCTCTAATTTCTTGCTGATTTGTTCAGTTCTACAGGTCCCAGCAGCAAGGGGGTGCGTGTGCAAAAGCTCTCCCTGAGGGGAGACTGAGGCAGGAGACACGGAAGAGGGCCAGGTGTAGGGAGCCAGCCCCTGGTGCCCGCACCAGGGGGGGGGCCCAAGGGCAAAGGGAGTGGGTAAGCGCAGATCCATCGGGGCACCAAGCACCTGTCCACCTGTCTCCCTGTAGTCCTGTGCTCGGAGCCCCGTGGAGCGGGCAGAGCATGGGCCACCCCACACAGTGACTTGTGAACACACGGGCAGTCCCTGGGCTGATGTATCTGGGGGCTAAAGTCCTAAAAATGGAGTTTCAAGGTCAAAATGTATGGGCATCTATGATTTTTAAAACATTGAGGTAAAATTGACAAAATTAACATTTTATTTTATTTAAACAATTTTTAATGTTTATTTCTGAGAGGGAGAGTACAAGTGGGGGAGGGGCAGAGAGAGAGGAAGACACAGAATCTGAAGCAGGCTCCGGACTCTGAGCCTTCAGCACAGAGGCCGTCATGGGGCTCGGACTCACAAACCGCGAGATCATGGCCTGAGCTGAAGTCGGACGCTTAACTGTCTGAGCCACCCAGGCACCCCGACCATTAACCATGTTAAAGTGTACAAAGTTTAATAGTATTTAGTACATTCGCAAGGTTGTGCAACCATCACCATTATCTGGTTCCAGGACATTCCGTCACCCTAGAAGAAACCTGTCCTCATTAGCCATCATCCCCTCCCCTCCCCTAACTGCTGGCACCTGCCAACCCTCTCTGTGTCTGTGGATTTACTTGTCTGGACGTTGCACAGACAGGGAATCACAGGACAGGTGCTGCTGCCACGTGGCCCTCAAGATGCTGTGCCAGATGCCCCCCAGCACACAGGCACTAGCTGGAAAGAGGCTTGTGGCCCTAGTCTGGTCCCCGCTCCCCCTCCCTTGGCTGTGGTCGAAGCAGTCTGGGAGCTCTGCTGACTGTTTCTACCTCCTCTGTCCCTCTGCATTGTCTCTTGGAGGGTCTGAACTACCTTTCCGTGGACATGGTGGCCTAGGCAGGAGTTAGCAAACTTTCCCTGTAAAGGGCCAGACAGTCAATGCGCTGGGTTTCACAGGCCAGATGGTTTCCTCCCAGTCTGCTTGCAGGCCCTGTGCTGGGTTCTGGGGCTACAGTAGTGACAGGAGCATCACCATCCTGGTCTTCCTGGGCTCACACTCTAATGGAACAGGAAGGGAGAACAAGCAGCTGATGGTTAAGCCAAAGCGAGACTGAGCCTGGAGGGTCAACTTGCTTAGCATCAGGGAAGGGGGTCCTCTCTGAGGAGGTGACACTGAGCCTGGAGACGGGGAAGGAACCAGTGCACACGAAGATGGGGAAAGGGAGCAGCAGGGGGCGCAGCAGGTGCAAAGGCCCTGAGGCAGCAAAGCTGGACGTTGCTGAGGACGGGGCTGGAGACGAGGGTGAAGAGCTCGCTGCAGGGAGGGCTTGGATTCACTTGTCACCCGACCCAGGCTCTGCTGGGCTCGTGCTTAGGGCCTGCCTGCTAATTGCTTCTTCTCTCTTCTCTTAGTACATGGGCTGCATCGAAGTCCTCCGCTCCATGCGCTCTCTGGATTTTAACACTCGCACCCAGGTGACCAGGTGAGCCTTTGAGACCGGCTGCTGTGGGGCCAGGGCCTCGGGGCAGCTGAGGGAGGGCTGATGTGAGGCTTTGGAGAGGTGGCAGTAGCCGCTCAGACAGTCTGCGCAGCGACATTCCCTCCTGCCTCACAGCTTGGAGAACAGTGTGGCGGGACTGAGAATGGCCTTGTGGCGGGGCATAAGCTGAGTTCCAGCTCTGTCCTGCCGTCCAGTTGTCTCTGCTCCCCAGACCCCGGATTCTAATAGAAATGACACCTGCCGCCTTGCCGTGTGCGAATTCCACAGGCGTGCTGGACCCGCGGGTGCTGGCTGGTGTCCGGCTAGGGCTCAGGTCAGGCCTGGAAGGGGCTAGGAGCTGGTTCTGGGTGGCACCTCCGTTGTCCCTGCTTTTTTTGGTGCAAAGCACATCGATCTCGTGATGCTCTGAGCTGCCAGGAATGAGTCATGAAGAGGCTTAGGGATCCACGTCCATTTTGTTTTTTAATGTTTTATTTATTTATTTATTTATTTATTTATTTATTTATTTAGAGAGACAGAGACAGAGCGTGGGCGGGGGAGGGGCAGGGCTGCCAGCTGTCAGCACAGAGCCCCACGTGGGGCTCGAACGCATGGACCCCTGTGAGATCATGACCTGAGCCCGGCCACCCAGGCGTCCCAGGATGGATGTCTTTTTGCATGTGAAAACAGGCCATTCACTGTAGACATAAAAACACTCTACTGAGTTGTAATTCACACATCAAACAATTCACGCACTTAAAGTCCACAACTCGATGTGTTTTGGTTTCTTCACAGAGGTGTGCCTGTTCTGGACGTTTCCCAGACGCGGACTCACACCCCGTGTGGCCTCTCGTGTCTGGTTCCTTCCCTGAGCGTCGTGTGTCCAGGGTCTGCCCGCTGGGCGGCGGGTGCGGGTGCCTCTCGCGCCTGCTCCGGGCTGAGTGATGTGCGCGTGCGGGGTGGACACGTTCGTCTGTGGACGTGCGCGTGGGCGGTGGATGTACCTGAGTGACACGTGCGTGCACGGTGGTCGCTTTTCTCTGTGGATGTGCGCATGCGCGGTGGACACACCTGAGTGATGTGCGCGTGCGCGATGGACACGTTCCTCTGTGGACCTTTGCCTACGTGGTGGACGCATTGTTTGTCAACCTGTCAATGGACACTTGGGTGGCTTCGACCTTTTGGTGATTGTTGTGACTCGTGCTGCTGTGAACGCGCGTGCACAGGTTTTGTGTGCACGTGTGTTTTCATGTCTCCTGGGACGGGAGGTGGGGTGTCGGGCTGTGTGGTGTCTCCACATCTCGCTGTTTGAGCAGCAAGACCTTTCCCGCCGCGCCTTTTCGCCTTCGCGCCTGCCGGGTGTGAGGGCCCCGGCCACTTGGGGCCCAGCACGGTCCCTCTGACCTTCAGGGCCCGTGAAGTCCCAGTCCTCCCCGGGGCTAGCGGTTTCACAGAGGTCTGTGTCTTAGTCTGGCGAGCCCAGAGCAGAGGTCACGCTCTCATGCCACAGCTGGGGATCTTGGCTGGCCTGTGGCCGCATGACACTTGGGGTCCAGGCTGAGGCCCTATGTCGTTGGCTCCCCTGAATCTCACCCCTGTGGTTTGGAGTTGGGCCATGGCCCAGGGATGTGTTGATCACTGAGAAGGAAGCCCCAGAGGGCAAGAGCTGAGGTCGGTATGTGCCTGGGTATCTGCCGGGTACAAACGGGTTGGGGGCTGAGAGCCCCCGGTCCGTGGCTCTGTTCCTCCCTCCTCTCTCCAGGTACCCGCTTCCCTCCCTCCTGTGAGCCCCTTCCCAGCTCAGGATCCAAGTACCTTCTCTGCCTATGGCTTCTGCCCCCCACACTCCCTGAGCTCCTACCCCCTCCCCAAGCCCCCCTCCGAGTTCACTAAGCCTCCTCCTACAACCCCCCACACAGGGAAGCCATCAACCGGCTCCATGAGGCAGTGCCTGGCATCCGGGGCTCCTGGAAGAAGAAGGTGGGTGACGGGCTTGTGGTCCTGGTGGGTGTGGTTGGAGCGGGGGGGGGGGGCGCCGTGGCCTTCCTGGACCTTGCCCCAGCTGGAGCCCCTCTGCTGCCCCAGCTTTCCCAGTGCCTGGGCTCCCCACTCTGCAGGCCCAGCACTGCCCCTTGCCCTGTCCCCAGGCCCCGAACAAGGCGCTAGCCTCCATCCTGGGCAAGACCAACCTGCGCTTCGCTGGCATGAGCATCGCTGTGAGCATCTCCACCGACGGCCTCAACCTGTCCGTGCCTGCCACGCGCCAGGTGAGTGCCGCCACCCGTGTCCTCAGCCCCCAGCAGCCCCCCCGTGCAGGGCAGGTCCAGGGTCCCGTGGGCAAAGCTGGAGAGATGGCAGGTGTGGGGCTGTGTGTGAACATGTTCACCTGGAGATGTGCCGAGGCCCCGCCTGAGCCAGGAGCCGAGCTGCCCTCATGGCACTCACAGTTGGCACGAGTGCGGGGGTGGGGTGCAGGGAGGCTGCTGAACCCCCACAGTGCCCAGGACACCCCCGCCGAGATGGCCCCCCCCCCCCCCCATTGTCAGCAGTGCTGAGGGTGAGAGCCCTGGCCGGGAATCTTCTAGTGGAAACAATCCAGCAAAATAATATTGCACAGATAAGGGAATAATTACAAATTCTAAAAAGCATTGTGAGGCCAGGCAAGGGGGTGCTGTAGGTGTGCACAGGGCACTGTAACCTAGCAGGGGTGTCACGAAGGGCTTCCTGGAGGCGGTGATGCTGGCTCCAAGGGAGGAGGTGAGGAGAGATGTCCCAGGCATAGGTCACCCTGTGGGGAGACAGAGCTGGAGAGGTCAGTGAGGTTCGTGGTGGGGAGTTAGGACTTGTCCAGACAGCACTGTGAGCCTGGGAAGAGCGGTGATGTGGGGGCACCGCGGAGGGAGCCCAAGCAGGGCATCTGTGGAGCACCTGGTGAGGCGGCCACTGCTCCCTGGGCCCTGAAGGAACATGAACACTGAGGACAGCAATGGGAGGTGGCAAATGGATGCAAATGAGCACGCGAATGAACACGGAAACAGGCCTGCAAGTGTGCACCAAAAACAAGCATGCAAATGAGCAAGCAAATGCAAATGCGCATGCAAATGAGCAGGCAAATGAGCACACAGATGACGATGCCCGGGCGCTGGTGCCAGAACAGAGCCTCTGGCTCTTCCCTCCTGTGTCTCCTCCAAGCCTCCATGGCTGCATTGGCTGTGCCAGATTAGTGCGCCGTCCGCGGTGTGTGTCTGGGCGGACGCGCGGGCCAGAGCACCAGGCGTGAGGGAGCAAAGATGGGCTTGAGTGTGTGTGACTGCATGTGTGAGCATCTGTGTGTAGGAGGGCACAGTTGGGCCGTGTGTCTGTGCACAGCTGCGGGCATTTCTGTGCGTCTGTGCACATCTGTGGGCTGTCCGTGTGTCTGTGCACGTCTGCGGGCATGTCCGTGCGTCTGTGTCTGGGTGTCAGAAGTATGCACGTGTGAGGGTGGTGGGCGTTCCCCATCCAGCTGCTCTCCTGGTCACCCTGGTACCCATTCTGACTCCAGCCCTTTCCTGGTCGCTTCTCTGTGGCCCTGGCCTGGTGAGCCTGCCCCCTTCCCCGGCCCCAGGACTGTGGCCCCCCATGACTGTGTCTCTCTCCCGCCAGGTCATTGCCAACCACCACATGCAGTCTATCTCCTTTGCGTCGGGAGGTGACACGGTAAGGCCAGGGACTGGGGGGGTAGACTTCTGGTCCTGTCTGTCCCCTACGGCCCCATGCCCATCCACCCCTGCCCCCTTACCAGGCCGGGGTGGCCCCGGCAGGTCCAGCCCTCCCACTTGTCCTCTCTCTCCCCCAGGACATGACTGATTATGTGGCCTACGTAGCCAAGGATCCCATCAACCAGAGAGGTGAGGTCCCAGTGGGGGCGGGCGGGGGCCCTGTGGGCTGCTGTGCCAGGGGGCCGAGGCTACGCTGATGCTACGTGACCGTGACCCTCTGCAGCCTGCCACATCCTGGAGTGCTGTGAGGGCCTCGCCCAGAGCATCATCAGCACCGTGGGCCAAGCCTTCGAGCTGCGCTTCAAACAGTACCTGCACAGCCCCCCCAGGGTGGTCCTGCCCCCGGAAAGGTACCAGGCCACGTCCTCCACGTCTTCCCAGAGACATCGTGCCACCTGACCAAGGCCAGACGCGCAGTCCCTGCGCTCACCATCTCCACCCCGGGTGTGGGCCTTCGCTTTGTCCCTCCTTCCCTCTCCGCTCCCAGTGGGCACGCGGCTCCACTGCCCGGTCGCCACACCCTCCTCTGTAAAAGCCGGGTGAAAACAGCCCGCGCCCGGGCTGAGGTGAGGATTAGGGGAGCCAGTCAGCGGCTGTGGTCATCACCAGCCTGGACGGGTGTGGCCAACGCTTCTGCAAAAGGGCCAGTCGGTGTGTTCAGCTTCCTGGGCCAGAACACCTGCCTCAGCCATTGTAGCAAGAGCGGCTGGGGACCATACGTGAAAGGATCAAAGGGCTGCCTGCCAGCAAAAGTGTATTTAAAGGCGCTAAATTCGGAATTTCATGTAATTTTCACGTGTCACCAAATATCGTTCTTTGGATGTTCTCCTAATCGCTTAAAAGTTTTGTGGTTTAAAAGAGTAGGAAGCATTCTTGGCTCCTAGGCTGCGGCGCATGCAGGCGGGGGCCAGACTTGCTGAGCCCCGCTTTTAGCTACTTAGTAGCTCACTGGGTGGAAACTTGCCAGACTAAGTGACGGACAGGTGAACGTGTTAGACGTACAAACGTGCTCGCGTTAAGGAATAGGGAGCGTCTGCAGGAGTACGTGCTGCCGTGCGCTTCTCCTCCGTTCAGCCCCTCACCAGCATGCCTGCGCCACACGGGCTCACGTGTCCATCGTGTCCGCTCGCGGGGCCCTCTCTGCTGCCTGCACCCTCGTGCCTGATAAACACTGATAACAGCCTCCCCCGTCTGGCTGTCAGGAACCGCAGTCGCCTGATCAATTTCTACAGGGGCCCTTGCAGGGCCAGATGGAGCTGAGGGCACTCCCATCCTGCCAGACCGGCACCCTGTGTGTGCTGCCTGGTGGGGGTGGGGTGGGCAGAGGTGGGCGCAAGGGAGTGGAGACCAGCTGTAGTTTCTAGAAGGCACTGGAAAGAGTGTGAGGTCCCATCTTACAGAGGAGGAAAGCGCACTGGCCCAGAGCAGGAAGGGGCTCAGCTCAGCCCGGCCCACCGAGCAAAGCTCCAGCCACGCAGCCTTGGCGTCCTGGCAGGAGCTCCCTCTCTCTCTGCCCCTGAGACCTGAGGTCCCTGCCTGTGCTCCTTCTTGCTGTCTGTCCCCAGGCTGACCAGGCCCGAGGAGTCGGCCTGGGGGGACGAGGAGGAAACAGAACACAATTACTACAACAGCATCCCAGGGAAGGAGCCGCCCCTGGGTGGGCTGGTGGACTCCAGGCTCGCCCTAACTCAACCCTGTGCCGTCGGCGCCCTCGGCCAGGTCAGCCTCTGTGGCCCTCATGGGGGAGGGATGGTGGGAGGTCATCTCTAGGCACTGGCTCCTTGGGCCTGACCCTGGCTTCTCCTTCTGCTCCCCTTCTCCTTGACCCTAGGGGAGGGTATCTCATGCTTCCCTGCCCCTCCTTTCCCTCCTTCCTGCCCCAAATTGCACAGATGGGTCTGGCCCTACTCCAGATGTGACTCCCACCCTCAGATAACTGATTAGAGAATTCTATTGGCAGTTTAATCAGGGCCACGAGACGAGACAGGTTTCCAGGGGAGGTAATGAGAATGTACAACAGGGAGACTGACTTTGTGGTCGGAGGACTTCCACAGGGAAGCAGTGTTTGGGCTGGGCCCTGACGGGTGAATAGGAGTTGCCCGGGAGAGCAGTGCGGGGAAGGGCACCCAGGTGAAGGGAACGGCATGCAGCAGCCAGGGCCTGGGGGCAGGGTTGGCAGGGTGCAGAGCTTCCCTCTTAGCATGTGACTCAGGTCTCCAGCCGTGCAGGAGGGCAGGGTGTTGGATGGTGGGGTGTTGGGCTGGGAAGGTCCAGCCCTCCGGGAGGGCGGGGTGCTGGGCTGGGAAGGGGCTTGCATGTGGCAGAAGGACCCCTCACTCTCTTTTTCAGGGCGTATCGCCTGCTCGAAGGGACACCCGCAGTCTGCCGTGGGACCTGGGCCCCTCAGGTAACAGCAGACGCCCTGGAGGCTCAGGGAGGCCCCCGCCCTCCCCCCCCAGTTCCTCTCTTCTGCCCCACTTCACTTTCACCCGTG
This sequence comes from Lynx canadensis, assembly GCF_007474595.2. Classification (NCBI taxonomy): domain Eukaryota; kingdom Metazoa; phylum Chordata; class Mammalia; order Carnivora; family Felidae; genus Lynx; species Lynx canadensis. Next base: position 72,659 of record NC_044304.2, on the reverse strand, counting down.
AGATGTTGTGTGCCCCCCACACTCTTAGTTGGTTTGTCTTTCTTCTGTACAGACTAGGTTCATTGCATTTTGGGAGGGACACAGCATTCGCGTGGTTCAAAATGCCAGAGCACAGAAAGGCCTTCAGTGAGAAGTCATGGTGTCACCTGGCCCCGTCTGCCTATCCACCTCCCCAGTCAGGCCACCACTGTCAGTACCAGTTTCCGTTATCTTTCCAGTATTTTCCACGGACGTTCAAGCGCATTCCAATCCATGTACTATGTCTTTCGCTCCCGCCTAGCTTTTCCCATGTAGCAATCCACCCTGAAGTTCCTTCCGCATCAGCACGCGCCCCGTGCCCGTTCTTGTTCGCACTGCCCGCAACCCCCCCGCGCAGAGGGTCTCTTTTATCTCGCCTGCACTTGACTCACGGACACTCGGGTAGACTCCAGGTGCTTGCTGTGGCGTCTGCGGTGTGACGAAGGGCCACGGATGTTCGTCATTCCGCTGGTTCTGGTCTCCACACGGTCCGGTCCCCTGAGGGCCGCTCCTTGTTCTCTTGTGATGGAAATCACGCGTGTCCCCACCGCCCGGCACTTCAGGCTTTGGCTTTCACGAATCGACTGGGTGTTCGGCCCACGAGCACTTTGCCCTGCTACACAGAATGCGAAGTGACGTAAGGCTGGCACCCCCTTGGCCCTCCGCTCCCAGTCAGGGCGCTCAGCCCCCCGGCTCCTCTGTGTCTCCTCTCGGGCTCGGTAAGAACAGGCACCCGCAGACATGGTGACTCTCCAGGCGTGCTGTGGGCGTCTTGGTCGCTTTGAGGTTCTGCAGCGTCAGCCTCCTGGAGCTGGCTTGCCTACGTAGCCCCTACTGGTGGGCACCGAGGGTCCCCCCCCCACACACGGTGTGCAGCCCCGTGTTTCTCCTGTGGGTGCCGAGCCGTGAGGCTGCTGACATCAGAGCCTGTTAGTCACGTTACTGGAGGCCGCTAAGCTGCTCTCTGAAGCGAGGGTGCCCGTCGGTTCGCCCACCAGCCTGCTGTAGTCGCCTGTCCCCTCACAGCCTAACATCTGTGCTGGGCTTTTTTTTTTAGATCTTCCCAGATAATCTGGGCACTTCGCTGCCAAGCATCAGAACCCTCGTCGACTGCCAGCATCCAGTGGTTAAAGAACCAGGTGCCAAGCTATAACGTGGCCCTTGTGTGCTGTTTGTCTGGGACAGGGGCTGCTCACCTATGACTTCCAGGGTTCATAGGCACTTCCCAGCCCTGAGCCTTTGCACACACTGTTAAGGCTTCTTTTTACACCTTTCCCAATTCTCTAGCCAAGAACTCCTTCCAATACATCGATGCCCCAGCTCCTGTGTCTGGGGATTCTCTCTGTCCGGATTCTACAACCTGAGTTTCTTCCCTCTTCCCTGGCCCTGGCCATGAAAGGCTGGGAGAATCCTTGCCTCCTCCAGGCAGACTGGGAAGCCTGCACTGAAACCCCTCTGCCCCCATCAGCCATCCAGGCCTGGCACATGGTCAGCACTCATATTGAATCATATCTGTTTGCCAGACGCTGTTCTACAGTTTTGGTCCTCACCCCGCTTATGAAGGAGACTCCTATTCTCCCTGTTTTACAGAGGAAGAGAGTTAGGCACAGAGAGGGTGGCGAACTTTCCCCTGTCCACAGAGGGCAGGTGGAGCTGGCCTGGGAGCCCAATGCCCATGAGGTTAAGGATGTAGTTGGCATACCATGGGGATTGCAAACAGTAGGGCCCTTGGGCTGGATTTGGCCACGCAGTGTGCCAAAATCATTATTTCTCTGCCAAGGATTAAAAGTGGTGACGTCTGGAAATGAAGAGACCGTTCTGAGAAAAATACGCACAAATGCCCTTTGAACCTGGGAAAAGCTCAGCCTTGCTCAAAATAAGAGAAATGGGAAGTAAGGTCCCCCAGATGCCATTTACCTGGGAACCTGTCAGACCAGCAAAAACCCAACACCCTGGGAGGGGTGAGGGCAGGGGAATGAGGCAGAGGCAAAGTGGTCAGGATCCAGCAGAACCTGAATGGGGCACTGAGTGGACCCAAGTGAGAAATCCCTCCAAGGACAATTTTTACTGTGGTTGTGGCTTTTGAACCATGCAAATGCGTTACACACTTACAATTAAGCTTGAAAAGAAAGGAAATCCTACAATAGGACAGAAACAGAAACACGTGACCTATGTGTCATGTGGATAGCGTAATTACAGGGGGCACAGTTCGTTGTTAGTAATTTTTACATGGGGACATTTAACAGAAACATGGGGGTTTCTGCCGCCGTCCTGCCTAGTGGCAGCGGCCCCGCCCCGAGAGTGGCCCTCTGGTGCCCCACAGCCCCTGGTTGGACATTTATGGGTTTTCACTCCAGATGGCTTTGCAAGAGGGTGTGAAGTTTCCATCCGGCCGGGAGGCGGGCTTGGGCGGGGCTCCCCCAGCTGCCCCCTCCACTCCTCCTACCCTCCCCAGGCCCACCAGGGGATGGCTACGTGCAGGCTGACGCACGGGGCCCCAGAGACTATGAGGACCACCTGTACGTCAACACGCAGGGCCTGGATGCCCCAGAGCCACTGCAGCCGGAGGACAGCCCCAAGAAGGACCTGTTCGACATGCGTATGTAAGGGCAGGCCAGCCTGAGGGGGGAGGCCACGCCCCTAGCAACCTGTAGTCTGATGGGGGAGGCCCAGCCCTCTCCAGGTGGGACTTTGCAAAGTGGTGAGGGTGGGGTGGGAAGTGTTTCCTACAGGACTCCCTAGTGTGATAGGGGAGGCTCTGGTGGCCTCCCCCCACCCCCCTCCCCGGGGCTCTTGGGTCTGTTGGGAGTAAGCCAGCCTCCTCTCTATAGGGGTCCCTAGTCTGAGGGGAGGGGCCTAGTTCATGCCTGGAAAGAGTGGCTAGTATGATGGGGGAGGCTCAGGCCCCTCTTCTCCATGATACTCCTTAGTCTCTTGGGGGCGGGGGTAGCTCCTTACCTCTGGGTCTCCCAGTCTGACAAGGGGATTTTAGCTCCCTCCTCAGGTGACTCTGTGGCTCAAGGCAGTAGGCCCAAGCCCCTTCCACTGGGAATCCCAGCCTGGTGGGGGAGGGAACCTTGAGGGGACCCCAGTCTAATGAGGGAGGCCGAACCACATATTGATGGAGTGAACACTTGATTCCTTTCTTCCCTCTGTGATGCCCCAGCCTGAGGGGGTGGTCAGTCTAACGGGGGAAGTTTGCGATCCAAACAGCGTCATTATCTGCAACCACGCCAATGTCGTGGTCATCCACAGGCATGGTCATCTCCCTTCCTCGGGACGCCTCCCTAGTGGGCGTGCCCCAGGAAGCCGGCTGGAAATTTCTTCCTTCACAAAGTCTGCCAAGCCCGCTTCCCCACCATCTGACAAGTGGAGAGTGTGCATGTGAGCGGGGGGGGGGGCAGAGAGAGAGGGAGGCAGAGAATCCTAAGCAGGTTCCGTGCCGTCACCCAGGCCCCCCAACTGGATTTCTTATCGCAATAGGACATGGGCTGATAGTGCCCACTGTGCGGCAGTTGCCAGACTAAAGGCGTGGCCCCCGCTGCCTCCCCACAGCAGTCCTCACCCGGGAAAGGAGCTGCTCCAGTGTGGGGGCTTCTGAGGCCGGTGGTCCCCCGGGGGGATCAGGCGGCCCAGCAACTCTGGCCAGGCTTCCATTGAAAATTCTGGGTCCGTCTCTGATTCGTGCGGTCACACGTCCTGGTGGCTGGAGGCTGGGTTGGCTGCGCCCAGACCATGGAAGGAGTCAGGGAGGAGGGATTCCCAAGGGCGAGAAAGTGGAAGGCATGTGGGAGTGCGGGGGTCAGCGCTGGGATTCTGCCTTCCAGGGTGTCTGATCTATACTGCTCCACAGCTCCACATCCAACTTTACAGTGAGGAGACAGGCTCAGAGAGGGCGAGTGGCTTGTCCAGTGTCACACTGGTGCTTGCTGGAAGCCTCAGAAAACCCCTGCAGATCATAGGAAGCTTTTCTGTGAACGTCTGTAAGAGAAAGGGATGCCTGCCGCCTGCCACCGAGATGCAGTGTCGTATTAGAGGGGCTGGCGATGTCACCAGGCAATTAGTGAAACAGGCATAAACATTGGAGAGGAAGAAACGCTGACCTCATTTGCATAGATTTAACCAAATCCGTGAAAATATACTGCATAACTAATAGAACCCATTAGAGGGGCAGGAAGGTGACTGGTGACCAGGTTGGCACCACACAGAGCACACACACACCCACTCAGCGCACGGCCAGTGACGTACTGTGGCCTTAGGGCAAGGTCTGAGGCACCCTAGGTGCTCAATGTTGCTCAGGTCCTGGGTGGGGGGTAACCACCTGGAGCTTTTTCCTCCCAGCCCAGGCCACCCCCCTCCGCTTTCCAGCAGGAGGCAGCTGCCAACCCCGCCTCCTGCACTTCATCTTCGCCTCCAGGACCCTTCGAGGACGCTCTGAAGCTGCACGAGTGCTCTGCGGGGGCGGGGGCGGCGGTAGCGCCCCTTCCCTTGGAGGACCAGTGGCCCAGCCCCCCCACCCGCCGGGCCCCCATCGCCCCCACGGAGGAGCAGCTGCGGCAGGAGCCCTGGTACCATGGCCAGATGAGCCGAAGGGCCGCAGAGAAGCTGCTTCGAGCCGACGGGGACTTCCTGGTGCGCGACAGCGTCACCAATCCCGGGCAGTACGTCCTCACAGGCATGCACGCGGGGCAGCCCAAGCACCTGCTACTTGTGGACCCTGAGGGCGTGGTAAGGTGGCGCGCGGGGGCCGGAGGCGGGGCCTGAGAGCGGAGGGGCGGGGGCGCAGGGGCGGGGGCGCAGGGGGCGGGGCCGGGGCCGGGGCCGCAGGGGCCGGGGCCGGGGCCGCAGGGGCCGGGGCCGGGGCCGCAGGGGCCGGGGCCGGGGCCGCAGGGGCCGGGGCCGGGGCAGGGAGCATGGCCCGATGGACGGCCTTAGCACCTTTAGATTTAACAAAGTAGTTTGAGGGTTACAAAGCAGATTCTGTTTCCGTTTACCACGTAACTTAGAATTACAAAGTATTTTCCCGTTTAAGAAGAATTTTAGGGTTTACAAGGGAGTTCCCAGTCTATACGGCGTTTTAGGGGTTACAAAACCTTTTCTAGCCTCGAGGCCTTTCAGGGGTTACAAAGTGCTGTATTTGATTATAAGATGCGCTTTTGCCCCTACAGTCTGTCATCACTATGCGTCTTTTTTTTTTTTTTTTGATATATTTATTTATTTTATTTTTTATTTTTTAAAATTTACATCCAAGTTAGTTAGCATTTAGTATGACAATGATTTCAGGAGTAGATTCCTTGGTGCCCCTTACCCATTTAGCTCATCCCCCCTCCCATACCTCCTCCTGTAACTCTCAGTTTGTTCTCCATATTTATGGGTCTCTTGTTTTGTCCCCCCACCCCGTTTTTACATTATCTTTGTCTCATGTCATCACTGTGTGTCTTACAAAGAATGATGTCTTTGAGTGTTTTTTTTTTTAAATAATGTATTTCAAGCCTCATAAACATGTCAATTTGCAAGAGTTCTAGGGTCTACAAGTTAGTAAATTTCTTCATGATGCACACTTTCCTTTCATCTATTTATTAACAATTTCTTAATGTTTATTTATTTTTGAGAGAGAGACAGACTGCAAGCCAGGGAGGGGCAGTGAGAGAGGGAGACACAGAATCTGAAGCAGGCTCCAGGCTCTGAGCTGTCAGCACAGAGCCCGACCCAGGGCTCAAACTCACAAACTGCGAGATCATGAGCTGAGCCGAAGCCGGTCGCCCAGGCGCCCCAAAGTTTATTTATTTTTGAGAAGCAGGGGAGAGAGAACAATTGGGGGGTGGGGGGAAGCACAGAGAGAGGGAGACAGAGAATCCCAAGCAGGTTCCAGGCTCCGAACTGTCAGCATAGACTCCAATGTGGGGCTCGAACCCATGGACCACGAGAACATGACCTGAGCCAAAGTCAGATGCTTAACCAACTGAGCCCCCAGCCACCCCTCTCTCATTTTTTTTGAAGAGACTAAGCTTAGTTCCTTTTTCAAATTCAAGTTTTATTTTTTGACATCAAGTATTTACTGAAATTCTAGTTAGTTCACATGTATAGTAAAATTGGCTTCAGGAGTGTAATTCAGTGATTCATAACACATACAACATCCAGTGCTCATCACAATAAATGCCCTCCTTAGTGCCCATCACCCGTCTAGCCCACGCCCACTCACCTCCCTCTCTCAGCCCTCCGTTTGTTCTCTATCATTGAGTCTCTTGTGGTTTGCTTCCCTCTACCCCCCCCCCACCCCCTTTCCCTACGTTCATCTGTTTTGACGTCTTTGAATCCTGCGTGGTTTTTAACCATCAGCTGTGTCTTTGAACTGCATCAAAGACACATCTGCAAAGACACTTTCTCCAAATAAGTTCCTGTCCACGGCTTCCAGGGTTTGGGACACGGACATGACTTTTTGGGGACCACCAAAAAGGGGTCTGTTGGGGACCACAGAACCCTGGTGGTTTTGGGGCCCGTGTGCATACCTTGCTCTGGAATCTTGAGTCTGATTCTGTGGTTGAAGTCCTGGAAGCTCCTGACGCGGCAGCTCTCAGACTGGAGCGTGCATCGGACCCATGGGGCGGGCTCCTGAGGTTGCAGATTCCCAGTCAGCAGGCCTCTCCAGCTCCCGGTGCTGCTGACGCTGAGGCCTCTGGCCCCACAGGTGCGGACGAAGGATGTGCTCTTTGAGAGCATCAGCCATCTGATCGACTACCACCTGCAGAATGGGCAACCCATCGTGGCGGCCGAAAGCGAGCTGCATCTGCGCGGCGTGGTCAAACGCGAGCCCTGAGCCAGGTGCGCAGTGGGCCCCACGGATCCCAGCTTCTCCCGTTCGCCAGCTTCTCTCATTTTAGAAACTAAGAAAATTCACAGAGCACACAGTTCACCCATTTAAAGTGTGCCACTCAGTGTTTTGTTTTGTTTTGTTTTTTAGCATGTTTAGAGATGTGCAACCATCCTCTACCTAATTCCAGAACATTCTACCACCCCAAAAGGTACCCTGTCACCATCACCCCTCCCCCAGTCCCCGGCCCCCACGAGCTCCCTTCCCATCCGTGGATGAGCCTGTTCTGGACGTTTCACACACGTGGACTCACACTCCGTGTGGCCTCTCGTGTCTGGTTCCCTCCCTGAGCGTCGTGCGTTCGGGGTGCGCCCACGGGCAGCAGGTGTGGACGTCTCGCTTCGCAGCCGAGGGACGTGCGCATGCGCGGGGCATGCGGTCATCTGTGGACGTGCGCGTGCGCGGTGGGCACGTGTTTATCCACTCACTGTCAGTGGACCTTTGGGTGTTTCCACTTTTTGGCTATCACGAGGAAGACCACTCAGAACACATACGTCCAGGTTTTTGCGTGGACTATGTTCATGGCTCTTGGGCATATACCCAGGAGTGGAATTGCTGAGTTGCTATGGTAACTCCGTGTTTAAGGGGGGGGGGCACTATTCTGGAGGAGGGGCTAGCGTAGCCTGGGTCCGATGGGTGTTTCAGGAGAGGTGCGCGAGATGAAAAGGTGCACCCTTGGGCTTTTGCTTTTGGTGTTGGGGAGGGACAGGCAGGTCTGGGTCTGGGTGGTTCCAGGACCTTTTGGTGAGAGACTGGGGCCTCTGGGGGAGGTGGGGGGTGGTTTAGGCAGGACATGCGCGTGAGCTGCGGGTGCGGGGGGGGGGGTGGTGGTGGTGGCATGAACTGTCTTGGGGAGGAGGGAGAGGCAGGACCTGGGATTTGGAAGCCAGGAGCTGGGGGCTCAGCTGGGGAGGGAGGGGCTGCAAAGGAAGAGGGTTGTGGAATTTCCCCAAGGGCTCAGCAGAGAGGAGCTTCTGGCCAGGTTGGGCTGCTCTCCTGTCCCCAAGACCACGGTCCCCTTCCCGCCTCCTCCCCCACCCAACCCTAACCCCACCCAGGCCTCAGGCTGCAGGCACAGAAGGGGTTTCCAGTCTAGGGAAGGGCTTCTGGGGCTGGGGGTGGGCCCATGGGACACCCGAAAGGATCAGCAGGTCGGGGGCTGTGTGTTTGCACGTTTGCTTCCCTTCCCCAAGGTGTTTGTGACCCGAGAAACAATGCTGATGGCAGTAATAATAGCTATGCTCCCACCTCCCGAAACTCCACAGGCTTCCCCCGTGGTTCTGAACTGGCACTGTCGTTAGCATTGTCGTTTTGCAGAAGAAATAGCACAGGGAGGTTAGAGCACTACCCTAGGTCACACTGTAAGAACGTGGGGAGCTTCACCCCGGTCCCTCAGCCTGGAGGCCCTCACCGGGCCCTGTCACCGAGGTTCAGGGTCCCGGACGCCGGAACCTGGGTCTCTGGTTGCCGTCTCAGCTGACCCTTGACCTCTCCTTCTCTTTCTTTCCCCAGGTGATGGTTCTCAGCTCCCAGCTCCTGTCCTGCTCCGCAGATGCCCCTGTTGTGGCCTTACGGGCTCCTCAGCCTCTCCCTCCGGACCCTGGTCAGGCTGGAACCGCCACTGTCTCTCCTTCCCCCGCATAGGCCTCTCTCCAGCCGTCCCTGGGCGGGGTCAACAAGGCCAAGAAATGGGGGCCCACGACCCCTTTATCCTGCTGACGCCCTGCCTGCCTCCACCCTCTGCCTGGAGTGAGGGTGTCCATACCAAAGACAGAACCTTTTCTCACCTCTAAAGAAAACACATTAAAGACAAGCAGTCCTCCATCTCCAAGCCCTGGCCAGGGCCCCCGATGGGTTAAGGAGGCCCACCTCTTTTCCCAGATGGACTTCAGCTTCTCTCCCTGGAAAGAGGGATTCCTGTCCTTGACTGGTTCAGTTTTTCCACCTGAAAAATCAGTGCACAGTTGTCTTTTATGGGGAAGAATTGAGATGCTTTGGGTCCTCAGGCCGGGGCACCTGCTGATGTTGAAGGGGCGGGTAGCCTTGGGGCCCAGCTGGGATGGGGGGCATCCAGGCAAGGCCAGCACAACCGGCTCGGGGGTGGGGGGCGGTGGGTGGTTGTGGGACTCTGCCCTCCCGGCTGCCAACCTGCATGGACATTTGGGATCTGCTGGTAACACGACCCTGAGGAAATGAACCCACCTGCACATTGAGAGGCCCTCTGGCTGGAAGGCTGAGGCCAGTGTCCCAGGGGCAGAGCCAAGGCCCACGGTGTGGCCTTTCGGGGCTGGAGGATGTGGGGACTGGAGGGGGGGATGGGGAAGAGGGCGCTGGGCCTGTGGGGCAGTGGTCTGCTGTCCGAGAACCCCTGGCATCTCCCTCACACCTGTTTTTACCCCGAGATAAAGCTTCCCCAACACCCCCGTCTTCCCCTTGGAAACATCTGTATTTCCTGAATGCTGCAAACCTCTTTCAAGATGCCCCTGCATGTCTGGCAAAAAGTTCTTTTCCCTCCAAACTGCTCCTGACTTCCCCCCGAATGTGGCCTGACTTCTCTCAGACCACCCCTGTCACCGACAGAGCCCCTGCACACAGCTGTTGCTCTGCAGACCTTGCCTCACATGATTTCTGGGCTCTCCTTCCCAGAGACCGCCATCTCTCACGGAACCCCTCCTCTGGCCCTCCTGGAGAGGCCGCCCTGCCAGGGCCACACCCCTGCCCAGGGTCTGGATCTCTGGGGAGACTGAGAGATCCGATGAGATTTCTCTGCAGTCAGCAGGCCACACCCCCTGCCCTGGGGGAGCCTGGTGAGGGCGAGGGGAGCAGCCCACACCCTGCTCTGTCTGTAACCGGGGGGAAAGCCGTCAAAAAACAGAGCCCGAGGAGACAGACGCCGTGCCTCTTACTTTAGAGACACGGAGGCAGAGAGCCACCGGTGTGAGCACCCAACCCACGTCCACCCATCGATCCAGCCATCTATTGGGCATTCCATTCACTGGTCCATCCACCCCTCCCCCCATCCTGACACCCTTTAGTAAGCCTGCATTCTCCTCTTACCTGCCTGGACCTCTGGTGGATTAACAAGGGTGCAGCAGGACCGAGACTGGTCCTTGTGGTCTGTCCTTGTGGAGTGAACAGCCAAGTGACATTAATCAGCAAATCACTGCTAAGCGTGTAATGACAACAGTGAAAAGGAAAGAGTCCTGAACTTAGTGATCTGTGGGAATGACACAGGGGCTGCGATCTGGAGGATGAGAGCCCCAGATGAGGAGGACAGAGTTCTAGGCAGAAGGAATGGCATGTGCAAAGGCCCTGTGGTGCGTGTGGCTCCCAGCACATTTAGGGACCAGAAGGATGACCTGTGTGTGACTACAGGTGGAGCGGAGGACACAGCTTGTTCGAGGCCTCACCGCCGGGGGGTAGCAGAGCTGGGGTTCGCACCCCATCACCTCCTCGTCCTGCTCTCTGCGCTGGAAAAGCCAGGTCTGGGGTGCACACACAGTGACGAGAGCTGTGAGCCTAGCTTCAGCTGGGTCCCCCACACGTCTCTTGTGCCATTCTACCTTCAGTTATTCAACAGATGCTCCTTGCGCCAGCCTCACCCTCAGGGAGTCTTGGGGTGGGAGGCAGCCACCGTGTCAACTCAGACTGGTTGCTTCCCTTCCCCGAACTGCGTACCCTGTGGAATTGGGCTGCCCCGTGTGCCTCAGCTTCCTTACCTGGAAACTGGGCGTGGTGGCCCTCCCCCACAGAGAGCTAACCTCTGCCTTGTTGGGTCGGGGTCTCTCCTGGGAGCTTGCAGACGGGCCTTCCTTTTCCAGGGGAGGAGACAGAGCTCAGAGGAGCAGCTGTTGCCACAGCTGTGTGGGTACAAGGTGGCCCTCTGGACTGGAGCTTCCTTCTTTGAGGCCCCTCCCTGTGCTTCTCCCAAGACCTGTCTGCGGTGGCGGTGGGGGGCGGCCTATGACTCAGGCTAGCTCCTGGGAAGCACCCTGTCCCTCCTCCTTCCCATGAGGCTAGCTCCCTGGGGGGTGGGAGTGGAAGACCAAGGCCATCCATCATGCAGTGGCATGACTCAGGTCAGGGGTGGGGGTGCTGGCCAATATCGCCTGGTCCCCCTCCCCAGCTTGGACTGGAAGCCTGCACCTCCCCATTTCTGATCCCAGGAAGGCTGCAGCTTGGGGTGTGGGGGAGTCCCGGGGGGTCTGCCACGCCGGTCAGCCACAGGGCTCTGCAGAGGGGGTAGGTTTTGTCGGCTGGGAGAGGTTCTTCTGTACGGACCGCAAGCCTCACTAACCAGCAGGAAGGGCCAGCCTCCTGGCCCCCGCCCCTCCCAAGGCAGGTGTTTGGGACCTGTCCCCAGGTACCTTTTCTGTCTGGGGCTCAGTTTCCCCAGCCCCCAAAGGTGATGGGGTGGAGGCACAGGGGTGTGGCTTCGGCTGAGCTAGCAGTGGTGGGGTTCAGGTTCTGGGGTTCCCTTCGAGGTCCGGCCAGGCCTCCCACAGCTGAGCCCCTTTTCTCACCAGGAGCAACGTCCAAGAAGTGAAGGCTGGCGCTCACATCAGTGCTCTAGGCCCTGTTGTGAGCACTTTGCCTGTCAGCACCTGTCTGTCCTTGCTCTGTGGCTGTGGTGCAGGGACAGCTGTTATGCTGGTGGACAGCCGAGGAGATAGAGGCAGAGAGGTCTGGACACTTCAGGAAGTGTTGGCCTCAGGATTCGAACCCCAGATGAGCATCCCCAGTTGCTTAGCACAGGAACCGGCACAGAATAAACTCATTGCCTCCTCCCTCAACCCGACTGGGAGTAGACCTGCCCCAGCTGGGTAGGGGTGAGGGCGGAGTGAAGCCCCCAGCACGCAGCGTGGCTTGTCGGCAGAAGACCTGAGATGGTCACTCCACCTTAGTGGGCACCACTGTCCCTGTCTGTGCAACGGAGAAGGGCGGCCCATGGCCTCTGAGGTCCTCCCTCCTGCCTGCTTCCAGAAAGAGGGCACTTCCAGGAGTCATCCCTCTTACTGTGGTGCTAGTTCATCCATTTGTCTGCCGGGTAGTTATTAAAGACCCCAGTGTCTTGGCGACAAGGCAGGGACAAGGCTGCCACACCCCTTCCTCCCTGCAGTTCCAGGCTGGCAGGGGCAACGGATGTCAAACAAGTATGCGCTCCAGGGCATTCTTCATGGTAGCTCAAGCTGCGGTTCAGTGGGCTCTGCCGGGCCGTGATGCTGGCCCAGCCCAGGCTGGCAGGCAGGGCAGGCTTCCTGGAGGCAGTGGTGAAATGACGCATTCATTGGCATCTGCCTCCCCTGTCAGACTCTGTGGTCGTGCCAGTGTTGCCCACAGCACAAAGAGGGGCCTTAATATTTGCTGAGAGAGAGCAAAGCTGAGACAGACCTTTGGGGGGGGGGGGGAGTCATGGGCCCTGCTGAGCCTTGCTTTTCTCATCTGGACAATGGAACTCCAAAGCCCACCTCACTCCAAGGTCAGGTGGAGGCATTGGAGGGGCAGGAGTTCTGTCCGGCTCCCACCTGCCCCCCTGCACCCCCTTCTGCTGTTGAACCAGTGGTCACTCCAGACCAGCCCCAGCCGAAGCTGGGGCCACGGTGGGGCTTGGGGACACTCTTGGAACACAGGAGGCTCTGGGACAATCGTAATTTAATAAAGCCCAGGCTTTGGATCAGTCCTGGCCATACATTATCGTGCTGTCTCCTCACCCAAGACGGGTAGGCCTTAGGTTTCAGAAGGGGGCATCGAGGCTGGGAGGGAGGGCCAGGAATGAGGAAGCAGAGGTTGAGGGGAGCAGATCACAAGTCGGGAGGGGCTGGGATCCAGCAGACCTTGTGTGCTCAGGAGCTGCCAGGCCTGGGGCCCTGTCCTGGTCTCACCCCTCCTCTGTCTCTCCGTCTGTGAACAGCATGTCGGTGCTGTCCCCTCTTCCCCTGGGTCACGGTTTCCTGTTATGCGTGTGTCACAGGAACTACCGAACCCGTAACACTTCATCGGTGTCTGTCTTCTGGCATCCCTCGCACTGGGACGCATCGGAAAGCTGGACATTGTGCCCATGCATCACAGTCGCGTCCCCAGCACCCAGACTGCTGCCCGCCCGGCGTCCACCAGCTGCTCAATAAACATTTGTTCTCGAAATGAAGGCCGCTTCTTGCACGGCTGCAAGGAGGAGCGCGTCTCAGCGGCCATGTCCTTATTTCCAGAAGGAAACCCTCACTTCCCCTGCACAGACCCACCGGGTTCTGGTGAATCCTTGGGGGCCGGCGGGGACACCTTCAGCGGCACTTTTTTTTTTTTAATGTTTATTCATTTTTGAGAGAGAGAGAGAGAGCGCGAGCACGAGTGGGGGAGGGGCAGAGAGCGAGAGGGAGACACAGAATCCGAAGCAGCCTCCAGGTTCCCAGCGGTCAGCCCAGAGCCCGACGCGGGGCTGGAACCCACCAACCGTGAGATCATGACCCGAGCGGAAGTCGCAGGCTCAACCGACTGCGCCCCCCCAGGCGCCCCAATTGTTGCCACTACTGTACTCAACGCGTGAGACGGGAAGGGCCTGTCTCTGGAGCCCCGGCCCACGGCTGGTGCGGGTCTGTGTCCCGCCCAGGTGAGCTGAGGCAGGGGCTTGGGGCCTCCGGGGGCCCTACAGCGCGGATCCGCAGGCACAAGAGCTACGACTGGCCTTCGACGAGGCGCAACCACCTGCTTGCCTCCCATCGACCCCCACCAGGCCCCTGGGGCCTGGGTCTGGGGGCGGGGCGGGGGCCCCTAGGGCCTGGGGGCGGGGCGGGGGCTGCGCGTGCGGCTGTACTAGGAGGAATACGGCGGCGCGGCGGCCGGGCTGGGCGGTTTCCCGCCGCCGCCGCCGGTGAATGAGTCCCTGCTGCGCTGCCGCCGCCGCCCGAGCTGGAGCTGCGACCGCGTCCCCCCGCGGGCCCCGACCCCTTCGCGCTGCGACTCCGGCGTGCCCGCGGGACAGCCTCCAGCCTCGGGTCACCACCCCGGGGCAGGTGAGTGTGGGGACCCCGCCACGGTCCGCGGGGGTCTGCTAGGACCCCCGCCCCCACCCCAAGCTGAGTCTGGCGGGGGGGGGGGGCGGGGAGACACGCGGGAGGGGTCAGCTCGCTGCGCCTTCAGTCCTCCGACTGACCTCCTCTCCCTGCCCAGACCCTGGTGCCTGGACCCTCAGTCCTGGGCAAAGCCACAGGTGGGTGGGAGCTTGGCGGGGGGTGGGAGGGGGGACGGGGGGGCGGAGCGGGGACATCCTGGGGATCCGCGCATACCAGGGGTGCCTTCCCTTTGGACTGAGCACAGACCCTTTAGCAAGCGCTTTGAGATCCTCAAGACGGGGTGGGGGCGGGAGAGGGGTCGCTGTCCCCTGGGAACGTCGCCCCCACCTCCCTCGCTTCGCCTTGGTTCTGGGAAGTTAAGCTCGATCTCCCTGGGGAGGGAGGACGGGGGAGAGGTGATGCGCTCTGAGTGATCCTGCGCAACCCCCCTTGGCCGGGACCTGCCCCTGTGGCTCCCCTACACAGGCGTCGGGAGCCCCTGTTCCCTTCTCCCAGGGCCTGGGATGCAGCTCCTGACCCCGCTTGTCCTCTCAGACTCTGCAGAGCTCTTCCTGGCCTCCCCTCTGCCCGCCCCCATGAAGAAAACCAACGTGTGGTTCCTGGCGCGTCTCCGGGGGTCCGGAGAAAACGCCAGCCCTGGGAGTGAGGCAGGGGACAGGGGATCCAAGGGACCCCTGTACAGCAATGTGCTCACACCCGACAAGATCCCTGACTTCTTCATACCCCCCAAGCTGCCCGCTGGCCCCACAGATCCCGAGGCGCAGGCAGAGCTGGGCCCCGCCACCTCCGATCAGAGCCTGGCCTCGGGGACACCCCGCCGAGCCCCCCGGAGTCCCCGGCTGTCTGCCAAGCTGCCGGCTGAGAGCAAGAGCCTGCTGAAGGCAGCCACCCGGCACGTGATCCAGATTGAGAGTGCGGAGGACTGGCCAGCGGAGGAGGCTGCCACCAACGCAGACCCCCAGGCCCAGGGCGCCATGTCCCTGCCCTCTGTGCCCAAAGCCCAGACGTCCTATGGCTTTGCCACACTGGCGGAGAGCCCCCACACGCGGCGCAAGGAGTCCCTGTTCCACAGCGAGCATGGAGCCCTGGCTCAGGTGGGGTCCCCAGGTGCCGGGCGCCGTCGGGGGGCCCCCAAGGCCAATGGGGGAGATGGGATGCCCAGGGAGGCTGGTGGGGCCCTCATGAGCCCCAGTCGCTACTTCAGCGGTGGGGAGAGTGATACTGGGTCCTCGGCCGAGTCCTCCCCATTCGGGTCCCCTCTGCTCTCTCGCTCTGTGTCACTGCTGAAAGGCTTTGCCCAGGACAGCCAGGCCAAAGTGAGCCAGCTCAAGCACTCGGCGGGCCGCCACGGCTCTCTGTCTGCTGAGGACAGTGCACCAGACGCGAGCCCGGGGGCTCGGCGCCGTTTGACCCGCAGGGCCACCCCGGAGCCGGGCCCTGAGACTGGCCAGGCGCCCCGGGCGGAGCACGCCGTCCGGATGGGCCCTCGGGGCAGCGTCAGGCTGCTGGCAGAGTATGAGGCGGCCCAGGCCCGCCTGCGGGTGCGCCTGCTGGCTGCCGAGGGCCTCTATGACCGCCTGTGTGACGCCCGGAGCATCAACTGCTGTGTGGGCCTGTGCCTGGTCCCCGGCAAGCTGCAGAAGCAGCGCAGCACCATCATCAAGAACAGCCGCCACCCCGTCTTCAACGAGGACTTCTTTTTCGACGGCCTGGGGCCGGCCAGTGTCCGGAAGCTGGCCCTCCGGATCAAGGTGGTCAACAAGGGTGGCAGCCTCAAGCGGGACACGCTGCTCGGGGAGAAGGAGCTGCCCCTGGCCTCCCTGCTGCCTTTCCTGTAAAGGCCCCTCCCTGCCTCCCTGCGGAGGGTAGGGTGCGGGGGGGAGGGGGGGGAAGACCCCACCCCACCCCACCCCACCCCACCCCACCCCACCCCACCCCACCTGGGTCCCCATGGGCGGGAGGCCGCGTGGCCAGGCCGGTGGGGGGCGGGGGCTGCGGTGTGGCGTGTTCAAGCTCAGACTGGGGCTGCAGTCGATGCCGGGGGTGGCCAGGATACTATTTTTCACGGATTCATTTTTTTTTTTGGAAGAGGAAGAGAGGGGGCTGCCAGCAAAGAGAAAGGGACACTTGGCAGGGCTGAGCGTCCCCCCTCCCGACCCCCCCGTGCCCCAAGTTCTGCGCGGCCTTACCCCTTCAAGAGTTCTGGAAAGGGGTTCTCAGGGTGGGGTGTGGGGGGCCGGAACCTGTTCCTGGAGGCAGCTGGTGTGGATCACAGGCCTAGAGGTGACCAGTCCTGAGGCTGAGGCCCCTCTTTCCCTTGGTCGTATGGGAGTTCTCCCGGCCCGGCCCATGAGACACCCCCTCCCCCGCCAGAGAGCAGTAGCAGGCCTGGGATCTGCCAACAGCACCCACAGGGCCCCAGAGCCAGAGCCCGCCGGGGAGCAGGGTGCCACGTGCGGTCTGAGAGCCACGACCTGGCAAAAGACAGGCAGAGAAGGGGGCCCGGACGCAGAGGAAGCCCCAGCAGGGGTGGTGGAAAGCAGACAGCTCTCCTGTGTGCTGTCTTCCTCCAGCGCCTTCCCTGGCCCGGCTCACCTCACCTGAGACCCTGCTGGGACATCCGGAGCCTGCTTCCCCAGGAGGGGCTGCTCAGAACAGACCCCGAGAGCAGCCTCCCTGCCCCCCGACCCCCTCCTCCCTGCCCCTCTGGGGCTGGGAGCTGCCACCCTGCCGGCCTCCTGCGCAGCACCCTTGGCAGCTGGACACCGGGGACTGATGGCTGGATTTTACTCCACGTGGTAAATGATTGTGGTTAGCGTGGGTGGGACGGAGGGATGAAGCTGGCAGGCCAGGAGTACCCTGCTTGTGCCCCTTCATGCCGCTAGGCCGCTGCATGGATTTAAGTGTTGTGTCAGTACGTGGGTCCTTGAATGATGTTTGCAGACAGTTTCTGGCCTAACAGGACAGAAACAGTATGGTTTGAAGCAGGGGCCTCTCCTAGCCCACCTGGTGGGCACCCTTGGACCAGGGCAGACCAGGATGGGGGCACCCCTCCCCATCCAAACACTGTCTCTCCTAAGTAGGTTCCCAAATCCCACTGGGGAAGGGGCGGAGGACCCTTCCCCCATAGCCTGGGAAAGCACTTGGTCCCCTTTGCACTTTGGGGAGAATTTGGGGCCCTTGGAGCTGAGGTCCCTTGCTGTGCCCCCTTGCCCCTACCTCTGTCCTAGGCCTGCTCCTTCATGCTCCCTGCTGCTAGTGTCAGAGGGGCTCCCCTTTACTCTGGAACCTGGGGACCACCCAGCACCAGGCTTGTGGGCTGGAACAGGCAGACAGAGGACCCTGCATTGAGTCAGATGCTTGGGGCTTCCACTATCTCCCTTCCCTCTGACCCCGACCTCTCATCCCTGCTTTCCGTCTGTGGGGGCGGGGTGTTTTATACACCCCTGCACTATTCGATATCTTTGTGTTCCGTGTCGACTGTGGGTAAATCTTCAAGACGCCCTCCCCCAAGTGTGTTTGTTTATAAATGCTGTTTTTAGTGCAATAAAGGTGTTTCGGGAGTGCGGGGGTGGAGATCTGCTTGTTTAGTAACGAGAGGAATTTTGCCTTGAGTTCCAGGGAGGGTCGGTGGAGTTTTCTCAGCCCTTTGGATCCTCTGGGACTGTCTCCTGCTTGTGGGGGAGGCGGGAATGCCGCAGAGCAATGGCCCTGGGGATCCCCAGGCCCTCTCGCAGTCACAGCAGGTCAGTGAGCAGGGTCCTGTTTTCGTCCCCCATCTGCACACGTGACATCCCACCTCACAGGCCAGGCTGGGGACCTTCAGTAAGCTGCCTGTGGCAGCCCAGCTAATGAGAGCCAGGACGGGAACCCACTGTGGCCACCAGAAGGATGCCCGGGCCTGCCACTTCCAGGCTATGGAGCAAACTGGACTGAGGTGTCATCACCGATAAGGACCCCCCCCTCAGATGCCATGAACTGCCAAGGCAGGAATGCCCCCGCTGACGCAGCCCTCACTCTCAAGCCCTAGGCCTTGAGGTCAGACAGGAATAGAAAGCCAGCATTTCAGCCAGGAGGCCACCCCCACCCTTGTCATGCCACTTGGAGATGCCCCGGGCCAGGGTGGCAGGAACAGCCCGGGCTGTAGGCCATTCACATCGATGCTGTGCCCTCAGCCTCGAATGCCTCCCAGCCCCCAACTTCTCCACTTTCAGGCTTCAGCTGAGATGGTGCCTCCTCCAGGAGGCCTTCCCGGTCCTCTTGGCTGGGAAGGGGGGCTTTTCTCAGTATGTCCTACATCCGACCTCGGCTCACATGCTGCATGGGGTCCTGTCTGTCTCCGACTCCAGGGTCGGGACAGGTTCATCTCGGTGAGTGGTGTCTTCAGGTCCAAAACCATGCTGGGCTCCCAAGAGGTGCCCGACCGGCGACTGATGAATAATTGGAAAGCCACAGCTTGACCCCCACGTCTGTGCTCCTGCAGGGTAGCTGGGGAACAGGGAAGCCGGCAGTGAAGGGGCGACCGCCCTTCACCCCAGCTTGGCTCTCACCAAGGAGCTGAGTTGGCATGAGATGTGGAGAACCCTTGTCCCGTCAAGGCGTGATGGGAGGTGGCATCCGTGACCCGGGGGACGTGTGGGAGCTCCTGTCACAGAACGCCGGGGGTCGGAGGTGGGGCATCACGAGGAGGAGAGCAGGTCAGTCTCGGGGAGTGTGGGAGCTGGGCTGACGTGGGCTCCGTTTACTCCAGACTTGCTCCGTCTGATGTGGGGGCGAGGGGACCGGTCCAGAGAATGGAAGCAGGTCAGCTGCATTTCCAGTGACCTGCTCAACAAGGGTGTGCTTCCTCCTCAACGCCAGTTCTGGGACAGAGTCACTGCCTGCAGTCGAGGGGGCACGGCTGAGCCCTGGGGGTGCTTCCCTGCCACCCCTTCCTCCACAAAGCCTGTGTGGGGCCTGCCCACCCCCACCCGGCACAGCCAGTGTCCTTGTAGAAGTGGTGGGACTGAGCGGCCCCACCAGACCCGGTGGTGGGCTGTGGGGACAGCAAACACATCTGAGTGTTCAGTCTTTCTGCCTGAAGGGGGCGTTAGCTGAGCTCCCGGGGTATGCTGGGAACAAGGCCACCACATCCCGGCCGGGAAGCTGCGTGTCGCAGACCAGAGGCGAGGATCCGGGTGTGGCCCTACTGTGTGCCGCTCCTGCGCCCTGGGTGCCTGCAGTTGTCTGCTGGGCTCTTCCCCTGGCACCCACTTCTCAGCAGAGACACGAGGGCGCAGGGAGCCCGGGAAGGAGCTGGCCTTGAACCCATGTGCGTGGCCAAGGGGGCTGGATTGGATCCCCCCCCCCCCCCGCCGACCGCTGGCTCAGAGCTGGGGTCCACTAGGACACGCCCCCCCGCCCCAACACCAGAGCTGGTTTCCTCTGGGATTCTTGAGCAGACTGTGAGTGCCCTGTGCCCCAGTTCAGGGCCCTGTCTCCTGGTCTGAACCCAGGCCTGGCTCCGTTCTCCCCTCTCACCCTCACGGGGCCCGGACTGTCAGGCCCACCGCGAAACCACCACGAGCCTTTGTGCGGAGCTGGGGTCCTGAGCAGCCTTCCACCTGCTGACAGCCCGCCAGACGAGCCGCACTAATGAGGCCTGGTCCGGCACGGTTGGTCCCAGGATGTGTTGCCAGGGCAACCGGGCGCCTTCTTGCCTCTTCCCCACTAGCCACTCGTTGCCGGCAGCCTGTGTGCTGTGTGTGTGTGTGTGTGTGTGTGTGTGCGTGCGCAGGTGTGTGCTGGGCGTGTGCGCATGGGCGTCTGTGCACATGTTCACTCTGTGGGCGTGTTAGTGTGGCCACATGCCTGCTGCGTGCACAGGACACAGTGCAGGGGCAAGTGCAGGAGCGCGCGTGTGTTCGAACGTGTGCACCTGCTGCCCTCGCACCTGCACGGGCTGTGTGTGTGCTTCTCTGTGCACGCACCGTGTGCACGTGTTACCATGTAGTGTGCGTGTGCTGTGGCTGCCCCATGCCTCACGACACTCAAGAGGACGTGCCCAGATGGGACCAGCAGCTCAACAAGGCCCCTGCCTCCTGTCCCCGTGCTGGCTCCTCGCTGGGAACACCCTCGCCATGTGCTCTCACTCTGCGTTTAGGTATCAAGCCGCCTTCTCCTTCTCAGGGTGGCCGGCCCCTCGGTGAGGTCAGATCCCCCATCATAACCCTGGTTCTGTCACGCACCGCCTGTGATAGCAAGTTGATAGGAATGGCCTGTTGTTTGCGCCCAGCGCTCAGCCCCGGGTGCAACCCTAGGGTGGGGGGGAGGCATGAGTCTTTTGTCCCTCCAGCCTGGCTGCTACACTGAGTGCCCCTACACCCAGGAGAGCCGTGGACATCCAGGGCCACCACTAGCAGTGGGCAAATCACAAAATGGTGCCCCTTTGTCTGACCCGAGCCGGTACTATTGACAACAGAGGCCAGAGATGAGGAGTCAGATGCCTGGTGACCTTGTGGGCACCTGGATCTGACTGTGCCTGAAGTCCATGACTGCACACCATTGCAGTTCAGAGGGCCAGTAAAGTTCCTTCTCTGTGTAAGCCAGCTTGATAATATTTGTTTGTTTGTTTGTTGTTTTTCCATTTGTAGTCAAAGAACACTGATAGGCCAAGTCTTCAGTCTGGTGAAGTAGAAACAGCCCTGACCTAGGCAGGCAGCCCCGGAAGGCCTGGGAGCTGCACATCCCACTGCGTTGGGGAAGGTGGCACTAACCAAGGAGGGCTTTGCAGAAGGGGCAGAATCTGAGACAGGGAAGGGCACTGGGGCAGCAGGGACCTTCCAAAGGTGGAGGGAAGGGGCCTGGGGATGGGGCCCACCATGGGTCTGCATTCCACCCCAGTCTGCCCTCTGCCTTCACCTGCTACCCCTGCTCCCAAACCTTCCATGGCTCCTCATGGCCCCATATCCTGGCCTTGGAGACCCACCCTGTGCCCAGGCCCCCACTGTCTGTGAACCTGTTCTCTGCGTGTGCTGTACTTTTCTGGGCCTGGAGATCCGAACCCTAATCAGGGAGGAGTTTAAGGGCAGCGCTCCACGCTGGAATTCAAGCCCCGGATTTTTCCATGGCGCGGCCTCCAGCGAGTCCCGGGGCATGTCTGGGTCTCCGATGCTTGGGCTGCGATGAGGCCCAGGCGCCTTTGTGGGCAGAGCTCGACGCACAGGCGCGTTCTGCAGAAGCAGGCACAGTTTTGCGATGATAATTAATATAATCACATTAGGGTGATAATTGTAGGCTACCGCCAGACCCACTGTGGTCGGGCTCCCCCTTGGCCGCCGGGGCCGGACCTCGCTCCCCCGCCCCTGCTCTTCCCTCCAGCTGCCGGCACCCCCTCTGCGGTGTGGGATTCAGTTAAGCTGTCCCCCCCCCCCCCCCCCGCTTCTCCGCCGCAGCGACAGAGCGGCTACCACGGAGAAAAACGACTTCAATAAACAGGAACCTCGGGGAGGGAGCGGACTGCGTTTGCCGACCCCTGTCAAGCCAGCGTCCCCAGAGGGCCTGCTGGGGCCGCGCCCCACCTGTATGTTGGAGATGTTCCGCCCTCCAGGGTTGCGTTGTCATGCAGACCGCGCAGGGCCCGTCGTTAAGCCCGCAGTGGGTGACAGGGATGGACTGCTGAACCCTTAGACTCTGCTGACCTGACTCACACAGGGGGAAACTGAGGCACAGGGCAGTAGGCCCAGCTGGCAGGTGTCAGGAAGGCGATTCCGCCCGCGCTGGGTGCAGACCCCAAGCCTTCAGCCTCAGCCAGGCTGCCTTCCCACACCCTCACAGCCTCCTTCTCAGGGAGACACCACCCCCTGCCTTCCAGGCCCTGCCTGGGCCTCTGGCCTGAGTGTGAATCCGGACAAGTCAGTCCCTCCTCTGTGGTTCAGCCTCCTCCTCGCACTCTGCGTCCTCCCCCATGCTGCTGGCGGCTGGGGGAAGGTCTGATCTGCCACCGGTGTGCAGCCAAGGCGGGCGCTGCTAGGGCCGCTGCCTGGCGGGGAATTTGAGCTTGCCCGGAGGGCTCCGGGACACAGCCCACGCCTGTGGTTTAAAGTGGGGCCTTGGGTCCCCAAATCCGCGGACCTGGAGGTGGAGTTCAGCCACAGGGCGCCACCTGCTGGGTCTGGCGGGATGTGGCGGGAGGCCAGCCTGACTGTTCCTGCTGAACCGCGCCCCCCCCCCCCCCACGCTTCTCCCTTGGCCCTGTTCGCCTGCGTAGGCTTTGCCCGCGTGTTCAGTGAGTTCTGTGATTCCCTTCCAGAGAGTCACCAAGCGTGAGGGGGTTCTGGGGTTGCCTGGATTTGCAGTTGGTGTCATCTAGTCTTTCCAGCTGGGCTTCCTCCCGAACCCGCCACGCCAGCCCCTCGCCCTCCCTGGGAGCTCATGTTGCCATGGTGACCACTCATTTCCCCTCCCCCACCCCTCCCCACTCCCTGCCAGCCCCTGACTGGCGCTTACCTTTACCTCCCCGGAGGGAGGACCCAATCCCTGAGCCCCTGGATAAGGCTACCCCTTTGATCCCCATCCTTACTTTAGCTCCCCCAACCAAGCCACAGGGCCCCTTCTTTGTTCCTTGAAGTCAGGGAGGCCACTCACATCGTGGATGGCAGCCTGGCTCCCTGAACTGCCCAGAGGACCCTGAGCAAAACCCTCTGCCCTGCCCTCAGTTTCCCCATGTGTAAAATAAAGTGCTAAACTAGCTTTTAGCTCTGGGGGTGGGGCAGTGGCAAAGTCAAACTTGCAAAACGTTCACAACATAAACCTCATCTAAATATGCAGTGACCACCTAACGTACGTCATAGATTTATCTGAGTGCAAAGCTGCTTCAAAGGAGACTCAAATTTTACAAATTCCGAGTTCAAGGTAAAGCAAAACTAGTTAACGCCTTCCAGGGCAATAAAGTGTAGCCTTGGGGATAGAATTCTTCTGTTTGCAGCTGTGAGTCTTCAGGTTAGCAATTAGCAACCAGCCCCACAAGCTGAAGTGTCAGAGTCAATGAGAAAGCACCTTTCCCTGGGCGTCCGGTGGCCCTGCCTCCCCCCTCCCACGACCTGCTCCCTCCCCTGCCCCTGCACTACCTGCCCGCCCCCCCCCCCCCACTCATTCTGTTCCAGCCAACACGGGCCTGCCTCCCGGTTGCACCCCCAACAAGGCAGGTATGGTCCAGTCCCAGGACTTTTGCACGTGCTGTGCCCTCTGCCTGCCTGGTGTGCTCTTTCTCCAGATTTCCACAGGACTCTCACAGAGGAAAGGCCCTCCCTGGCCGTCCATCCAAAATGCCCCTCCCACTCCCTTTCCCCCTACTCTTCATTTTCTTTTAGCACTCTGGGTCGGCCAGGACTGCCTCCTTGCTGAATTTCGAGGCCTAGACCAGTGCTTGGCTCACAGTAGGTGCCCCACAAATGTTTGCGGAGCGAATGAGCCACGGAATGGCCATCAAGACTCTAAGATGCTGTGTTTTTCTGAGGAGCCAGCCGGAGGGGTGCAGGGCCAGGCCTCCTCCCACCTTCAGAGGCAGCAGCAGACCCCCATTCACCTCACACGCAGACTCTCTCCAGCTGACTGGGAAGGACCTTTTTACTGCGTGGTCGGCCGCCTCCAGTTACTTAATCGCACAATAATAAGGGCAGGCTGATAGGTAAATAGACCCAGGATTTCGGGGGCACACACAGCAGGTGTGTGGGTGCCGGCCTGGTCCGCGTGTCCCATCGCATGCCCGCCCTTGCACACTCGTACCTGCCGCCTTCGGGGTCCTTGGCTTGCATACACGTTCCTCCCGTCTCCGCCTCTATCCTCCTTGGCCTCCTCCTCTGTCTGTGTCCTTATTCCCTCTTCTTATAAGGACACCAGTCACTGGACTTAGGGCCACTCTACTTCAGTATGACCTTGTCTTGTTTCAAGTTCATTTCCCAACTCCGTTTTCGAATAAGGTCTCATTCACAGGTTCTGGGAGTTGGGACGTGAACATGTTTGGGGGCCACACAGTCCAACCCACAACAGCTTTCTTGTCCTCAGCTGCTGGTTAATTCAGACTCTGGGCCTGTACAGCCAAGTCTCTTGATGGGGTCCAGCGCTCTGCACTTTGGGTATTGTTTTCCTCAACTTTTAATTTTGCTCTAATTTCAAATTTGCAGAAACTTTCAAGGTTAATACCAGAAACTCTCATAGACCCTGCACAGACTCACCAATTGGTTGCATTTAGTCTTGTCTGCTTTGTTGTGTTCTGTGTCTATATCTATCTATTATCTGTATGCATATACTTATATTTAAATGCACTTTTCTGAACCACTTAAGACTGGAAGTGTAATGCCCCTTCACCCATAACACATCACCGTATATTTTCTAAAAACCAGGATTCTCTTTAATAACCCACCACGGTTATCACAATCGGGAACTTTCACATCAATACCGTACTCATATCTAACACACTGTCCGTATTCAAATGTCACCAGCTGCTCCAATGATGTCCCACTGGGGGGACTCGGTAATGAGCAGGTTGCCATGGCAACAGATTCTGGCAGCCGGGTCAGCAGGCAACAGCTCAGAGGAGCCTGGGCTGTGCCTCCTGGGGGGCAGCCTGGGGGAGGAGGGCCCAGAGGGGGCAGGAGAGCATCCCCTACTACTCTTGGAGATGGCCCTTGCCCTGGGTCAGGGTTAATGGAGCCTTGGGGACCACACAGAGTGAAGTTCCTCCTGGTCTTCTCAGATCGCTGGTGTGGAGGGGGTTTTGGGACTTGAACGTGTCTTTCTGGGGAGACACAATTCAAGCCGGTACAAGCAGAGCCCAAATTCCTGAGGCACAGGGTTTAGATATTAGCCAAGACATTGCTGGGCAAGGCAGTGGGTGTCGTGTCTTCTGTGGTGACCACCCCGTGTAGGGCACCTGCCTCAGAGCTGCCCCTGCCTTGCAAGTCTGCGTTGCAGCTGCCTGCACATCGTGCTGCCTCCTCTCATTCCAGCCTTTCACGCTCCTGGTCCCACAGCTGGTCGCCAGTCACCTGTCAGTCTCCTTCCTTGCGGACAGAGCCTAATGTTTGGGTGCCCTCCCCATGGTGTGTCTCGGGGAAGCCCGTTCTCTGTGGTGCTGGCACAAATCTTCACTGGTGGTCCACTTCGTTGCTGGGGATTGGTTTATGCGTGGGCGTGTAACCCCCCCCCTCCTGGCCAATGACATGGGGGAGAGGTCTTGGAGGGGGGCAGCTTCTGGAAGCCGCTGCCGTCCTCTGCTTATACCCCTTCAGCAATGTGGGCTGATTCCTCATGCTGCCAGCTCTGGAGCTCTCTCTCTTTCACCTCCTGCTTTCACTTATCAAGATCCTTACGATTACATTGAGCCCACGAAGATAATCCGGGATGATCTCCCCACCTCCAGGTCAGCCGATCACAGCCCTAATTCCATCTGCAACCGTGATCCCCCTTGTCCACAGCATAATGTGTTCACAGGTGCTGGGGATTTGGAGCGCATCTTTGGGGCTGTTGTTCAGCTGACCGCAGAAGGTTTCCTTGCTGACCATGTGCCTTTGGCTATGGCAGCCTCATGATGAGATGTCCGGAGCAGCTGCAGCCATACTAGTGCCCACTGAGGAAGAAAACAATGCAAAAAGTAGCAGAACCCAGAGGATCACAGAGCAGCAAAGCGGAGAGAAGTCCGGGAGATTCTGAGTAGGGAGGCTTGCTGGGAAGCGTCGGGAGCCGTTTTGGGGGGGAGATAATATGTTGCCTCACTGCTTAAGCCCATTTGAGGCAGGAACTTCTGTTGTTGGTTGCTGAAGGCATCCGCAGAGGAGAACCGCAGCCACCCCTTAAATGCCCTTGAAATAGAATCTCTAGCTGTGTGTGTGTGTGTGTGTGTGTGTGTACGCGCGTGTGCAAGAGAGAGAGAGAGAGAGAGAGAGAGAGACTACCTTTCCCAGACTCCCTTGCAACCAAGTGTAGCCATGTGACTAAGTCCCAGCCAATGGGATACGAACAAGAGTGGCAGCGTCTTTTCTGGGCCTGGACCCCCCCTCCCTCCCCCGCCCCAGGTCCTACCATCTGTGGATCGGGCAAACGACCCAGGTGTGTTCACTCGGTGGGACCCTGCCCAGCTGTGTGAACACAGGGCGTCTCACGGGCACCATTCTGAGCCTCACAGGCCAGACGCAAATGAACACGAATACCGAAGGATCCCATTGATAAAGAAAAGTCATGTATGAGGACAGAAGGCAGGACAGTGGTTATTCCCGTGGACGAGGGAGAGGGGGTGGAGGGTCTGGGGGTCTGCTGTGAAATCCGCCAAGCTCTGTATTAGGACAGATGCTATCCAGCCCCGAAAGTAAAGTGCAGGACCCAGGGCAGGGGGCACAGCCTCCCCTCCCCCTCTTTCTTGAGCTGCAATGCAGAGACCCTGACTTGTGAGAGAGAAAAGATCCCTCCATTTCAATAAGCCATAGACCTGCTGGGTCTTTGTCGCAGCCATGAAGCTATGTTGCATCTGTGACGACAGACAGGCTGTCCTCACTGGGGTCGGAGATGTCAAAGCCACGACAAGCGTCTTCCTCAGGGTCAAAGCTTCTTAAACACGAGTGAAGGATGCTTTTCTATTTCGGATGAGAGCAGACAGCATGAACTTCACCCTGATGGTCAGACTCCCTGCAGCAGGCCTCACCCACGTGTCAGTCCTGACATGGGGGCTGTCCTGCCCCAGGGGCCACGGGGCCCTGTCTGGGGTCACATCTGGGGCGCTCCTGGCACCAGGTAGGTGGGGCCAGGGCCAGGAATGCTGGGGAAACCCTGTTTTGTAAAACGTGCAGCAGGCTGGGAGGCCCTAGGCCGCCTCCTCCAGGGCCCTTCAGACCAGCAAATCCCAGCCGACCCCAATCTCCGATCCTGCAGGCACCACCTCGGTGGGGGGTAGGTGGGTAGGGCTCACGGGCTACCTTCCCCAGGACCCCCAGTGTGGACTCACTGCCCGATCACTTACCCCTCCCATTTGGGGAGGTCTTAATTCAGTCTTAGGTGAGGGTGGGGTAAGGAAGCTTTGGCCGGGGTGGTGGTAGGCAGGGTTCAGAGGGTTCAGAGGTGGGGGTCGTGGGAGGCTCCAGGAGGCCGTATTAGTCCCCCCGGAACATCCTTCCATGATGTGATGGACACCTCATGGTCTGACCGCCCGGAGGGAGGAAGGCATCACATCCCTCGGCTTTTGCGAGGAAACCAGCGTGAGGTCAGTGGTGACACCTCGGGGGTGGCGCTCAGCAGTGGGCGCTTAGCGTGTTGGGGTCGGCTGGCCGCGCTGACCCCGCTGTGTCCCACATGTCCTCATCCTCCGGCAGGCTCGCCCAGGCACGTTTTCAATGGCAAGCGGAGACGGCGAGGGTAGGAACAGGCACAGCCACCCACGTCTTCCACCTTCTGTTTGCCAAAGTCAGCCATCAGAGGAAGAACTTCAGAGTCACCTGACAAAGGGCACGAGCAGAGGGCGGGTGAGGCCTCGGGGCCTCTGTATAAATGATTTCCCTCCATCACAAAGTTTTGGGAAACATGACTAGTTTAACAATAATGATAGGATTTTAAGCAGGCTCCATGCCCAACGTGCTGCCCAGCACGGGGCCTGAACTCACGACCCTGAGATCAAGACCTGAGCTGAGACCAAGAGTCAGACACGCTCAACGGACTGAGCCACCCAGGCTCCCCTAGTCACTGTAACAAAATACGATCCTACCACACACCAAAGGATTTAGGATTTCAGTGTCACTGCGGCTTCCTTGAACAGAGCAGAGCAAGCGACCTGGAGAGCAGGTCACTGGCCTCTCTGCACTCGGCCCGCCCCCCGCCTGCTCCGCGCTGTAGAAAAAACTCGACACCTCGGAGAACCCCTGCCCTGTCTCTTCCACCAGTGGGAGATCTGGGGGAACCCTAGAGGGAGAAGCCGGGTGTCTGTCCCTCTCCCTTTCTTCTGGCTTTAGGTGGTGTCCCCGCTGTGGCTCCAGCTCTCTGGACAGGCCCACCGAGGTCCCAGCTTCCATCAGGTGGCTTCTGCTGCAGCCCCTAACAGTGGTGGCAGTAGTGGCTCCTTGATGTGGCTCCTCTTTAAATTGTCACCCCATCCCCTGGGTGGCTTCTCGGATCTGTGGGAACAGATGCTCCCCTGGAGCCTTCCGAGGGAACCAGCCCTTCCCACACCCTGACTTTAGCGCAGTGAGACCGAGTTGACTTCTGACCCCAGAACTGTAAGAGAATAAATGTGTGTTGTTTGAAACCACTGCCTTTGGGGCAATTTGTTATAGCAGCCGCAGGAGACTCTAGATGCCCCCAGGTGCCGGGTTTTGTGGGGGAGGGGGGCCCCAGCAGAAACACGTCACTCCGCCCTGTACAGCCTGTGCTCCGGCCATCCCTACATCCCCAAAGCCTGTGTTGGGAACTGCCACTGGGAAGCCCATAGTCTGGGGACACATGTTCCCACTGAGCAGGAGGGATTTGGGGGGAGGGGCCTGGAGTGTCGCCTGGAGGACAACACACAGCTTTTGCGTCCCTATCACTCGAGTCGCTGTCATGATTTTGGTCGACCCACGCGTACTCTTGTAGCCTGATGTATTTCTTTAGGTCACCACATTGACCCATTTCCTGAGTAAATTTGTACGAAAAAGAGTGTACCGTGTCTGTAAATGGGAAACCAGCACAACTTTCCATAAAAAGAAAGAAGCTGTAAAAGTCGTGGCTGAAAGTTTGGTGAGAGGAAACAGTATTTGAATAGTCTTCAAGTATTTCTCAAAAGATGCTTATTAACTTCAAGGGGGAGAACATGGCACTGTATTGTGGAGAAACCTGGCCAGACCACCTGAGTCAAAGGAGGGAGGTTTGCGTCCGCAGCGACGGGATGTGTTGTTGGCTCCGCTCGCCTTCGGACAGCACCCGCTGAGGGATTCTTGCCAAAATGCACATCCCTTCACCGATCATGAGAACATATTAGAGAAACCCAGACAGTGTGACATAACTGGCCCAAACCTTCAAAACTGTTTAGGTCATGAAAGAGAGTGAAGGGTTGTCAGAGGACAGGGTACCGAAGAGGCTCATAGGTGTGATGCCTCGCTTGGACTGACTCTGGAGGGGAAGAAACAGTGGGAAAGGACATTATGGGACTGTCTCTGAAATTTGGGGAAGAATTCTTGATGAACTAAGGGGTTGTATCAATGCTATGCTCACCCTGATTTTGATAACCTGCTGTGGTTATGCAAGAGAACATCCTCGTTCTTAGAAATACGTGCCGAGGGGCGCCTGGGTGGCGCAGTCGGTTAAGCGTCCGACTTCAGCCAGGTCACGATCTCGCGGTCCGTGAGTTCGAGCCCCGCGTCAGGCTCTGGGCTGATGGCTCAGAGCCTGGAGCCTGTTTCCCATTCTGTGTCTCCCTCTCTCTCTGCCCCTCCCCTGTTCATGCTCTGTCTCTCTCTGTCCCAAAAATAAATAAACGTTGAAAAAAAAATTAAAAAAAAAAAAAAAAGAAAGAAATACGTGCCGAGTCTTCAAGTCTTGGGGGCGGGGGGGTGAAGGGGCGTGATGCTTGCAACTGTCTTCAAATGTTCAGGGAATGATAAAGCAACGTGTCGACATGTTAACAGTTGGTGAATCCGGGTGAAAAGTCCATGACGGTTCTCAGTACACGCTTGCAACTTTTCTAGGCAGTTATTTTGAAACAATCACAGAACAAAACCAGAAACAAGGTGTGTAAACAAACAGCAGTACCAACAAAATAAGGTTCTTAAATTCCAGCTTTTTTGGGTCTCCCTCCCTGCCCCCAGACGTGGGCCTGCTCTCTTTTGGTTAAAAAGGATTAATAAAACTGAGCAAGTCAAACTTTGGTTAGCTGCAAGCTGAGATTTTCCTCTAGAGGTACCCAGAAGCATTGTAATTCAGCAAAAAGGGGAGTGATTTATCACCACCATATTTGATGGTACTGAACTCTGGGCCTTTATCTCACTTACAGGCACCTTGAAGATACCAGTCTGTGTCCCTGCTTTAGGAAATATTCTGTGGAAGGTGGGAGCCACAGAAGGTTGCTGTGTGAGGGAAGAGCATAGTTGTGGCTGGTCTTCAGGGAGACTACTTTAGCCCGAGGAAGCTACCCGCTTCATCTGTAGTCTTAGGGCATCCCCCATCACCACTGCATTTTGCAAGTGTGGTCCTAGCTGGGGGCACCACCGGAGGCAGCCGCCGTGTGTGCGAGTCCAACGCAGACTCGGGCGGTGACTTTGTCTCCCTGAGCACGTTTCTTCCCGGAGGAAAGTGGGGGCGGGGAATAAGAGATGAGGAGTGGGGCGGGGCCTCGAGGCGGTGAGGGCGCCCGATCGGCCCGGCTCCCGGGGAGCCCGACATGCCCTTGAGAGGGGCGACCTCTGGTGGCCACGCCGCGTCACTGCCGCGTCTCCCTGCGAAGGGCCGCCGCGCACCTGCGCCGCCCCCCCTCCCCACGCCACCCCCCCTTCCCTCCCGCCACCACGGGGTCCAGGCAGGGTCCCGGGCTCTGGCCTGCATTGCGCCCCGCAGGCACGGCGGGGTGAGTAGCTGTGTCTTCTCTCTGCAGGCTTAGTTTGAAGTCACTTAAAACCAGGTGGAGGGAGTTTAGGGAACAGTACTGGTCATGCCACCGCTCCTTCGCTCCTTCGTTTCTTTCCTCCCTCCTCGTCCCCCCGCCCTGGCCTGTGTTCGGAATCCGAGTAAGTAAGGGTCCTGTGTCCCTCCTGAGATGCCGTCGCTGCTAGTCCGGTGTGACCCTGTCTTACGTCTCACTTCTTGTTCGGCCGCCCGCTGGGGCGCTCGCTCCTGCCTCACATAACGAGCACCCGTGAGCTCGACTCAGAACCCCAGAATAGGGAGGGAAGGACTCAGCCACCTGCCCCCCACGACCCCACCGGCACCGCCCTCAGGTCTCCTTGTGGGCACACGGGTGCCTGCAGGCCGCTCCTTCCTAACCCTGCTTCTCCTGAGCCACGTCGGCGGCGCTCTCCGGGTGCTGCTCGTGCTCACGCTGCCCGGCCCTCCTCCGCCTCCCCCGCCTCCCCTGTGAGCCGGCTCCTGGGCTGCCCGCCGCTTCTCCCCATTGTGAGTGGTGCTGCCGGGCCCCCGCGGTCAGCTCTGCCAGTGTCCAGCTGGGTGTCGCCAGATGCACCTTTGTGACTTCATGCCAAATCGTTCTCCACAGTTGGGCCGCGTCCCTGTGTGTAAAAGAGGTCGTTCTCTCCGACGTCTGACGGCCAGTCTTCGGTTTTGCCGGCCGGATGGATGTGAACTGTGACCTCACCAGTTTTCCCTCCGTTTCCCTGCCTGTTTGTGACACCGCGTGTCATGTCTTCGTGTCTCCTGTGAAATGTCTCCTCCTGTCTGCTTCCTATTTTACGCTTGGTTTATGCCTTTTCTTACCGATTGCCTTTCGAGCCCTGAAATCATTTCGAGTGCATTTTCGTGTGTGGGGTGAGCTGGGTGTGGTAGGAAGCATAGTGGCCTCAAAGGTGCCGGGAACACAGTGTCCTGTGTAGCCGAAGGGACTGTACGCTGTGGTTAAGGCTGCAGACCCTGCGCTGGGTTACCCAGGAGGGGCCTCATGTGATCACGTGGGTCCTTGGGAACTGAGGCCCTTTCTCGGCTGACTCCAGACGCGTGAGGGGCAGGAGAGGGGCAGGCCTCGCTGCTGGCTAGAAATGGAAGGAGGGCCCTGGGCCAGCGCTGCGGTGCCCCTTGGGAGCCGGGACTGCCCTCGGCTGACAGCCATGGGGAGTGGGGACCCCAGGCCTACCTCCACAAGGGGCAGGGAACGGGCCCTCCCTGGCAGGCTGCGGCCTGTTCTCCGTTCGAAACATCGCATATCCAGAGATTACCACCCTGCCTTCAGCCCTTCGGCTGTGAACTTTCTTGCTTTTCCGCATATTTGGGCAGCAGAAGCGGACTGTCCAGCCCTTCCCTCAGGGCCGGTGGAGCTCTGGCCTCTTCAGCGCCCTCTCCCTGACCTCGTGTGTGCGCCTGGCTCTGGAGACCCTGGTCCCCCCCGTGAGCTCGAAGGGATGCCTGGCCTTCCCAATATGGACTTGAATTCACGCGAAGCAGGTTTAATGAGCTGTCTCTAGAAGGAAAGTGGACTTAACAAGAATTTTTATCGCTTCTCAGCCTTTTGGCTAAGATCAGTCGTAGCATCTGTTCTTATCAGTTTAACATGTGACACGTCCTCTATCGGAGGACAACATATTAAATGGAGTTTTGGAGCCGGAACTTGCTCTGTCCACTCCGCGCATCGACCTGGGATTGCAGAACCTCGGGCGGACGGGGGGGGGGGGGCAGACGGCAGCGTGGGAGGTCTCGTGCAGGGGCATAGCATTCCTGGCGTGAGCGCCTAGGGACTACCCTCCACGTGGGACCGCACGTGTCTCCCGTCCTGGGCCCACAGACCTGTGTGCCTGCACCGTCAGGATCAGCCTCACCACACTCCATCCACCACAGGAAGGCCCCCCCCGCCACACCCTCGTACCTCTGTCTTTTCTCTGTGTCATATGCCTCCCCCCCAAAAAAGAAGAGACATACATTTTATTACTTAAACAATTTTTTAAATGTTTATTTATTTTTGACAGAGAGAGAGAGAGAGAGCGAGCGAGCATGAGCGGGGGAGGGGCAGAGAGAGAGGGAGACACAGGATCCCAAGCAGGCTCCAGGCTCCAAGCTGTCTGCACAGAGCCCGACGCGGGGCTCGAACCCACGAACTGTGAGATCATGACCTAAGCTAAATAAAGCCAGCCGCTCAACCGACTGAGGCACCCAGGCACCCCCTATGTGTCCTTTCAAGAGAGAGGAAACCATTCCTCGAAGCCCCCTGCAGATTCCCCCTCGGGTCTCATTCCTAAGCCAGTCCTGGGAAGGCACAGCCACCAGCACTGGCCCCTTGAACTGAGCACAACTGGGGCCTCTTACTAAGAAGAAATGTGGGATGGGGTCAGGTCCTACTCCTGGTTCAGCCAGGAAAAGACAGAGAGAGGGGCTAAGCAGCCCCCTGGCAGGACCTGGTGGGAGAGCCCCCACGGGGAGGAGCAGACCTGTTGGGAATGGAATGTGGACCCCGAGAATGCGAATGCGGGCGGGCCGTTCTCCTGTTGCCCGGTGACCGCGACCACAGACATACTTGGGTGTTGGGGAGCAAGGCTGCAGGACTGGGGAGGACCCAGTACATGGGGGACCGCCGGCGAAGTCTGTCCCACAGCCACCACAGCTCGGAGGCCGAAGGCGGGCCCGACTGGGGACAGGACGATGATGCCCTCGGCGTGCAGGGCACAGTGTTCAGGAGTCCAGGGACCAAGGACACCACGTGCCTGGATGACGAGGAGCTGAGTTTTGAAGACCGAGAAGCGGAGACCCTCCCAGAGGAGGTGACTGGGGGAGAACCGCCTGGCCCCCGGGCCCCCGAGGAGGCCCTCGAGCCGCTGGAGAGGGTTCTGGAGAAAGACGCGGAGGGCATACCTGAGATGAGGTGGGCACCACGGAGCGGGGCCTGTGGCAGGGGCAGGGGCAGTGGGGGGAGGGCAGCAGCCCCAGCGAGGCCCCAGGTGCCCCCGCTGTGGGCGGGAGGACCGGGGGACAGCCGCTCACTGGCCTCTGAGGCAGGAGCCAGCGAACACAGCCCTGTCCAGGCGGAGGGTGGGTTGGGGTTGGAGACCTTCCCCGAGTTGAGGAGTCAGGGGTGGAGACTCCGCCAGAGAGGAAAGCAAGCGGGAGGGTCTCCCGGCGCAGCTAAGAAGCTGAAACCATTCCAAGTCCCCGCCAGCTCGGGTACAGTGGTAGCTGGTGGCCTGCGAACCTGCGGGGGCTGGTTTCTGGCAAGTTGTGCGTCCTGGAAAGAAGCGGGTGCTCCCTCGCACGTGCGGGGCTCTGCGCTGTGGGCCTCCCGCCTGCCCTCCACCGGCCCTGGCCAGCCTCAGCCGGTTCCAGCGGGAGCGCCCGTGGGCCAGCACTGGTGGACTCCATGTGCGCTCCCCGTGGCCCCCCCTGGAACCCTGCACAGCCCCCACGCCCCCCATGGAGCTTGTGTGATAAACACACACCCAGACCTGTGGTGTGGCGGGCGGTGGCCGGGGACACCTGCCGTGGGAAAAAAGGCGCAGGCCGGTGGGAGGGGCCTCGGTGGGGCTTCCGGCCAGGGGCAGCACCCAGCGAGGGGACAGGCGGGCGTCTGAGCCCCCAACATCCTATTCCTCCCGCTCCCTGGGTTTCCAGGGGTCTGGCACACAGTAGGCACTTAATGCATGCTCACGAGATTTAGGGAGCCGGGAGCAGGTCTCCTGCCGTTTCACAGAGGCGGTGACCTGGCCGGGGTTGCACACCTGGCTGGGGGAGCTAGGACTTCACCCAGGTGTCTGCGATGCCAGACCCGCCCCAGACAGGCCAGGAGCCTCACTGGGCACAGCCCCCGACCCGCTCACCACGCCCCTCTCCCCAAGCCGGCTGTCCATCACCCAGAGGCTCCCCAGTGCTGCCTCGGCCAGAGGGATGAGGAGGAGGAGGAAGCGGGTCTTTGAGCTGGCAAAGCCCAAGACCAACTGGCAAGTCCTAAGAGACAGGTGAGGCCTGTGGGAAGCCTCACTGGAGGCAGGGGTGGGGGTCCATGAGGAGGAGGGCAGCTCCTGGCGGCCCCCCCCCCACCGCCCCCGTGTTCACCCCCTGGGCTGCCCGTCCCGACTGCTCTCTGTCACTCACATGATGACCTGGGGACAGGTGCGGAGGGAGGTGAGAAGTCAGGGTTCCAGAGGCGGGACTGGGGTGGCCTCTGGGAACTGCCTGAGGACAGTGAGGCCTTTGGGCGAATGGAGCCGCAGAGCAAAGGCAGGGGCTTGGGCCGTCTCATCACAGGATGGGGTGCTGCTGTAAGGGCTATGCCTGGGTGTCCCCGTGCAAGAGGAACTTGCAGTTCTGTGTCTACTGGTGAGTCTCAGGGAGCCTCTCCATCTCCTGCCACGGGGGGATCTGCCCTCCTCTCCAGGGGCAAGAAATGAGGGAAAGGGCCCTCCGATGGGGGGCTTCCTCACCCCAAGGGCCGTTCCCAACCACCCTGGTGCTCTGGACACCAGCCCACCCAGCTGAGGAGTGGGTCTGCTGCTGTGATAGGGCCCCTGGGCTCCGCCCTTAGCTGCGCCTTTTTCTTTTCCCACCTCCCCTTTCTCTGAACACCAGCCCTGCTCAAAATAAACCACATTTCCCACGAGCCTCTCTGACTTGCCCCTTTCCACAGCCTCTCAACTTGTCCTCCTCCAACTTCCTTCCTCCTCCAACCACCCTGCCTGTGCCCCATTGTCTGTGTCCTGTGCCCTGGCTTCCTTCGCTCTGAGCCACGTCTCGGTGTATTCCAGGCCTTCTGTGTACTGGACAGAGAGGTTTCTTGAAGACACCACCCTCACTGTCACGGTGCCAGGTAGGCTGAGCCCACCCACCACCCCCACTTCTCCATCAGGGGTCACCTAGCTCAGGGGTTGGCCAGAGGTAGCCCTTGTGCCAGCTCTGGTGCTTGGCCACCCCGTCTCACGTGCTGCCCCTGGTCTCCTGGGTCACCCCCATTCCACTCCAACCCGTGCCTCGTTCCAACTGAGGAGATCTTGGGGCTTCCCTAGCCCTAACCTCAGGACAGAACTCCCTGCTGCTCCTCCCTCGTCGGCCATCCCCCTTCCCCCAGGTGTGTCATCTCTGGCCTCAGTCCCCTGAGGAGCCAGAGCCTCAGGAGGCTGGTCCTGGAGTGAGGGGGTGTGGGGCAGACTCTCTAGGGGGAATCCAAATTTGCACTACAGCCAAAATGGGGATTAATACTAAATTTATTAAAAGACTCTTTGCCTTCCCTTCTGCAATGGTCTCTCTAGTTTTTGAGAGAAATGGATTCTTTCAAATAAAATATTTCAAGAAATCTCTTCCTGGAGAGAAGTAATAAGGCAAGTTCTCTCTTGGGGGTTTAGAATCTTTCTCGCAGTGAACACGAAGCCCCTGTAAACCCTACGCTTGTACTAACTGCAGACCAAAATCCAGTTTCCCAGCCAGTGGGTTGTTGGAGCCACACTGAGTTCTGTTGAGGAACCGATGATGGGTCTGAGCTCCCATGCCAGCCCCGTGGCTCCCATCCTGTGTGTCCTGAGTAAGGGGCTTCAGGCCCCTGAGACCATTGTCCCCAGGATGGGGGCAGCAAAAGTCACTCCTCTGCAAGGTAACTGGTGCTCAGCTCTCTAGGTGCTCAGTGCTGTACATTGTGCCATTTGCCGTAGCCAGTGAAACGCTGGATTCAGCAAGAAGGAAACCCCTGAGGGTGGGCAGGTTTTTAAGTTGGGGCTGTTTCTCCTATTTTGCATAGTGGTGACGCGCCGAGTGGAGGAGCTAGCCCGACCTAAAAGGTTCTACTCGGAGTATTTCAACAACAACAGGTAAGGGAAGGAAGGCAGAGTGGGGCAGAAAACCTCCCCTTTTCCTCGACAAGCTGTAGTATGGGGAGAGTCCAGGTCCTAGGAGTAGATGACCTGACTTCAAACAGGGCTGGGCTATCCCCAGCTGGAGGCCCATGGGCAGGTTCTCGACCCCTGAGGCACAGCTACGCACCTGTGGGATGGGTGGAGGTGGGGAGCATCCACCAAAGGTACTTAGTACCGTGTCAGACCTAGCAAGTGCTCAATAAATGTTACTTATCACCATTATGGATTTTTTTGGCCCCCAAAAGCTAGGAATCCTAAGACATTATTTTATGTACAACTTTTTTTTTTTTTAATTTTTTTTTAATTTTTTTTTATTTTTTTTAAATTTTTTTTTTCAAATTTTATTTATTTTTGGGACAGAGAGAGACAGAGCATGAACAGGGGAGGGGCAGAGAGAGAGGGAGACACAGAATCGGAAACAGGCTCCAGGCTCTGAGCCATCAGCCCAGAGCCTGACGCGGGGCTCGAACTCACGGACCGCGAGATCGT
Organism: Lynx canadensis; assembly: GCF_007474595.2. Taxonomy (NCBI): domain Eukaryota; kingdom Metazoa; phylum Chordata; class Mammalia; order Carnivora; family Felidae; genus Lynx; species Lynx canadensis. The sequence continues at coordinate 35,733 of NC_044304.2, read as the reverse complement.
GACCTGGCTGAAGTCGGATGCTTAACCGACTGCGCCACCCAGGCGCCCCTTATGTACAACTTTTAACACAATTCCTTCTTATCACTCAGAACTTTAATTTTGTTACAAGTGATCTTTAGAGTTATTTAGATACAGATTTTTAATTACCTACTTTTATGCACACAAAAGGGAAAATAATAATGGAAATAAATTAGCTGAAATGCGTCTGAATGTTTTGAATCACTTTTTGACTCAGAAGTTGACAAGTTCCACACACTGTATTTTTTTTTAACATTTATTTATTTTTGAGAGAGAGAGAGAGAGAGAGAGAGAGAGAGAGTGAGTGAGTGGGGGAGGAGCAGGGAGAGGAAGACACAGAATCTGAAGCAGGCTCCAGGCTCTGAGCTGTCGGCACAGAACCCGACGCGGGGCTCAAACTCATGAACCATGAGATCATGACCTGAGCCGAAGCTGGACGCTTAACCGACTGAGCCACCCAGGCGTCCCCCACACGCTGTCTTTCTGCCTGTCTTTGTGACAGTAACTTTTCACTTTAATGCTGACTCACCGTGTAATCTGAAGATAATGTAAAGCGCGATTAGACTTGATATCTGCACGTGGAGGGATGCATGTAACTCGGCGGAGGCCATTTCTGTGCCAACAACTGCGCAGAGCACATGCGGGCAGGGGCACCCGTGGAGCTTCTGACGTTTGGCTGACAGCATTTGTCAGCTGCATTCCAACCTCAGAGATGAGAAAAGATGAAACATGGCTTTATTTCGGGGACACAGGCAGAGCTGACGTCTGAGTTAAGGAGATGCGAGCCCCTCAAGCTCAGTACAAGTGCACTTTCCCCAGCTTCCCGTGGCAAGAACAGGACACGCCCTTCTATCCCTTCTATCCTGACCCCAGCCCCGATGACAGGTGTGTGGGCAAGAGGCCCCGGGAGATGCTGTCACCACAGACGGGGACATGGGAGTGCTGAATGGGGAGGCGGCCACTGCACACAGAGCTGCGACGACCTCGGGAGAGGGTAGCTCTATCCTTGAGAACACTTAGGGGCCTTCTTTTGGGGATTGTTTAAGGAATCCCCTCCTGGAGGTGTTTTCAAAACCCTCCGCGGCCCCCGGGGGCTGTCCCTTATTCCCCAAGTCAGAGATGGGCTTAGAAGAGGTGACAGAAGCACACGGACATGCCCCTGGTCGGGCTGCTGTCTCAAATGTGGATGTCCCTTAGGAGCACCTCCGTCTGGCCCGTTCCTCGCCCTACTCTGGAATACCAAGCTTCGAGTCGCCTGAGGGAACTGGCCACCCCGAGGGTCCGGAATAACATTTGGAGCATAAACATGTCTGAGGTAGGTGCCTTGCTATCCTCTGGGGCGCCCCCCTCAACGGGGGGCCGGAGGTCCGCGGCAGAAGGGACACACAGACTCCAGAGCGGCCTGCGTGTCACCGCGCAGGTGAACACGCAGGATTCACAGGTGTCTGCTCAGGACAGAGCTTCGTTTCGCTTGAAGCCTGCGCGGGGACACCTTCCCTGCCCACGTGGGCTCAAGGTGGGGCCCAGGCCTTCGGCTCACACGCGGGCATCTCAGAGGGCCTGGAACCGTTCAGTCCGTTCCGAACCAAACACTGGTCTGCTGCCCGCTCAGGCCGGACACGTGACCCCCGTTCCCCCGCCTCCCCTTCTCCCCGGGGCCGGGAAGGAGCCGCAGACTCGTGGCCGCCCTCGCGGCTCAGGTAATGTCTCCGAGATCCTCGCGCCTGCTAGCAGTTCATGACTTCTTAGTTGCCGAGTCCTGTTTCGTCCCACGGATGGCCACAACTTTATTCCCTCGCCCACTGAAGAGGTCTGAGCTGTCTCCCGGTTGGGGCTGGCACCAATAAAGCTGCCTTGGAGCTGGTATCTCACTGTGGTTTTAACGTGCGTCAAAGAACGTGTTGATGGATTTTTTCACGTGGTTATTTTCTGGACGGGCCCCCGCCCTTCAAAAATATTTAAAAGTAAATCCAGACGTCATACCATTGTAAGCACTCCAGGATGTACTTCTAACTGACAACCATAATAACAATGATCACACTAAAAAGTTTAACAGTAATACTTTAATATCAGAATACTCAGTCTGTGTTCACTTTTTCAGTGGTCCCCAAAAAGGCCTTTTATGGTCAATTTGGTTGAACCAGGATCCGAAGGAGGGCACTGTCCTCTCGACCGGTCCCACCCACCTCTTACCCAGGGACACATCTGCTGTTTTCTGGGCTCTTGCCCTGACACCTCCTCCCTTCTGTGCACCTGACCCTGGCACGGTCCGGTCCCTGGGAGAGTCCACATCCCCAGGCCGAGGAGTGAAGGCTCAACAAGGCTTGGTGCTCCCTGACCTCCCTCCCTCATGCTCCTGCCTTGCCGGGCTACATTGCAGGGTCCCTCAACGACCCTCTGGGCCTGTACCCCTCGGGTCCCGCTACTTGGAACACCTCTGCCGTCTACGTGTGGCCCCTGTGTACTCAATGAACTCAATGAACTCTCCTCCTCCAACCCTCCCGTTTCCGACCAGACTGGTGGGAACCCCACCTTCAGCCTGCTTCCCAGCCCCTAGCATAGTCTCTGGATGGACCCTTGATCCTTCCGCCAGACTGTGAGCAGCCTGAGGGCAGAGACTGCACCTTTCTTGCTTATTGTGGCGGCATTCCTGAGCCTGTCTTACCCTGTGCGGGGCACAGAGTGGCAATCAGTGTTCGCTGAAGGCATGGGTAGGTGAAAGTCTACCTGCCTGCCCACCTCTCCAGGCAGGACTGCCGTTGGGCCCGTGTCTACCTCAGCAGTCAGGCCTGGGCTATGTCAGTTGTGGGGGAAGAAAGGAGGCGGGGAGAGGCAGGGAGTGGGGAGGAGGGAGGCAATAGAGGGTTGAATGGGACATAACATTGTAAACACCGAGATGTCTTTGATAGGAGTAGCATCTGTGATTTTCAAGGAAGACAATTTTAAGAGGAAAGGGACTCAAATTTCGGACTGACCCCTGGAGGTCATTTCAGCCAACCCTGCTTCCAAGCAGGTTCCTGCTAAAACTGTACTGTGCAGAGAGCTTTCGTATGACACGAGACATTAAAACACAGCGCCACCGATCACAAGCATTCCTGGACCTACTCCAACACTCCGACAGGTTTATTTCAGACCTACGCCTCCTCTGTAAGGAGTAAAACGTCCCAACAACTACCCTTGCTTCCTCCTCCCTCTCCAGAGGTGGCAGGAGTGGCCAGCTCATCTTCCCCTTCTGTCACAGCCAGACACATTCAGAATGTTATTTTTCCCACCCTTCGATTCATTTGCGGGCAGACTGTTTGCACATGTGCAGGAGCCAGCTGGTGGGCTGGTGGTGAGGAAAGAGGGGGGGCGGAGCAGGACACGTACTAAAGAGAGCGCAGCCTGGGAAGAGCGTGTCTTGTATGCACTTTTTTGGGGGTGGGGGCAGATGACGATTAACCTTGAGATGACAGAGCTCGGTCTAGGCACTGCGGTTGTGTGGCTGATGCACAGTAGCCAAGCCGACAATTGTGATTGTGTCTGGATTCCCCGGAAAACACTAAGAAGTTGTCTATGGAGGAAGTGGGTCAAGTTTCTCCGTGAAATGTCTGCCAGGGTTTCCCCCTCCATCATCCCCACTCTTTCCAGCTCTGCCTCATATCCATAATTTTAAACTTTATTATTATAGACCCATGAACTATAATCGTAGCCATATACATACACAGCATCTTAACTTTCTTGCTTCCCTCTCAATATTTGTTTTCTAGAACACTGCATGTGATTCGTATAGAAACACTACTTAACATGCTGGATTGCACCCTACCATACGAGTATAGAATAACCGATTTACCCAGTCCCCTACTGGTAGACAACCCGGCTGCTTCCAACTGTTTGCCATGATATTCAAGCTACGGTGAATACCACTCATTCCCTTGTGCTTCGGTAGGGCTTCTCTATATGGTGGTCTTCAACAGTGCACATGTTCAACCTGAGAAGGACAAACGCTCTCCAAAGCGTTTGTACTAATTTACTGTCCTACCAGCCATGCATGAGGATTTCTCTCCTCCCATATTCTTGCCAGGGCATGATAATTTTTCAGACTTTTTAATTTTTTCCGAGTCTGCTTGCATAAAGTAATATTTTGTGGTTTTAATTTATATTTCCCTGGTCAAGGAGATGATTATTCACCATTTAGGTTTACTCTCCTACATGATTAGCCCAGTCATATAAATCATAAAAACCCATAGTGATTTTTGGGTTATTGATTTAGAGGAACTCTTTATATATGATAGCTACTAATCCTTTGCTGAACTTCCCAATCTTTTTTTTTTTTTTCTTTCTTTCTTTTTTTTTTTTTAGAACACTAAAGGGGTCTTTCTGATCCAGGGGCCTATGAGGAATCATGGGCTGTTTTACTCTTCCCTTGTAATTGTTTCCAGGTGTCCCAAGTATCCAAGGCAGCCCAGATGGCAATCCCCAGCACAAGGATCCTACAGCTGGCAAAGCCCAGGGCCCCAGCCACCCTGTTGGAAGAGTGGGACCCCATGCCAAAACCCAAGCCGCACGTGTCGGACTACAATCGCCTCCTTCACTTGGCCAGTAAGTAGTTCCGCTGGGGCTTGCCTCCTTGTCAGGCTCTTGTGTCCTTCCCCACTGGCCACAGGCCATGGGGTGGGGGTGGGGGGGTCAGTCAGTAGACCTGGGCTACAGGCCTGCTTCTTCTAGATTTGCCCTTCCCCCTTTGCTTCATCTTCTCCCCAGACTGCACACCAGTTGTCCAGACACCTGTAGACCATTCACAGTGTGGCCCATACAGGCTCCCCTGGGGGCTGGCAGTGGGGACCACTCCCCAGGAGCAGAACTGAGAGGGCTTGTGGCCTGACTGGGTCTCCTGCCAAGGGCAAGTGGGTGCAGGAGAGCAAGGTGGGGTGCAAGGCCAGACGCCAACCCAAGAGCCTGGCTGAGGTCCAAGGGAAGCTTTCAGGTGGCACCTACCTGATTCTTCCCCTTTCCTCTAAAACACATGAGGTACCCGGCCCCCCAACCACACAGGAGCGGTAGAGAACTGGACCCCACACCAAAGATAATCCAGTTTGGTGTGTTTCTGGGTGTGCACACACAGATCCGCAAAGTTGTGTGGCCACGTGTATGTGCTTGCCTGCGTGCACCCTTCCAGATGCTCTCCCTGCCCGGCGTTTCTATGACACCGTCCACGTCCAAGGCAAGGAGGACTCCTGTGGGCTCTGCCTTCTGAGCTATGGAGGCCCCTAGCTGCCTCCACCCCCACAACCCTTGTGGGCCCACCGTGCATCCCTGGACCAGACCAGGACTGCCCTGATCCTGGGCGCCACCTCTGCCTGTTTCAGATTCTGTCCTTCTCTGCTCATGACCCACTCAGGGGACCTGCCTCTCTCGGTGTGGCCCACGGGACCTTGCGATCTGTGCCCTGGCTTCCTCCACCTGACTCCATTCTGCTTGCGCCTCCCCAGTGGCCCTTCCTACAGCCTGGCAGGCGCTCCCCAGATGCCCCTCTGCCTCCCACAGGGCTTGGCTCCTCTCTGCCCCCTTGGTGAGGGCCCTCACTGCCCTGTCTCAGTCCACAAGCCAGCCCACCTCTGGGGACCACTTGTTCAGCACCCGTCACCTTCTAACAGACCTTCCAGTACATTTCTGCATCTGTTATGTGCCAGGCCAACAGTGTCAGAGGCACTTAGTCACCAGAGAGCCCGATTGGCCACTTTGGTTCACTCTATCATTTTCCTGGTTTTCTAGTTCCCTTTTTTTTTTTTTTTTTGTTATTGATTTAGAGCAGCTCTTTATATAAGATAATCACCAACCCTTTGTTGAGCACATGGCAACATAACCTTTTCCTGGTCTCTCTTCTTTTAACTGTGCTTATGGGATCTTTTGTTTGCCCATCCATTTATCCATTCTCTTAATATTCATGAAAAGACCAGTTAAGTGAATGTACACGTGAGAACACGTACCACTGTGTTAGGCCCCATTGTCTTTCTGTCCCTGTCACACACCCGCATCTGGGATATAAACATACATGTGTGTGTTGTGTGTTTGCAAGGAGGGTATAAGGCTGTGTTTTTCACACTGCAGACTCGTGTCCACTGATGGTTGTGACCAGCACTTGAAGGGGAGAGACCTTGCACGTGAAGCCAGACAGGTGTGGGCACAGTCCATGGCTGCTTTGCTTCTCCGTGTGTCCGTTGTGTATTGTATGGACACACACTCTGTCACCACTGTTAAGTTGTCCCGGGCAGAGTCGGAAAGTCTAGATGTCACGATGGCGGTCGTGCTTCTAGAGTCTCAGAGGAGTTCAAAGAAGCCCGGGTCTGGGCACGGTCCTCTTAGCCCTGAGCGGCGCCGAGGCCCTTCTGCTCGGCCCCTTCCCTTTGGACAGGCCGCTTCTTGGGTCACCTGCCCGGCACATCTGTGTCCAACCCCGGTGACCTTGCCCCGCCAGGCCCCCCCGTGGACTTGTGCCTGCCTGGTGGGAGGGACCCCACTGAGCTGGGGTTGCTCCGCCGAGAGGGCGGACGGCCCGTTTCCATTCGCACGGAGGCTCTGGGCCAAGCGGGTGTGGAAAGGAGGCAACCCCAGGGTCCTGAAGCTTGCACAGACCGAAGGCTAAGACAGTGACCACCGGTGACCACTTCTCTTCTAGTACCCAGACAGCCCACGTGCTGCAGGAAGGGGCGGTGGGGAGGAGGTGAGGAGGGGCAGACCAGCAGGAGGGGTTTCCGCGGGGGCCGCGGGGGGGGGGGGGGAGAAGGAGGAGCCTGGCTGAGCCACAGGCCTCTGCGCGTGAGAGCCGTGAGTCCTCAACCGCAGCCGCTGGCTGGGTGTGGCTACTTCGCTGAAATTGAAATCAACCTATCGGTTGATCTGAATTAGTTGATTGATTTCATTAAAATTGAATCAAATAAAGCTGCAGCCCAAATCAGGCATTCTGTACTCACACGTGGCTGGTGGGAGCCACGTTACCCAGTGCAGAAAGCTGCGTTTCTTGAGAGGGTCCGGCAGGAGCCCAGAGGATCAGGGCAGTCTCAGCCAGGAGGCTGGTGCCGAGTCCCCAGGGGGCCCTGTCCTGGGGAGCTGCCCTCCATCCCCCCACCAGGCGTGCAGCACCGGCCAGGGAGAGGAGATGCCTCTCACACCCATCTGCTTCAGAGGTTGAGGCATCAGAGCAGGGAGGGGAGGAGGTGAAGGGGCTGGCCAGGCACCCCCCTCACCCTCGGCCGCTAGCCTCCCTCCTTTGGCTGGCCCCTCTGTGTGCCCCTGTCTGGGACCTGTGGCCACTTGAAATATTTTTTCTCTTTTCAATTCACCCTTTTGAAGCGTACAGTTCAACATACCTCAGTAAAAAATAAAATAAAGCATACATTTGAAAAGTTTTTAGTACGTTCACAGGGTTGTGCATCAATTACCACAATCAATTTTAGAATTTTCATCTCCCTAAAGAGAAACCCCGTCCCTATGAGAGGTTACACCCCTTCCCCAGCCCCCGGCCCCCACGAGCCCCCTTCCCGTCGGTGGGTGAGCCTGTTCTGGACGTTTCACACACGTGGACTCCCACCCCGTGTGGCCTCTCGTGTCTGGTTCCCTCCCTGAGTGTCGTGTGTCCAGGGTCTGTCCGCAGGGCGGCGGGGGTGGGCGCCTCGCTCCGCTCTGGCTGAGTGGTGGTCCAGCAGGCGGATGGGCCATGTCGTGTGTATCCGTTTTGAACTTGGGAGCTCTGACCTCCACATGTCTGAAGTCTCAGTGCCTGACTCGGTCCCTCTCTCCTGCCCTCTCCAGTGCCCAAGGCCCAGTCGGACCAGTGTGTTCCTGACCGAGATCCACGCTGGGAGGTGCTGGACGTCACCAAGAAGGCAGTGGCCAGTCCCCGGATCATCTCCCTGGCCAAGCCCAAAGTGCGCAAAGACCTCAACGAGGGCTATGACCCCTACCACATTTCCCCCGCGTCTCTGGTGGCTCAGGCATCCCCTCGCTTGTACGAGCTGGCCACCCCCAAGAGCATCACCAAAAGAGTGTGAGCGACCCAGGCCTGGCCTCTGAGATCCCATTCCCAGTAAACACCCAACTGCACCCTAACCTTGTGTGTCGTTGGCTCTGAGTGTTTTGGCCCGAAGGCGGGAGGGCAGGCTGGTGGCCAAATCGAGGACAAGGAGGAAAATGATAATGTTCATGCTTACATTCAGCCTGGGATTTGTACGGCCCTGTTATCTTCCAGATCGCGCTCTCCTGCCCTCTGCGCTTCTCAGGTGCCCACTTCCCTCCCTCGTTCCCTCTGAGTCTCCTGGGTGTCCCCGTGCACCTCAAACTCAGTGACCCTATAATAAAACCAGCTGATGCCTATTGCATGACTTACTGATCTTTCCAGTGGCCCAGTGAAGGGGGGCTGTACTTGTGCACATTTTACAGACGTGGACACTGAGGCTCTCAGAAGTTGGGAAAGACTCACAGCCCCTATCCGAGCCTCCAGGGTGGGGGCGCTGCTCTAGCAATTCACCACACACACTGGTTCTGACGGCTCTGGCCTCAGAAGTCCTAACACCCAGGCGTGGGCAGGGCCGGTTCCCCCGGGGCCCCAGGGAGCCCCGTGTCCCCCTTTTCCGGCTGCCAGAGACGCCGCATCCTGGGCCCGCGGCCCCTCCTCATCCTCACGGCCAGCAGCGCGGGGTCCGCCCGGCTCTCTGCCTCCCTCTTGTGAGGACCTCGTGAGGACGCTGGGCCCCCTGGGAACCCAGGGTCACTCTTGCCTCAGGGGTCTTGACAAGGTCCCCCTTTGAGGTGACAAATCCCAGGTCCCGGGACAATGACATGGGCATCTTTGAGAGCTGTTACTCAGCTGACCACAGCCGGAGAGATATCTTTTCTCTTTCTGAAACTCTAAACAAAGGCTCATATTTTGCTGATTCTGGTCAGGCTACTTCTGGGCTATTTGCTGGGTCCTGACAGTGTGCTGTGATGACCCCCTTAGGCCAGCCCTCCACAAGGGTTCTCCTAGCGCCTGCCAAGTGTCGGGTCCGGAGCCATGAGTCTGAGAATACAAAATTGCTAACAGGCTCTAAGTCACTTAAAGACATTAATTCATTCACTAACAAAGGATATTTAGTGAATACTTACAGGTGCTCGAGACAGGTGCTCAGAAGTAAAAAGTTAGCAGCAAAAACCTACCCTCACCCTCTTGAATGATATGATGACATAAACCAGCAAATAACTGACATTCCAGGAGGCTGGGACCCTAGCTCAGAGCCTGTGGCAATTGTTGCTTAAATATGTACACATTTTAACTTTAATTTAATTTAATTTTAGTAATCTCTACACCCCGCATGGGGCTTGAACTCACAAACCTGAAATCCTTGGACCCAGCCAGCCAGGCGCCCCTGCTCTAATGGGTGGACCCGCTGACTCTCTACGCTGCTCTGGGGGGCACAGTTGGGACCACTGAAGACCTTCCGAGGACGTGTTTGGGAGGAAGAGCACGAGTGAACAAGCAAGACTCAAACCCCTGTGATGTCGTGAGGTCCCATCCTGAATCTGCCAGAGTGGTTCCCTGAAGAATGCCCCAAAGATGTCCCGAAACCTGTGAATCTTATTTTGTTTGGCAAAAGGGAGTTTGTGGATGAGATTAAAGATTCGGAGGTAAAGAGATTATCCTGTGCCATACAGTCACACATCCTTACAGAGGCAAAGGGAGATTTGGCCTCAGAAAAAGAAGGTACTTTTTCTGCCACCGGAGCAAGATGATGTCAAGCCCCGGCTTTGATGGAGGAACGAGCTGTGGAAGGAAACGCATTCTCCCCTTAGGGCTTCGGGTTGGAGCAAGCCCCTGCCGGCCCCTTCATTTCTGTCCCCCGAATGACACGTGCGTGTGGATTCTATTGGCTGATTTTGCAGTGATCTGTTACAGCAGCGAGAGGAAGCTAGTACAGATTAGCGACGCTAAAGACTCCTAACAGGAGGCGGAGGGCGAGGACCGTCCTTGGTTGCCGCGCAGCTGGCGGCCCCCCAGGCCGTTCAGGCACACTTCCACCAAGAAAGGGAAGGCGAACCGGCATTTTCAACCTCAGGGACCTTCGAAACAAGACGAAACAGAAGCTTTGAACCAACTCAGGGTCCGAAGTGACGTGTATGATCTCTGGTCAAAGGCCATCTCGTGTTTTAATGTTCCTATACAAGTTGAGAAAAAACAAACTTCACACTGACGTATCTTTATAAAATAAAATTTAACCAGCCGAAGTTTAAATTGTTATCTTTTTTAAAATGAGAATTGCTGGTGTTCATTGATTTGTAGAAAGTCCTTAGATACAGAATTATGGAAATTAGCCCTTTGTAACATGAGTAGCCAGGTATTTTTCTAGGGTTACAATCTATTTATTTATTTTTTAATGTACATCCAAGTTACTTAGTATGTTGTGCAGTAGTGATTTGAGGAGTAGAACCCAGTGATTCACCCCCTACGTATAACACTGAGAGCTCATCCCAACAAGTGTCCTCCTTAATGCCCCTCACCCATTTAGCGCATCCCCCCACCCGCAACCCCCCCCAGCAGCCCTCAGTTTGTTCTCTATCTTTAAGAGTCTCTTGGGGCGCCTGAGTGGCTCAGTTGGTTAAGCGTCTGACTTCGGCTCGGGTCATGATCTCGCGGTTCTTGAGTTCGAGCCCCACGTCAGGCTCTGTGCAGACAGCTCAGAGCCTGGAGCCTGCTTCAGATTCTGTGTGTGTCTCTCTCTGCCCCACCCCGCTTCCACTCTGTCTCTGTCTCTCTCAAAAATAAACATTAAAAAAAAGTCTCTTGTATTTTGCCCCCCTCCCCGTTTTTATATTATTTTTCCTTCCCTTCCCCTATGTTCATCTGCTAAGTTTTTAAAATTCCACCTATGGGTGAAGTCATAGGATACTTGTCTTTCTCTGACTAATTTCACTTAGCATAATACCTCCAGTTCCATCCACGTAGTTGCAAATGGCAAAATTTCGTGCTTTTTGATGGCCGAGTAATACTCCATTGTACATATAGACCACATCTTCTGTATCCATTCATCCGTCGATGGACACGTGGGCTCCTTCCATACTTTGGCTATTGTGGATAGTGCTGTTTAAATTATTATCTTGTGATTTAAGGCACGAATGAAGAATCGTATATGTTGCACGTCACAACTGTGTTTTGTGGTCAGCTTTATCGAGACGTACGGACTGTTGTGGATACAGTTTGACGAGACTGACACAGGCAGCTGTATAACTGCCACCACTATTGACAGAGACGGGTTTTGTCCCCCTTTGAACTTCCCTCACGCTGCTCTGCTGTCATCCGGTCCCTCCAACCCCGGGGCCCTGGCAACCACTCATCTGTTCTCTGTCCCCACGGTTTGGAATTTTCTGGAACATGGTAAACTGGTGGAAGAGTGTGACTAGCTTTGTCTCCATGCAGCTTGTCCTTACTAGACAGCATGTAGAGCACGTGGCTGGGATTTGCCCTGTTACCTGTTCTGAGAGTCCTTCTGAGTTTGGCCTATTACATCTCCTGACTGGACATTTGGTCTTAGTTCTTCCTCAGTTTCATGTTACGCTTTAAAATTGTATAACTCCTTTTGTTTGTTCTTTAAGTCGTTCAGAATAGGACTCGGAGGTTATGCCCTCGGGAAACAGACTTTGAGACAGGGATCATGGACAGGGGGGTTCCTGGGGACCGCCCTTGTGGTTGGAGCGTGCCAGGCAGTGAAAGAAGCAGGGCTGGACAGAGGGACAGGGGGCTGAGAAGACGGTCTCAGCTGACCCTACGGGGGCCTCTGGAGCTACACAGTTGTCCCCCGGTAGCCACAGGTGCTGGCCGTTATGCGTTTGCATGGAGAAGTCCTGGTGTGGGCAGCCTCTGTGAAGGAGGGGGGACCTGGGAGACACTCAGCTTCGAGCCACCAGCCACTGGCACCCCTAGCAGCTGAGAGAAATGTTGCTTCTGTATGTTTGGGGGGTTTGCATGGTGCACACAGCATCCAGTACAGTCCACCCAGAACTGCTCAGCTCGATGTACGTTCTGGAAACACCTCACCCAGGACCTTGTTAGGCTTCTTTTTCTGCAGGGAAACTTGTAAGAAAAAGATTAGTGTGGTGAGCTACAGCCCCCAGCGCCACGCCACCCTGGGCTGGACTCATCACCCCCACCTGCAGCCACACCCTCCTCCCTCTCTCCCTGTCTCCGAGGCTGAGTTGCTGGGGGAGCCCAGCCCAGACCCCAGTCCCTGAGGGGCCCGAGTGCTTTGTCAGCAACCGTCAGACCAAGGGTGCTGTGCACTCCCCGTCTGCACCAGGAGGGCCTGCGCACTTGCAGGTGCCCAAGCATCAGCTCTCCAGGCCTTTGTCTTCATGGCCCCTACTGGGAGGACACCCTCCCAGCCTCTTCTTCCTCCTTGAAGACTCGGCTAAAGACACTGCTTTCTGGGGCGCCTGGGTGGCGCAGTCGGTTAAGCGTCCGACTTCAGCCAGGTCAGGATCTCGCGGTCTGTGAGTTCGAGCCCCGCGTCAGGCTCTGGGCTGATGGCTCAAAGCCTGGAGCCTGTTTCCGATTCTGTGTCTCCCTCTCTCTGCCCCTCCCCCGTTCATGCTCTGTCTCTGTCCCAAAAATAAATAAACATTAAAGACACTGCTTTCTATTTTCTTAGCTTTATTACTCTTACTTTTTATTGGAAAACCATTCAGGTATACAGAACAATTGCAAGAAGAAGCGTAGAAGATATCTTCACGTACCCTCTCCCAGGTTCCGCTATTAGCATTTTGCTCCGTTTGCTTTATCATTTGTCCCGAACCACCTACGTTGCTGGTGTCATGGCACCTTACTCCTGTCTAGTCCTTTGGGCTGTTCTAACAGAAACGTCACAGACCAGGTGCCTCGTAAACAGCAGAAAAGTATTTTCCATAGTTCTAGAGGCTGGAAAGTCCAAGATCAAAGTGCCAGCAGATTTGGTCACTGGTGAGGACCTGCTTCCTGGTTCAGAGGCTGTCTTTCCACCATCTGCTCATGGGGACAGAAGGGGCAAGGGTGCTCCCTGGGGTCTCTGCCATAAGGGCACTGATCCCAGGGCACCTGGGTGGCTCAGTTGGTTGAGCGTCCATCCAACTCCTGGTTTCGGCTCAGGTCACGATCTCGAGGTTTGTGAGTTCGAGCCCCACATCGGGCTCTGTGCCAATAGCACGGAGCCTGCTTGGGAGGCTCTCTCTTTCTTTCTCTGACCCTCCCCTCCCCTCTGTCTCTCTCTGAAAAATAGATAAACATAAAAAATTTAAGAAAAATAAGGCACTCATCCCATTCACGTAGGTTCCGTCCTCATGACGTCCCAAAGTCTCCACCATCAAATACCATCATATCGGGGATTCAGTTTCAACATATGAATTCTGGGGGGACACGGACATTCAGTCTATGTTAACTTCTAAATATTTCAGTGTAAATTTTTTGAGAATAAGAATATTCTCTTACAGAACCACAGGACTGTTATCAACGTCCCCGAACTTAACATTGATGTAACACGTTTATCCAATCCACGTCTGAATTCCAGTTTTGTCATTCATGTTCCAGTTATGTTTCCAATAGGATCAGATACTGCATTTAGTTGTCCTGTCGGAAAAAGTGGTCTTTTATGGCAGTAACATTTCTGAAGAATACAGTCCTTCTCTGTTTGTTTAACAGCATGTTCCTTATTCAGGGTTTGTCTGCAGTTTTCTCAAATATGTGCAGGATATGCATTCCTGGCCAGATTAAGTGATGTAGTGTCCTTCTAAGGGCATCACATTGGAAGGCACATGGTGTTCGTCTGCCCCTCACTACCATGTTAATTTTTTATCAGCCGGCCAATGTTGCCTCATTTCTACACTGTAACTGTAATAATCAGCCTGTGGAGAGAGGCTTTCAGACCTTAAAAACTTTCTTCCCTTCATCTGGATCCCCTGCTGCCCCTTCGCATCTCTCTGATGATTCTTGTCCAAGCCGTTTCTAAGAAGTGTTCTCTGGTTTCTCAGCCTGACTCAAACCCTTTGCCTTGGTTTCTGCACGTTATAAACACAGACACCCCCCTCTCGTTGTATCTATTGGCCGTCTCCCTGCCTCACTGGATCCCTGCAAGCCCAGCACCTAGTTGAGGGCTGTAGGGGCCATGTGCTTAGTTCATTGATTAACTGAATGAATAAATGGATGAATGAATGAATGATCAACTGCTCTAGGTACCAGTGAGGACTCTCAGACACAAGCGCCTGAACCTCCAATCTGAATGAGGTGTATCTAACACAAGGAGTAGGGAGCCCACTGACTCATATAACTGTGAAGGGCAGGGTAGACTTTTTTTTTTTTAACGTTTTTATTTATTTTTGAGAGAGCAAGAGAGAGTGGGGTGGGGGGGGGGGCGGACAGATGATCCGAAGAGGGCTCTGTGCTGACAATAGAAAGCCCGATGAGGGGCTCAAACTCACCAATGGTGAGGTCATGACCTGAGCTAGAGTCAGATGCCCAACTAACCGAGGTGCCCCAGGGTAGACCTTTCAAAAGTGGTTCTTCTGTCTCCTGGCTGGTAGACTCTCAGAGGGCTGGGGATAATGCTTTTTATCAAGCATCATGCCTGGTGGATCTCAACTTCTCAGTACCCCACTGGCTGACGGCTGGGAAAGGAACTAGGCTTTTGAATTCCCCACCTCCTCAGTCTTGGAACCACCACCCGCTCATTTGTGCCAGCCAGAAATCTGGGAGCCATCGTCACATTCTCGCCACCTTCACTGCATCAGGGGGTCTTGTGGGGTCTACTTTTCCAAGCTGTCCACCTCTGTCCCCACCCCTCCATCCTAGTCAGCAGCTGACGTCTCTGCAGGCTGAGGGCCTTGCCACTGGCCTGCCTCCGTCCTCTCTTGCTTTTGATTACAACACTCTTGGTACACCTTCTGCCCTCGTGCTCAGAGCCCTCGTCAGTCCGAAATTTAAAATGTTGGGGCTGTCACGTTCAAACTCTGCCCCCGTGCCTAGCAAAGGTTCGGGAAGTGCATTAGGTCCACAGACATTTAATCAATAAACTAAACACAACAACTACGACTTCGGAGCCAAATGGCCCTGCGTTGAGATCCTCCCCTCTCGCCCACCCCGCCAGGACCGGCTCCCAGCACAGGGAGCCGCCTTCTCAAAGCTCGTCTTCAGGCACATTTTCGCAAGCCCCAGTCGACTCTGCGGCACACGAGGTGGGTCATCCCCGGGCCAAAAGTGCAGAAAGTTCCAGAACCACGCTGCCCAGCCTTCCATCCTGGGTCCAACACCGGCGCACGGGCGGCCCGTTTCCTCATCCCTAACTCGGGGCGCGGACAGCACTCGGCCCTGGGATCGGAAGGAGGAAATGGGACAGGGCTCCCTGCGCAGGTGTGGCTCTCAGGGATCAGCCTCCCTCCACCACAGCCCGCCGCCCAGGCGCGGCCCAGGCCGGGGTCCGGCGACGGCCCCGCGCATCCCCGTCCGCGCGCCCGCTCCGCGCTCCCCGCATAGCCAGCTCCGCGCACCTACTACGCGCCCGCCCGCGCCCCGCCCCCGGCCCCGCCCCGGCCCCGCCCGGTGCCCCCGCCTTCCCGGGCGCCGCAGCCAATGAGCGCGCGGCCCCGCATCCGGGGATCCCGGCGCGGCCGCCGCCTCCCGCGCACACACGGCCATGGCGGAGGTGAGTGAGCGGGCCGGGGGAGCCGGCCCCCCGCCCCCGCGCGCCCGCACCCCCCGCCCCTGGGCCCGGCCGTGCGGGGGCCCCGGGCGCGGAGACCCCTGCCCCGGGGCGCGGAGGCTGGGCGCGGGGCGCCGCGCCCGTCGGGGCCCGAGGGGCGCGGAGCTCCGTCGGCGGCCGCCCCCGGCTCTGTTCCCCCCCCCCCCCCGGTCGGCTGCCACATCGCGGGGTGCAGTGCGCATGTGCGGGCAGGGGGCGGGGGCGCGGAGTGGGGAGGGGAGGGGCGGGCCTGCGGGGAGAGGGCAGACGCGGGGTGGGGGCACGCGCCCTGCTCTCCGGCCGGGATTCCCCGGCACTCGACCCCCACCCCGCTCCCCACCCCCCTCCCCGGTTCCTCGTTCCTAGGCCCTGGACCCCCGGGGGCTCCCGGCGGCGCGCAGCCCTGCCCTCCCGGCGTTGGCCAACTTTGCGGAGTGCGCTCTCCGGGCGCGCGGTCGTGGCGCGCCGCGCTCTCCCGTCGGAACCCCGGGTGAGACCCGGCACCGCAGCCCGCTCGTGAGCCCCTCCCCCCCCCCCCCCCCTCCGTGCTGGGCACCGCGCATTCGCTCCCACCAGGTCCCGAACGGGACTCGAACTCCGACATAGGGCCCGCCCTGCGTGGCGCCGGCACCGGGGTGCGCTGGGAGGGCCTAGGGCGTCGGGGCTTCCCCCCACCCCGCCTCCCCGGCGGGCAGACCAGCCTGGCCCGGCTGCTTCAAGTTACTTCTCGGAGCCTCCTGTCTCGGGCCGTGAAGCAGGCCCACGAACCCTTCCCCGAAGTCCTTGGGGCCAGATGTGTTTTCCGATGCAGAGGTTTTCCGATTTGAGGGTTTGTGGGGTGTGGAGCTGTGAGGGCTGATCTGATAACGCCTGGGATCGTTTGGGAAAACACAGTCAGCAAGTAGTTTCAAGTCCTGTCAAACCAGGGACGGGAAACTTTCACTTTTGGGCCTTTTTTAAACTTTGGAATGTTGGATAAGACTGGGTGCACTGGTCTGCTCTTGGGGCCCTACTGAGGATTAAAGGAGACTGCAGCTGCCAGGGCTCAGTAATGTGACTCTCAGCGCGCGACGTTTTAGTCTGGGGATGCAGCCGGTTGTCAGACTCAGCACGCAACCCTCATCAAATGCGTAGCCCCGCCCCCCCCTCCCCGAGACCCAGAGAGGAGAAGGGGTCCACCCAGTGAGGCGCAGCAGGGTCGTGGGATACTCGGCATGGCTGTGGGGCCAAGGTGAGTTCTCTGTCCTGGCACGACGTGGGTAGGTGTTGTGCAGGGCGGACATGGCCATTCTCTTCCACCAGTGACCTTCTGAGGGGCAGCAACAGGCCCTGGTTTGCGCTAGAGGTGGTGTGGGTGTCTGGGTGCAAGGCGAGGCCTCACCAGCCTGTTGTGTGGGGTGGCTGGACCCGAAGGTTTCTTAGTTCTCCTTGCTTTGCATTTAGGGAAGCTGGTCTTGGGAGTCAAGGGCAGAAAAGCTAGGTGTCTCAGTGGCCTAGCGGGGTGTGGCGGTAGTGTCTTTGGGTCTGTGTGCGCTCCCGGCTCAGGGGCTGGGTCAGCCCCGCATTGGGTCAGCACTCTCGGCCTGGCAGGTGTGCTGTGGGTGGACGGGGCAGACTCCCCAGCTGGCCTCCCCTGGGAGCTGTTGGGTTTGGCTGTTGACTCTGCCTTGCCTGGTGCAAAGGCCCTAGACCCTCACAGCAGCCAGCTGCCCAGGGTGTCCCCGTCCCACGTGTTGACAGTGTGTAGTGGTGCATTTGAGTGGAATTGAGTTGGTTTCCTAGGAGAAGGTCTTTGTGTGAGATCCCCCACGTGCCTGGCTCGGTGCAAGTCCCGAGCATCTGGCCGTGAGCACAAACCTGATGGTGCCTGTCCTAAATGAAGGGCCTTAGAGTCTGGTCAGAGAGAGCCTGGTCAGTAAAGGGCCAAGAAGTGTGCAGATGTCAGAAGCGGTGAGCCACAGCCAGTCTCTGCCCAGGGGACCTGTTGCAGCGCTGGAACCTCTTAGTTCTGTGTGACCTTGGGCAGGTGACTGAATGTTTCAGAGCCTTGGTTTCCTCATCTCTGAAATGAGACCCTCCAGTCGAGAGCTCTCCCAAGATCTCAGCTCCGTGGCTTGCACGGGGAAGCTGCTGGCAATCGGCTGTGTCTAACCGGTATAGATGGCAGTTTGTAAGCTACTGGTACGTGCTTGATCGGTATTAGCCGCCTGATTGGTGTAGTTGCTGGAGTAGTTGTCAGCACCAGGAGAAAAGATGGGAGCGTTTCACACGGTCTTCCTCCTGGATATCGGTCTTTGAAAGACCCAAGTACACTTTGTCTTGTGCTTAAAACCCTCCACGCCTTTCCTTTGTCCTTAGGGTAAAGTGCATCTCCTCCCTGTGATCTCACCCCAGTGATGTGACCCTCACGGACCGCCTCCCCCCGCCCCCACTCCTTCCATTCCCTCCTGCGGCGTAATGCCCTTGGGGAGACTCCGCTGCCCTGGCGTTGTCCCAGAACCCCATCGTGTCCCCTCAGTCCTGTGGATGTCCACTCCCACTCGTTTGCTGTCCGTGTCCCCAGCTAGACGGGTGACGTGTGTGGGAGGAGACGGGCAGAACCTGTTTGTTGATGGACTGTGGTGCACCTGGCCCAGAGCACATGTTCAGTAAGCGTTGGTCAGCTGGGGGAGGGTGGCGCCCCAGCAGTCAGTGGGGAACCAGGCAGTGCAGCTGGCTGTGGGTGGAAGGTGTTCTGGGTAGCTGTCACCGTGTAAGGAATCACTTTGAAAGTCAGTTGTTTATTTGTTTATTGAAGAAAAAAATTTTAAATCTTTTATTTATTTTTGAGAGAGAGAGACAGAGCGTGAGTGGGTGAGGAGCAGAGAGACAGAGGGAGACACAGAATCCGAATCAGCTCCAGGCTCCGAGCTGTCAGCACAGAGCCCGACGCAGGGCTCGAGCCCACAGACCACGAGATCGTGACCTGAGCCGAAGCCAGACGCTTAACCACCTGAGCCACCCAGGCACCCCTGAAATTCAATTTAAAATTACAGTTGTTTCATTGCTGTCTTTTGTGGTGCTGAGGGCTGGCTGGGCTCAGCCAGGAGGTTTTCACTCAGGGTTGCTCTTGGCGGTTGCAGTGGTTGGTGGCCGGGGCTGGAGCCGACCCCCATGGAGGCAAGCTTCCTTGCTCACGTGTGGTTGGTGTTGGCTGTTGTCTGGGACACGGACACACGACCTTCATGTAGCTTGGGCTTCCTCACAGCATGGCAGCTGAATGGCTTTGCCAGAAGGTACCAGACGGAACCTGACTTGCATTTTAAGACCTAGCCTTGGAAGTCACATGGAGTGTGCCCCCGTCCCCCACCCTGCCTGAAGTCCCAGGCCCATCCAGATCCCCAGGGAAGGGGCACAGAATCCCACTTCTGGAGGGGGTGGTGTGTCAGTGTCCCAGAAGAGCTTGCGGGACGGGATGTGTGGGTGCAGCTGTTTTGCAGAGTGGAATCTGCCACGGCATCATTGTGGGTTCTGCTTGGAAGTTGTGGGAGGAGTCATACGCTGTCCCGGGAGAAGAGCTGCCCTGGCCTCCACATCTGAGCAGTCAGGGTCCCCTGAGTCAGGACTGGTGACCGTGCCTGTCCTTCCCGAGGCTGGGGTCGCCCACTCCTCTGTGATCAAGTCTTTAGAATTCCTTTTCTTCCTCCCTCCTTTCCTTGTTTTTTACCCAGAATGTCCTCCACCCACTCCCCATCCTGTTTCTTCTTCCATTTTGGCAGAGTGGAGGGCTTTGACTCTGATGGAGACATCCAGAGGGTTCTGAACAGAGGAAGTATGAACCCCTGGGAACCCCAGGGCTTGCACTGAGAGGTCAGATGTTGGGACGGGGGGAGGGAAGAGAATCCACAAAGTCAGTGTTTCTTGGTGAGTTTTGAGGAACTTGGAGTCCTCTGGAAATGAACTTGGGGATCTGAGGCCACTGAGTCCCCTGTGGGGAGCAGGGTGCTCAGAGTCCTGCCCCCTCCTTGGGGGTGGGGTGGGGTGGGAAGGAGCCTTCCAGACACTTGTCTTTGCTCCTTTGCCTGAGCTCCTCTGTCAGAGGGCAAGTCACATAAGGGCCGCATCCTTCTCAGACCCTGCACCTCAGGTCTGGACTGGGAGCAGCGTTCTGTCTGGAAAAGGAGCCGTCCACACGCTGGCCTCTCTCGGCCTGCCCATCAGAGCTCTTGGTAGCAAGAGACAGAAAGCCAGCCTAGTTGCACTGGGGGAGGCTGGACACTCATCACTGCGGAGGGTCCTAGAGGGGGTCCGTGTGATTTCAGAGGACACTTAGGGTGCGGCTGAAGGTGAAGCCCTCTGTGGCAGGCCACGCAGGCCACGGTGCTCTGTGTCCCCTGCCTGCTTCCAGCCCCCCTGCCGCGTCTCAGCTCCACCCCACTGGCTCCTTTCCCCTCTGTCTGTGCTGCCTCTGCTGCCCCGACCGGGCTCCCTAACTCCCTACTCCCTGCTCCAGCCCAGAACCTCCCAGTGCTCCCGGCAGAGGCCGTGTACCATGCTACACTTCCTCCTGGAGAAGCTGGGGCCCCGTGCCCACCAGCCCTGTGCCCCTCATTTCTGCACCACGGTCCTCGTGAGCCCCTGCCTGCTGTGCTCCGGTGCCTGTGGCTTGGCTTTGCCTACCAGCTCTCTCTCCTGGCTGTGCCGTTCCTTCATTTATGCTGCCAGGTTTTTGAAGGGCCTCGGTCGGAGTTTGTAGTCGCTCTCCTTATGTGCTGTGTGAGCTAGGGTATGTGGCTCCATCTCTCTGAGCTTCAGTCCCTTTGTTTCTCTTAGGAGGAGGGTTACACAACCTCTTGAGGTTTTCTTGAGGACTCTGAGGAAATTCTTACTAAACTGCCGTTCTAAGCTCTAAAAGTTTTATTAAATACTCCAGTCGTGTGTGTGTGTGCGCGCGCACGTACAGATGGCTTTAAGGAGGTATAATTCGTATACAGTTCGCTCGTTTTAACGTGTACAATTCAGTGGTTTTAAGTACATTCAGAGTTGTATGACCATCAGCAGTCAACTCTAGAACATTCCATCTCCCCTGAAGCAAACCCTGTCTTTATCAGCCATCACCCCTGATCTTTCCTCACCCCCGGCCCCCACGAGCCCCCTTCCTGTCCGTGGATGGGCCTGTTCTGGACGTTCACACACGTGGACTCACACCCTGTGTGGCCTCTTGTGTCTGGTTCCCTCCCTGAGCGTCGTGTGTTCAGGGTCCGTCCGCGGGGTGGCGGGTGTGGGCGCCTCGCTCCTGCTCGGGGCCAAGGGACGTTCCATTGTTCAGCTTTGGTTTGTCTGTTCATCAGCGGATGGACATTCGTGTTCTTTCCATCTTTGGCTCTCGTGAATGGTTTCACCACGAATGCTCATGTGCAAGTGTTAGTGTAGATGTGTGGTTTCTTCTCCCTTGGGTGTCTTAGGGGAAGCAGGGCTTAACCCTTTCCCTTCCCCTCTTAGGTTTTCAGGTGGGGACTTAGACTGTCAAGAGACAGATGAACAAAGGAGAAACATACACAGTTTATTAACCCAGCAGCACATGTGCCGGAGAAGTCAGATGAGTAACCCAAGGGGGTGGCTAGGGCTTGGA
The DNA here is from genome assembly GCF_007474595.2 of Lynx canadensis. Classification (NCBI taxonomy): domain Eukaryota; kingdom Metazoa; phylum Chordata; class Mammalia; order Carnivora; family Felidae; genus Lynx; species Lynx canadensis. The sequence continues at coordinate 14,394 of NC_044304.2, read as the reverse complement.
CTTCTGAGAGCGTCTGCACAAAAGAACGATAAACTTGTATGGACTGTTACGACACAGGAGGACTTTGAGTCTGTCCAGGCAACAAGTCGTGGGAAGGTGGATGTGCAGGGAACTAGTAGAAGGTCAGGCTAGTCAGTAAGGTGTGTGTGTTCAGTGAGCTGGGTGCCCGGTCATCTTCAGTGCTAACCTGCTCCCTTCCTGGTTCGGGAGGGGAGGCACCCGCACAGTGATTTACAGAGGTCGTCCTGTGTCTGTTCTTGCTCAGTGTCTTCGTCCCAGAGTAGCCCTCACGCCAGAGTGGCACACGTTGGGGTGACACACTCTGACCCCTAGGTGTCTAGCAAGCAGTGGAACTCCTACGCCAGCTGCTCCCCAAAGTGTTGGCTCCGTTTTGCATTTCCGCCTTTGATTTGCTTTCTTCTGATGAGCATTTCTTCATGTGCTCATTGGCCGTCTGTGTATCTCTTTGAAGAAATGTCTGTTCAGATGCTTTGCCCATTTTTAAATTGGGTTATCTTTTCATTAACAAGTTGCAAGAGTTCCTTGTGTGTTCTCGACACAGGTCCTTTCTCAGCTGCATGGCTCGAAGGCCTCTCCCTGCTCTGTGGATTGCCTTCTTCAGTGATGGCCTTTCAAACAGAAAAGTTTTTCTTTAGATGAAATCCGGTTCATGTAGTTTAACTCTTGGTGCGTTATCTAAGAAGCCACGGCCTGTGTCCAGGGTAACAAAAGATGTGTTCCTGTGTTTTTCTCTAAGACTTCTATAGTTTCATAGTTTTATGTCTTGGGGCACCTGGGTGGCTCAGTCGGTTCAGTGTCCGACTCTGGCTCAGGTCATGATCTCATGGTTCGTGGGTTCGAGCCCTGCATTGGGCTCTGTGCTGTCAGTTCAGAGCCTGGAGCCTGCTTCAGATTCTGTGTCTCCCTCGCTGTCTGCCCCTCCTCATGTGATTTTTGGACTCTGTCAGTTTCTGCACAGAAGCCAGATGAGATTCCTCCCATATGAGGCCACTTCTGAGGCTGCCTGGGGAGTTGGGCTCTGACCTGAACCTGCTCCCAGGCGGGATGCAGAGATGTGCCCCAGCGGGTCCTGGGCCCACCGGGCTAACCTTGCTTCTCTTTCTCTGCAGGCCTCCTCGCTGGAGAGGCAGAGCCCTCGCGTGGCCTCCTGCCTCACTCACAGCCTGTGCCCCGGGGAGCCCAGCTTGCAGACAACAGCAGGTACATTCCTTGCCCCTTCCTTCCTCCTGCCCAGGGCCACCAGGGCCTTTGTGGTTGTGACAGACAGAGTCCCACCCAGCCTGGCAGAGCCAGACACAGTGTGCTGGCTCCCAGGGTCCAGGGACAGGTATGTAGGCGGAGTGGCCAGGGCTCTCCCCATTTTCTGGTGTGGGCAGGGCTGCCCAAGAGAGGGCCAGAGTGCCTTACTCCTGGCATGTCCCGCTGGCCTGGCAGGCACCTTAGCCAAGGCCTCGGGCTGGAGCCGCTGGCCGCAGGAAAACTGGGGGCTTTGCTGTGGGTGAGCTCCAGGGTGCTGTGCACCCCTCCCAGGCTGGCTGTTGGCCCCCTTCCCGTCCAGCCTCAGCCTTCATCGCTCCCTGGCCTGGGGGGATTGAGCTCTAGCCATTTCCTTTTGAGTTTGTTTTCTTTAAATTTGACTTACTGAAGACCAGAATGGGGAGAGAGAGAGCAATGATCACAGCCTGCTTCTTCTGGGAAAACCAGAAATCCGGTGACGTGCACCACACATTGGCCTGTGCGGGTGGCACTGGTGTTGCTCTGCCGAGGCAGCAGAAAGGACTGGCCTCGGACGGGCCTGCTGCGTGTGTCCTGCGGGCGTCCTGCCCGCGCCGTGCTGGCCCTGCAGGCCCTCGTGGGTGCGCAGTCACCTGTGCGTTTCCGGAGTTGAGGGCCCCGCCAGGCCTTCTGCTCTTCCTGCCCTCGCTCGCCTGGTGCTCATTTCTTCCCAGTGTGTGGGCTCTTGCCCACGCCCTCACCGGTGTCTGTGGTTGGGGGACCAAGCAAGCGCCCAGGAGAACACATCCCCCCAAATGTCCAGAATCCGTGTGTCCAGTTAGCCAGGTGTGTTGTTGTCTCAGGGGTCGTTCTGTTGGGAGTTCCCACGTGGTAGACTGACCATGCTGGCCACTGGTGTGCACACGCATCTGAACGTGCACGCACGTGCGCACACACACACACACACACACAGCCTTCTGCACGTGTATGCATGTACCCACACGTGCACATACCTGCAGGCTGTGGGCTTTGTCCCAGGTGACAGCGGGCCGCTGTTGTGTCCTACCCCAGCCGTCCTCAGCCTTGCACGATGGCTGGTGTGCGTGGGGTGAGGGGTGGGGAGCTCACGCAGGTGGGTGTCTCCTCCACAGTGGTGTCCATGGGCTCTGCAGACCATCAGTTCAACCTTGTTGAGATCCTGTCACAGAACTACGGCATTCGGCAGGAGTGCGACCAGGCTGCAGGAGACCCAGGGAAGCCGGAGGGAGAGTTGGAGAAGGACTTCATCTCCCAGGTGCTTGGCTGAGCTCGTCCCCCGTGCCCCTGTGTAGGGGGAGCCCCCGGGCAAGGTCACGGTTTCTTCTTTTGCTGAATTAGTCTCGAAGCTCAGATTTCACAGGGACAAGTGCTGTGTGCACATCTGTTTGCAAAGCGCCAGGCACTGTGCTAGGAGCTGAGATGGTGGGGGCCGGGCCAGACCCGGTCGTGCCTCTGGGGCTTTAGGGTTCTAGGCACAAAACCCACCGTCGTCAGACTTTTTGGCCTCAGAACCCCCTCTATGGCCTTCAAATGTTGGAGGATCTCAAGGGGTTTTGTGCGGGTTATGCAGTAAATCCATTGTTAATAGAAATAGCGTATTTTTGTGAAAATGAAAAAACAGCTTTTCCCCAACTAAAGCAAGTTGGGGAGAAGAGTGGAACCGCTTTGTGTTTCTGTAAATGCAGAAGCGGATCCGAGAGCCCAGCTACTGTCTTGAAGGCAGATGTTGATGAGCAGTGATCTGTTCTCTTGGTTGGAGTGTAAACCTAGCTTCATACACGTCTGTTCTTGGAAGAGGAGAGCGCCTTCCCAGATCGTGGTGGATATTCCTGGACGCTGCCCCCAGAGTCAGTCAGTGGTGGTTCTCTAAAGGGGATTGCAGAGGGGCTTCTGCCACATGCCCTGTGACATTCTGTGCTTGGTTGTGTCAGGACCTGTTGGTGGTGACTTGCGGTGGCTCTTTATCCTCCTCATCGTGAGGTGTTTGCAGCCTGTGCACCACAGGATCCGAGACACCCGGGGGGCTTCCGCACAAGAGATTTATTTCTGTCATAATCGTGGAGGCCAGAAGTCCGCAGCCAGGCTCAGGCGTGGTGGTTTCTGCCGAGGGCCCTCATCCTGACTTCCGGTTCATTGCCTTCTCGCTGTGTCCTTGTGCTCGTGTCGGAGCGAGGGCGGGCTGTCTGGGGCCCGTTCTCTTGAGGACCTGACCCTCTTGGATCAGGGCCCCATCCTCACGACTCATTTCCCTGTAATTCCTTGTGTAAAGGCTCATCTCCACGTGCAGTCGCATTGAGAGTTGGGGCTCTGGCATGTGCATCTTGGCGAGACACGAACATTTGGTTTGTTCAGTATCTACACTGATCTCATCAAACATCTTTCAAGTATTGGGAATTTTTTTTTTTTTTTTTAACGCAATAATCGCGGGCACTTTATGCAGTTTGGTGCTATGTATCGCTCGGTGCCAATTTGGTCTTAAGACCAAAGGCAAGTCTTCTCTTCAGAAAAGAAAACATGGAGGTTGCCTGGGTGGCTCAGTCGGTTGAGCGTCCGACTTCGGCTCAGGTCATGATCTCACGGCTCATGAGTTCGAGCCCCATGTCAGGCTCTGGGCTGACGGCTCGGAGCCTGGAGCCTGCTTCGGATTCTGTGTCTCCCTCTGTCTCTGTCCCTCCTCTGCTCACACTGTGTCTGTCTCTTTCTGAAAAATAAACAAACATAAAAAAGTTAAAAACAAAACAAAAAAGAAAACATGGGTACCTGGGGGGCTCAGTCGGTTAAACATCTGACTGTTGACTTTGGCTCAGGTCATGATCTCAAGATTCCTGGGCTTGAGCCCCACATTGGGGCTCTGCACTCACAGCTAGAGCCTGCTTGGGATTCTCTCTCTCTCTCTCTCTCTCTCTCCCTCCCTCCCTCCCTCCCTCCCTCTCTCTCCCTGTGTGTGTCCCTCTCCTTTCCATGCTCTGTCTCTCTCAAAAATAAATAAATAAACATTAAAGAAAAAAACAAAAGTTTAACGTGAATTTAAAACTTCTCGGGGCGCCTGGGTGGCGCAGTCGGTTAAGCGTCCGACTTCAGCCAGGTCACGATCTCGCGGTCCGTGAGTTCGAGCCCCGCGTCAGGCTCTGGGCTGATGGCTCAGAGCCTGGAGCCTGTTTCCGATTCTGTGTCTCCCTCTCTCTCTGCCCCTCCCCCGTTCATGCTCTGTCTCTCTCTGTCCCCAAAATAAATAAACGTTGAAAAAAAAAAATTAAAAAAAAAAAAATAAATAAAACTTCTCAAATCTAACCAAAAACTAAAGTCAGCCATTTATTACTTGAATACCTTATCTAGGTTTTCTTCAGACGTAATTCTTAAAAACTGATTAGGAAAGAATATAACATCCAAGGTAATTATGGAAACACTGCCGTTCTGTATGACCTTACCTAACGGGATCGTGAATTTGTTAGGCACACGTTGTCAGATCCAGAGTTCCCAAAATTCTAATTTTTTCCTCAGGGACCGGAGTTTCACCCTTGTAGCACATAGTTGTTTGTTTGGACGTAACGGCCAACTTGGCCCGTGTCCGAAGGCGTCTGCGCCGGGCCAGACCACTGTCACCTGCCAGCCGTGCCGTCCGGTACGAGTGCAGCGGCGAGCTCGGGACGGTGTGCGTCCGGCACGGCCGTGACCCTGGTGCTTCTGCACAAACCCTCACTGCAGGGTGTGGCAGCCACTCCGCGTGCTTCCTGTCTCCTCACGCAGCAAATTGAACCACGGCTGCTCAGAGGGAGAGTTGATGAAATCAGTGATTTTGTACAGGATATTCTGGAGCGAGAATGGCACGTTTACAGCTGAGTGGGTGGTGGGAGGTGCCCACGCTAACCGCTCTCACACCCTGTGCTCCTGCCTCGACCGGAGGGTGCTGTGCCCCACCGTTGGCTCGCTCCCTTGGCACCAGCGCCAGCACAGCGAGAGCCGGAAGTCACGTCCTATTACCGTGAAAGTTGCCGTGCCTCTGGGACCCCCGGGGGTCTTTGGGCCACTGTGTTAATCCCCCAACAAATGCACGGTTGGAAACTGTGGTGGAGGTAGCGAATGTCCCTGTCAGTGGGGTCCCGTGAGGGTGGAAGGGGGACCTCGGAGTCAGTTGGGAGGGGGCTGGGCACAAGTTGGGTGTTCTTCCACGTGGACTTGAGCCCCCCGGGGTGAGGGCAGGGCAGGAACTGGGGTACAGGGGAGGCAGGCATCTTGAGAGAATGAGAGGGAGGTCCAGGGAGCTGGAGGCTGGCTGTGACCCGCAGGGTCAGGGCGCAGTGTGGCTGGACAACACTGGCTTCAGGAGCAGACAGGTGGGTGTGAGGAACAGCGACCAGCACTAGAGAGGAAGGCAGTGGTAGTTTTGTCTCTTCCTTCCCAGTCATCAAATGTTTCATTCCTGTTTCTTGTCCTGTTGCATTGGCGTGTAGTGTCTTACGGTGGGCTTGAGCCTCCCTTCGTGTTCAGATGGGATGGGGTTGCTCTGGTGGCTCGTTACCAACCCCTTGAGGGCTCACGGCACCTCTGTTACATTGATGAGGCAGACATCTGTCTACTTAGCATCTTGAGTTGTCGTTGTAGTTGTTGTTTTGGTTTTTTCAATCAGAAGCAGATGTTGGATTTTCCCAGATGTTTCTTTCATGTTTATCAAGATGGTCTTGTTTTTCCCCGTCTGATTTATTGACATCATAAGTTGTGAGGGTAGATTTACAGGTATCGAGCCATCCTTGCATTGTTGGAGTTAAGCCTGGGCAGTGCCATGAGGATGGAGAGGCCAATCCTGGCCCCACCCTTCAAGGCTGGTGACCTTGGGCAAATAGCTGACTTCTCTGGGAACAGGTGTCTTGTCCCTGCATCTGTTGGGGGTCGTAAGGGAGTCTTTGGTTGAAGGACTGGGCCTGGGGTCTGGCTGGAGTTAGCTGCTGTGAGTGTGACGAGGTGGTTCTGCTTGTGGTGGCCAACGTGGCTCAGAACCCCGAGCAGCCTCCTGACTCAGCCCTGGCCCCTGCAGAGCAGCGACATGCCCCTTGATGAACTGCTTGCCCTCTATGGCTATGAAGCGTCAGACCCCATCTCGGAGCGGGAGAGCGAGGGCAGTGACACCACAGCCAATCTCCCTGACATGACCCTGGACAAGGTGAGTGGACTGGGAGCAGGGTTCAGGGAGGACAGGCGAGAAGGCCCTGGCGCTCACAGATGTGCTGTCGCGGCATCAGGCCAGGCCTACTGCTTAAAGAGCCCTGTCTGTTCCCCCGCCCCACTCCCCAGAGTCAGAGCTGATTCAGTGGCTGTGGCTTCCCACCCATGGCTCGGGTGGCCACGGGCAGGGGCTAGAGAAGGGGCCGAGTGGAGACTGGTGTGGAGAAATGCCCTTGGGCCGGGCCCTCTGGGGCAGGTGTCAGGAGGGAGGGGCTCTGCTGACCCTGGGTGTAAGGAGTGGTCCCCTTGCCGGCCTGTCCTTGTGCCTGGTCCCTTCATCTTCAGAGCGGAAGGAACCACCCACGGGCGCTCTCGGGGCGTTTCCAGCGTGAGGCTGCTGCTGGTAGTCGCTGAGTTAGCGCGGTCACTTGTTATTAAGTGTCATCTCGAGGTTGTTGAAACAAACCACAAAAACGTTCTTTGCTTTCTTGTTAAAAGGAACAAATAGCGAAGGATTTGCTTTCAGGGGAAGAAGAGGAAGAGACACAGTCCTCGGCTGACGACCTTACCCCGTCCGTGACCTCCCATGAGGCCTCCGATCTGTTTCCTAACCGGAGTGGACGTAGGTGTCCCGCCCGCTCCTGCACTGTCCTTGGGGGCGGGCCGCGCACAGCTCTGGTGATGCAGGGGAAGGGGCCCCGGGATGCTGGGGATCGAGGACTTGTGCACGGATGTCTGTTGCACCTGGATGTGTCCCGATCTCAGTCTGAGCTCCTCAGGGGCTCCGGTCTCCTTGCCTGTGAGCTGACACGAATGGCTTTGGTTTACGTGAGGAGGGAATGTGCGGGTTCTTGTAGCTGACAGCCCGTCCCCTCGACTCTGCCTGCCTGTGAGGCCTGGCAGTGTGAGGTGCCTCCTGAGTCCCCTGTCCTGTGCCCTGTGCCCATCTCACACCCATCGCCTCTCCAGGGTCAGGCTCCTTTTCTGGAAGGGCGAAGTTTGGGGTCAGGTGGATGGAGAGTCGGGGGGAAGTGCAGGCAGTGGCCCTCCAGGGCCCACTAGCCAGTTAGGCCACTCAGACTGCCGTGGGCGCGACTCAGCTGTTCCCCTTTCCCCAAAGCCTGCTTCCTGGCTGACGGAGACAAAGAGCCTGGCTCCTCCACCTCGTCCGACACAGAGGAGGACCCTCTTCCTGCCAACAAGTGTAAGAAGGTGAGTGGCTCTGACCCAGCGGTGCCTTGAACCTGGATCTGTGCCCCTTGGGGGCAAGGCTGAGCACGTGGTTTCTGAGAGGGGAGCTGGGCTGCGGCCTGACCGTGCTGTTGGGGACTGAGACTCACACCTGCTGCTCTTGTCCCCATCATGTGGCCTGAGGACCTGTCCCCGGAGTCCTGTCCCTGTGATGTGGCCCAAGGTCCTGTCCTGGAGGTCCTTCTGGGGCCTTCAGACTGGACCTCAGAACCCTTGGGTCTTTGAGCCTCCCGCCCCGGCCACATGACAGCTATAGCAGACAGATGGATAAGTGGATGTAGACAGAGTCACTCACACGCACACACATCCACCTCTGCCTCTTGTGCTCAAGATCACAGGACTTGGTATCTGTGGGCAGATTGCACAGATGAGCCCTGGGCTCTAGGCAGCCACCCAGGGGCCCATGTCATCACCTTGTGGCCTGGCCTCCCATCATCCCTGAGTGTCCTGGGCCTTTGCCTTTGCAGGAGATCATGGTTGGGCCTCAGTTCCAAGCTGACCTCAGCAGCCTGCACTTGGACCGCCATGGTGAGAAAAGTAAGTGAGGCCCGGTGAGTGTGGGCTACAGGGAGGAGAAGAGAGGAGAGCCCTAGTCCAGTCAGGAACGAACCTGCTGCATGCCTTCTTGGTGGGGGGATCTGAGGGGCCAGGCTCAGGCCAGGTGCCCCCTGCACCACCCTGAGCTTGTAGGACACTTGGGGCCAAGGCCAGGGCAGGAAGAGGTGGGCCAGTTGACGCCCCATCCCTGCTCACTGTCCTTCCAGCTTAGTGCTGTGTGGTCCTGCCACCCTGTGCAGCTGGTACCCCTCTGCTGCCCTCGGCTCACCCCTTCTGCCCCTTTCCTCCCTGCCCAGGTCACTGTCCTCGTCTCTCTGGGCATGCACACCTTTCCCCGCCTGGCCCTTCATGTGTCTGGACCTTGTCCCAAGTGTCCTCCAGAGACTAGGGTCTCTGTGCCTTGCACTGTTCCCCCTAGAACATGGGGTGAGGCTCAGGATGCTCGCCGTCCCGGACCTGATGTCTGTCTGTCCCCGATCCCCCTAGAACATGGGATGAGGCTTGTTGTGTTTCCAGATAGGCGTTGACACCTCGAGCTGTAGGTGAAGAAAATGGGACGTGAAGTCACCTGGCTATTGGCCTGAGTCTTGTTTTCCGGGCCCCAAAGCCCCTGTGAGCCTGGGGCTGGCACTCATGGCCAGGGGTCTTTCCCAGGATGATTCAGCAGCTGAGATTGGCGGAGAGACGGGGCAGGCAGGGGAGATGTCAGGGGCTCTGGCTGGTGGCTGGGATGTGGGCTTGGTGGCACGTGGTTGCTGCACCATAAGCAGTTTGGGTAAAGGAGGGGCCGGGAAAGCTCAGGTCGGCTGGGTCACAGGGAGGTCAGGTGGAGGTCAGTCTGTGAGAGAACCCGAGACTGTCCGCCAGAAAGAGGCACCAGTGCGCACTCCTTAGCTACACCCTTGGAGGGTCTTGAGGACGGGTGGACCCCAGTCTGGAACCGCAGCCTCGTAGCGTCTGGGCTTCGGGCCTTTTCCTCTTCTGCAAGCCGGCCCTTGACCCCGAGGGGCTGGGAGCTGGCATCTCCCTTTGTGCTGCACCCGAGAAGAACCTCGATTGCGCTGTGCCCTGTTTCCTTGTGTGGACGGACCGCATGGCCCATCTCTTCTATTGTTGGTCGATAGCTACGGCTGGCACGTGTGGCCGCGAACGTGTACGTGTGTGTCTCTCTCTTCCCGGACAGATGGCTGGGAGCTGCACTGTCGGCTCATGTTTTGGTCAGGAGACACTTGTCAGGGGCCCCTCCGGCGACGTTCCGCGTCCCTGTGCACACGTGACAATGTGATGTTGACTGGAGCCCTCCTAGCGGGTGTGGAGGGCCGTCTCTTTGTGGCTGTAATTGGCGTTTCTCTGAGGGCGAACACGTTTACTGGCCGTTGCGTCTGTTGTGAGGCACCTGCTCAAGGCTTTTCCCCTCTTTCAAACCCGTGTGCCTCTCTCTCTCATTTGTGGCAGTCCCTCCTGCGCTCCGGGTACGAGTCTGTCATCTGCCGCGTGTGCCGCCACGGTCCCTCCCGGGAGGCAGCGGCCAAGCTTTCACTCTGCCCATAGTGTGTGTGCCGGTGAGAAGTTTCTGTGCAAGACGTTCTGCTTTGTTTCCCTGCTGCACAGAAAGCCGAGGTTTGGCTTCATGTCCAGGGTGTGGTTGGAGGTGTGGGTCAGGACTGCTTTAACCCATGTGGTGTGCCGCTGTTCCAGCACCGCTTCTGGAATGGTCCGCTGCTGCCCTGCCGGTCTCTCTAGCGGGACCCTGGCCATCAGCACGCTGTCTTACTGTTGCCGCTCAGAGGAAGTGGGAGACGACGCCAGGCCTCCACCCTCTGGAGCCTTGTTGTCCACACAAGTTGTGCACAGCTTGTCAGCTGCCTCAAGATGCCTGCCAGGACTGTGATCAGAGGTGCCCTGGACCCTGAAATGAACTTGTGCAGAATTGATCTTTGTGGTATTGACACTCGCCGTCCACACGTGTGGTTCCCTCTCGAACCCCAGCGGGGCCAGCCGTGGTTTTGCAGCAGTCCTGTGCATACTTTGTGCTCCTATTTGTGCTGCTTTACGAGAGGTTTTCAGAAGTTTCATCTGTACTTGATTTCTGTCAGTAGAAGTGCAGTTTGTTTTAGTTGATCTTGTGCGGAGTGACTTTGCTAAGCTCATTTACCAACTTTAATGTTTTGTAGGTTCTTTTGTATTTTCTTAGGTATTCAGTGGCATAACTTGTGATGGCTTTCTTTCTTCGCGATCTTCGTATTTTTATTTTTTTTCCTTGCTTTGTTGTACTGGTTTTTCCTCTAGGATCTAGAGGTGATAGAGGACGTTTTTCTCTTGTTCCCAAAGTTGGGGGACGTGTTCAGTAACCCCTTTAGTATGCTGTTGGCTCTAAGCTTCTGTAGGTGCTCTGTATTGGATAAGGCGCCTGTGGGGCTCAGTCGGTTACGTGTCCAGCTCTTGGTTTCAGCTCAGGTCATGATCTCATGGTTCATGAGTTCGAGCCCTGTGTTGCACTCTGTGCTGACAGTGTAGAGCCTGGAGCCTGCTTGGGATTCTCTCCCTCCTCTCTCTCTGCCCTTCCTCACTTGCGCTCATGCTCTCTCAAAAAATAAATAAACAAACAAACATAATTTTATCTGTAGAGGAGAAAGTTCCCTCCTGTTAGTAGCTGACAGTTCTTACCATGAACGAGTTGGACTCGTGTCAAGTATTTTTTCTGAGTCTCTTGAGATGGTCGTTTTTTTTTCCATCCTGTTCAGGTAATGCTTTATATTGATAGATTTTCAAACATTAAACCAACCTCGCATTCTGGAGTAAACGCTAGTTGGTCGTGAAATAGTATCTTTAGATATCTGTGTGTACGGTCTTCGTTGTGGAAGAACCAGGGGAGTCCCCTGGAAGGAGCTGAGATGGCCTGCCCTGACAGGTGCTTCTGACGGGGCCGCTGGAAGAGGGGCGCGTGAGCTCCGGAGGTGGGTGCAGGCCGCGTGCCTGTGATGTGACCCTGGCTCTCCTTCTCCACAGTCTATGAGAATGACGACCAGCTGCTCTGGGACCCCAACGTCCTCCCTGAGAGGGAGGTGGAGGAGTTCCTGTACCGGGCAGTGAAGCGCAGGTGGCACGAGATGGCTGGGTCTCAGCTCCCGGAGGGAGAAACGGTGAAAGACAGCGAGCAGGTGGGGCTGCCACAGGGGCGCAGAGGGCGGTGGCGCTGTAGCACCCTGAGTCAGAGGGCAGGGCCCACGCAAGGGCGGGAGGGGGTTTGGGAGGTGCGCCAGTGTGGTCGTGTGATGGTGGCAAATTGAAATGAAAAACAACTTGTCAAGGGGGAAATGATGGTATAAACACCCCAATATCCCTACCCCGGTGGCGGTGTAAACGTCCCTGACATTCCCCACCCCGGTGGGGATGTGAGCGCTCCCGGTATCCCCACCCCGATGGTGGTCTGAATGCCCCCTGATGTCGTCCCCCCCCCCCCCCCCAGTGGTGGTGTGAACGTCCCTGACATTCCCCACCCCGGTGGGGGTGTGAGTGCTCCCGGTATCCCCACCATGATGGGGGTGTGAGTGCTCCCGATATCCCCACCCTGGTGACGGTGTGAACGTCCCTGACATTCCCCACCCCGGTGGTGGTGTGAGCGCTCCCGGTATCCCTGCCCTGGTGGGGGTCTGAATGCCCCCTGATGTTGTCTCCCCCCCCCCCCCCCCCACCCCGTGGTGGTGTGAACGTCCCTGGCTGTTACTCCGGGGTGGGTTGGGTGGGATGAAGCGGGCAGGTTGGAAGAGTGAGCGTGGCTTCCCCCCAGGCACTTTATGAGCTGGTGAAATGCAATTTCAACGCAGAGGAGGCTCTGCGGAGGCTGCGATTCAACGTGAAGGTGATCCGAGGTGAGCGTGCAGCGCCAGCTCTTCCCGCTCTCTCTGTTGTCACGTCCTGGGCACTGCTGATGCCGTTGTGCCCTCCCTCCTGCTTGCAGATGGGTTCTGTGCTTGGAGCGAGGAGGAGTGCAGGAACTTTGAGCATGGCTTCCGAGTGCACGGGAAGAACTTCCACCTGATCCAGGCCAACAAGGTGAGGGTGTGGCCTGCCCTGCTCCCGCCGGGGCTCCACCAGCTACGCCTTGGGGCTGCGAGCGGCTTGGGAGCCCAGGCACGTCGCCTTCACCCCCCAGCGAGCTTGAGACTCACCAGGCCCAGGGCGGGCCCCTCTGAGCCGTGGCTGACGCCCTGTCGCCTGCCTCTGGCTTGCCACACGTCCCTTGATGTCTTGCTCTGGTTCCTCTGCTGACGTTTGCTGGGCCACCTTCCGGTCCCCAAGAGAAGGCTCCAGTTTGGGGAGAGACATTGCCTCGAGGTGGACTCTAGCAGTCTTGTCTGCTCGCGATTCCTCGGTACTGCCCTGCTGTTCCTTGAAGTAGAGCCTGTTGGTTGGTGTGTTGCCCACCCCCAGCCTGGACTCCACCCTCCGCCGCTTGCCTTGCGGTCTGAGGGTCTCTGCTTTCCTCAGAGGACCCACCCACGGCAAACACTCATGACCAGGGGCACAGCCGAGTGCCAGGTTCCCCTGCCTCCCCGCCCCCCCAGGCCTGGGTCTCTGCTGGTCCCTGCATATCCCTCGGTGATGCCATCTGCCCGTGGCTTCGTGCGTCATGACTCCCAGATTGACCTCTTGGCAGAGCCTTGGCCCCTCTGGTGTGCAGCCTGGGGGACATCTACCTGGGCACATGCCTGTGGCTCCGTCTCACCGTGGCTCCCCCACCTCACCTGTCATCCAGTCTGCTGTCCTCTGTCTAGGGCTACTAGTGTGGCTCCTTCCCGCTGCTCATGGGGACGTATGTAGTAGAGAAGGGCCTGGCTGAGGCCAGGCTCGCATTCAGGCCTCGGCGTCTTCTCCCGGGAGGTTGGAGTGAATGAGGTGCCTGCTGGGGGCCAGGGGCCTGTGGAGAGTCAGGGGGCTGATGGTGCTCAGCTGACCATGCCCAGCGCTGTGACAGGCAGTGCTTGATTCTCTTGTCACATCTGTGCCCTGTGGCCTGATGCAGCTCTCTGCTCACTGCGTTTTCACCACAGCCCAGGCCGCTTTCATAAGCACGGCACTGTCGGCACAGTGCCGTTGTTTCCTTTGCGTGCCGTCAGCCACGTGCCTGCCCACCCTGGTTACGGCTGTGGCCTCCTTCTCCGGGCACTTCCGGTTTTTGCTGGAGCTGGCCCCAGGGAGATTGCACAGGACTTCATCCCCTGGCAAGATGGGTGTGCGAAGGGGTCTCACTGAGAAGATGAGACCATCTACGTGTGTCCCTGTCCCTGCTGGTTTCCAGACTCGTCCTGGGCACCAGTGTCTGGTCCCTCATCTTGGCCAACAGTGGTGTGGACTCTGGTGCCATTGCCCTCTGCAGGCACAGCCCTGGGCTTGCCGTGGGCTGGTCCTCCAAAGTGGGAAGATGCCCTGTGTTGTCAAGAGAGGGTTTTTTTTTTTTTTTTAATTTTTTTTCAACGTTTATTTATTTTTGGGACAGAGAGAGACAGAGCATGAACGGGGGAGGGGCAGAGAGAGAGGGAGACACAGCATCGGAAACAGGCTCCAGGCTCTGAGCCATCAGCCCAGAGCCCGACGCGGGGCTCGAACTCACGGACCGCGAGATCGTGACCTGGCTGAAGTCGGACACTTAACCGACTGCGCCACCCAGGCGCCCCAAGAGAGGGTTTTTAAACATTTGTTTCTAACGCAAGTACAGTTGGCACGTGATACCGTATTGGTTTTGGGTTGGACAGTTCTGTGTGTCAGTCAGCGCTCACCCCAGTAACATAGTCGCTTTCTGTTGCTCTGTGACCTTGTTACACTTCGTTGACCATGTTCCCTGGGTTGTACATTTCATTCCTGTGACTTTTCTTCCCCACAAGAGGTTTTGTAAGTGGAGGGTCCAGCTCCCCGCCAGACATATTTGTGTGCTTCCCTTCCCGGGATACCATACACACAAAGTTATTTTCGCTTTTCCCTGTTGTGTTGTTGAGCTGGGTTCACGAACCCGTGGCGTGTGCCTTAGTGGTGTCTGGTTTGCCCTCGTGGGAAGCTCTCCCCTGCTGTTCGTGACCCTTTGCACTTGGTGGGAAAAGCAGGCTTCCCTCCCTGTGGCTGCACCAGCACCTTTGCTCCCCCTCTGCTGGG